>NW_016107451.1:620557-625819 GCF_001604975.1 Cebus imitator | reverse complement strand
AGGCGGAGGTTGCGGTGAGCCGAGATCGCGCCATTGCACTCCAGCCTGGGTAACGTGAGTGAAACTCCGTCTCAAAAAAAAAAAAAAAAAAAAAAAGGATGCTCAACCTGTATCTTCAGCCAGCTTCTCTTACGCAACAACAAATACCCAGTAGAAAAGTTTACAAAGAATTTGATCATGCAAAACTTATGAAACCTATGTTTAGCCAAAAACGAATTTAAGACCATATACCTATGTCAATTCCTCTTCGGAGAGAACTTTTGTCAGAGTCCTGGTGACCAATCAGATCTTCTACCCAGTGAATATAGTTGAGTCTCAAGGGAACTGTGGGAATTAGTCTCTCCAGCGGAATATCAATAGAAAGTCCAAAATCTTCCCTTAGGAGAGTACAAGTCAGAGCTCGGACTGCTTCAGGGTCTTTAAAATTAAGGCTGAGGAGTAGAGAAAAAGAAGTAAAACTGACAGTAAGATTCACTATGTTGTACAAGCTCCGTGGCAAACAGGCAATATCAAATGCCCATCTGAATTTCCTAGAGAGATCACACATAAATAGTTACGTAGAGCATGCATCCCAGTGGCATATATACGTGAGTGTTTAACACAGTCACAGCATATGAAAAGCAGTACAATCCTCCACCAAAAACACTGCATATCCACATACGGAGCACAGAGATTACAAATGACTCGGTTCCAATTCCTGTCTCCTTGTCTCCTTACTGTGTGACTTTTGACAAGTTATTTACCTCTAGGAGACTGTTTCCTTGGCTGTAAAATGAGGATAACAGTACCAATATCACAATGCTATTGGGAGATAACCTGAAAAGTACCTAGCATAATGTCTGGTGCACAGTAACTGTTTTACAAACGCTAGCTATTTTTACTGTTACCATTGACATCATTTGACATTAGCATTCCTTGAAAATCATACTTAAAAGTGGAAAGAAAGCATTATAAAAATGTTTAATAATGAACACAGGATAAGATAAATGTGACAAATATTACAGACATCAAATTTTAAATGTAACTATATCTTAAAGCTTTATGAAATAGTATATACTATAAAATTCACCTGTAAGCATACAACTGAATAATTGTTCGTATATTAACAGAGTTGTGCAACCATCACCACAACCCACTTTTAGAACACTCCTATCACCCCAAAAAGGAGAACTCATGACCATTTGCAAGTTTTCCTTCATTTCCAACTTTAGCCCGCGGCAACCATTGATGTACTTTCTGTCTTTGTAGATTTGCCTTTCCTGGACATTTCAACTAACTGAAATCTTAACAAGGTCTTTTGGTCACTTAAGATAAGTTTGTGAGGTCCATCCATTTTATAACTTGTCAGTATTTCACTTCTTCTTATGGGCGAATACTATTCCACAGTAAGAATAACTACATTTTGTTTATCCAGTCACCAGTTCCTGAACCTCTGAGTTGTTGCTACTTTTTGACTATGACAAACAAAGCTGCTATGAACATTTGCATACAAGTCTCTGTGTGGACATACATTTTCACTGCTCTTGGACAGACAGGAATGGATCATTTGATATACCTGTATTTAACTTTTTAAGAAACTTATACCAATATAACTATGTTGATGTCAAAATACTGCTAAACTGAAAATATTAAAAAAGAAAACCAACAGACCCTATTTGTCAACAGAGCAGGATCTTTTTTGGTTTTTGTGATTTTTTTTTTTTTTTTTTTGGAAACAAGTCCTCACTGTCTCCCAGACTGGAATGCATGGTATGATCATGGCTCACTGCATCCTCAACCTCCCAGGTTCAAGTGACCCTCCTGCCTCAGCCCCCCAAATAGCTGGGACTACAGCTGTATGCCACTACACTTGGCTTTTATTTTTTGTAGAGACAGGGGCCCACCTCATTACATTGCCTCAGCTGGTCTTGAACTCCTGGCCTCATGTAATCGTCCTGCCTCGACCTAAGTGTTGGGATTACAGGCGTGAACCACTTGCACCTGGCCAACAGAGCATTTTGAAGAAAGCAGAAAGTCAGTAGATGGACTATGAAAGGTAGGAGGAGGTTTTTCTTGTTGTTGTTGTTCTTTTGTCTATTTTTTAGACAGAGTCTCGCTCTGTTACCCAGGCTGGAGTGCAGTGGTGCAATCTCGGCTCACTGCAACTTCGGCCTCCCGGGTTCAAGCAATTCTCCTCCCTCAGCCTCCCAAGTAGCTGGGACTACAGGCTCACGCCACCATGCCTGGCTAATTTTTTGTATTTTTTTTTTAGTAGAGATGGGGTTTCAGCATGCTGGCAAGGCTGGTCTCAAACTTCTGACCTCGTGATCTGCCCACCTTGGCCTCCCAAAGTGCTGGGATTACAGGTGTCAGCCACTGAGCCTGACCGGTAGGAAGAGTTTTGAAACTACTTAGAATTCTGGCCTTTCGGTGTCTAGTCAGACAACGACACATCCTCAAATAGCTGCTGGTCTGCACCATCTTGTTTTCTGCTACCTTCCTGGACATCAAATGACAAATCATTGGAAAAATTCAATGTCCATCTGGATGCCTGAGTGCCAAAACAGAAGGAAGAGTGCTGTATCCACCTAGCAACCATGAAAACTTCCGGCAGGTACCGTCAACAAAGCTCTCTCCACTACCCACAGCAAAAGTGTTCTAGTATGGAAGTTAGGAGACCTGGACTCTATTTTGGCTCTGCAATTAGTCATGGACTTATGTCATTTCAGTTCTTAGGTCTCAGTTTCTCCATCTGCAAAGGTAAGGGATTGGCCAGGCACAGTGATTCATGCCTGTAATCCCCGCACTTTGGGAGGCCAAGGCGGGCAGATCACCTGAGGTCAGGAGTTCGAGACCAGCCTGGCGAACATAGTGAAACTCCATCTCTACTAAAAATACAAGAAATTAGCTGGGCGTGGTGGTGGGCGCCTGTAATCCCAGCTACTCCAGAGGCTGAGACAGGAGAATCGCTTGAACCCAGGAGCCAAAGGTTGTAGTGAGTGGAGATTGTGCCATTGCACTCCAGTGTGGGTGACAGTGTGAGACTCTGTCTCAAAAAACAGTAACAAAACCACAAACACACTTTTCATAGGAAAAGACCTTGCAAAAAGATGGATGATGGGCAGAATCAAATTTCACAAACATAGATTCGTTATCTGTACAAAAATTGCATTCTATACCTGAATATAATGATTTCTTGTGACCTCTAGGAATGCTTCAAGGTGCTAATTTATAGGGAGGAAAACGGAAGGGATGAAGAATGAAACTTTAATATAGTCTACAACAAACAGAAATAGAATGACTGTAGTGAACTCTGAATAGACACAGCGGGAGCCTGGAAGCAGTGACACTCACATGCTATGAACATAGCTGGTGCTCCAGTCCTAGGTTTCTAAATAGTACTCCCCATTAAAAGGAATCAGAGTTCCCTGGGTATATGGTTATTCCAGAATTGGAAAGGGAAAGTGCAAGATGAACCTGAAACATTTTATTGCATTAGAAGTCGGGACATGCTAAAAGGAATATAGGAACAAATAAAAAGTACAATGGGAACCAGCTGGATGGGGCTCCCACTGGCCACATCTAAGTCAATGTGAATGAAGACCGCTAACAAGGGATGACAGCCGTTAAAATAAAATACATGAGGCCATACTGAAATGTAGAAGGAATGAAGGAGTTAGAAAATTACATTTGGCAATCACCATGCTAATAACTGATTCAATTAAGAATTATCAATGGATGCTAAAAATAATGAGTAAGTTTGTTGAAAACCAGGATATTGGGCAGGGCACGGTGGCTCATACCTGTAATCCCAACAGTTTGGGATGCCAAGGCAGACGGATCACTAGAGGTCAGGAGTTCAAGACCAGCCTGGCCAACATGGTGAAACCCTATCTTTACTAAAAAATACAAAAATTAGCCAAGCATGGTGGTACGCATGCCTTTAGTCCCTGCTACTAGGGAGGCTGAGCTGGGAGAATTGTTTGAACCTGGGAGGCAGAGTTGCAGTGAGCGGAGATCAAGCCACTGCACTCCTGTCTGGACAACAGAGTGAGACCTTGTCTCAAAAAAAAAAAAAAAAAACCACGCTGGGCACAGTGGCTCACGTCTGTAATCCCAACATTTTGGGAGGCCAAGGCAGATGGATCACTTGAGGTCAAGAGATCAAGACCATCCTGGACAACATGGTGAAACCCCATCTCTACTAAAAATACAAAAATTTGCTAGGTATGGTGGCACACGCCTGTAGTCCCAGCTACTTGGGAAGCTAAGGCAAGAGAATTGCTTGAACCCGGAAGGCGGAGGTTGCAGTGAGCCAAAAAAGAAACAACAACAAACCCCCAGGATATTTACATAGTCACAAAGTGCTTCCCCACAAATTATCAATTGCCTTTGATAATGATATCAAATATCAGATTATGAACAAACAAAATAATAACAGTACAATGAAGAAATCTGATAGATACCCCCTTTAAGGAAGTGACTGAAGTTAATACTAGTAATTATGAAACAAACTGATATTATACGCTTCAATTATACAGAGAAGGAGAGAAAGGGATAAAGAAAGCAAAACTGAAAAAAGCAGGCAAAATTAAACTAAATTCAGGAATGAGATAGTGGTCATGGCTGTACAACTGACAATATACTAAAAACCACTGAGTTGTAAGAGTGAATTTTATAGTATGTGAACTATATCTCAATAAACAAATGAAATGGAAAGGAGCAAGAAGTTTTAAAAAGTAAAGAAAAAGTAGTAAACATAAGAGAGGTCAATAATGAAGTCCCCCTTATATATAACTGGAGATTCTGAATAAGAGAACCAAAGGATTAGAATAAAGAAATACTCAAAGATACGATTCAAGATAACTTTCCAGAAATAGAAGGCTCACTATGTTCCTAGGAAATGATACAGAGTTAGCAATACCAACACATATCCTAGAAAAATTACCAGACTTTAAGGCTCATGAGAAAAAAAAATCCTTTAGATACCTAAGCAAATAAGTTAAACAATCTATTTTGGGGTTAGGGACCCAGCAGGGCAAATGAGGCTGACTTTAGATTTCCAAACAGTTCCATTCAATAGTAGAAGACAACAGAACAGACTACAACGCCCTTAGAGGAAGAAAAGTGTGATATAATTTTTACTCAGCCAAACTTACTTTGATTATAATGACAACAGATAAACATTTTTGAGTATACGAGAGCTCAAGGGGTAGAGTTTCCATGAGCCCTTTGTGAAGAAATTCCTAATGGAAAAAGTTTAATCAATCGAGATAAATTGAA
>NW_016107451.1:611966-619984 GCF_001604975.1 Cebus imitator | reverse complement strand
GTCTCTACTAAAAATACAAAAAATCAGCTGGGCATGGTGGCGCATGCCTATAATCCCAGCTACTCAGGAGGCTGAGGCAGGAGAATTGCCTGAACCCAGCAGGCGGAGGTTGCGGTGAGCCGAGATCGCGCCATTGCACTCCAGCCTGGGCAACAAGAGCGAAACTCCGTCTCAAAATAAATAAATAAATAAATAAAAATAAAAATAAAATCAATTTTTCTCTCATCACTTATAAGGAAGTGATATTATTAGAGGACCTGCTATACATCATTTCATTAACGTTGCAGTTTCCAAGAATCTACTGGCAACACTAAGTGAGGACTTACTGTACAGCAAAACAGCTGGCACTGGGCATTTAAGTTATTTTCACCAGAGAGCTAAGATGAAAACATCTGTGAACCGTAGCGAAACAATAAAATGTAAGTGTTTACAAACCATAACAACATATACATAAAGTTCAGGACAGGAAACAGGAAAGGGAGAAGGAGTTCCTCAGCTTTTACACACAGGGCCAAAGGCCTTCATTTAAAGCTGATAAACTAAGTAAGCAAAAGATAGAAGCACACACTTAAGAAGACAAACAGGCTGGGCCCAGTGGCTCATGCCTGGAATCCCAGCACTTTGGGAGGCCGAGGTGGGTAGACTGCTTGAGCTCAGGAGTTTGAGACCAACCTGGGCAACATCGCAAAAACCTGTCTCTACAAAAAGTATAAAAAATTAGCTGGGTGTGGGAGTGTGGTGGTTGTGTGTACCTGCAGTCCCAGCTACTCAGGAGGCAGGATCAACTGAGCCCAGGAGGTCAAGGATGCAGTGAGCCAAGATTCCATCACTGCACTCCAGCCTGAGTGACAGAGTGGGACCCTGCCATACAAACACACACACACACACACACACACACACACACACACACACACTCTCTCTCTCACACAGTGTAGAAGAATTAAGATAAATAATATAATCAAACAAAATCGGGGACAGTAAAGAAAAGGTAGGTGAAAATCAGATTATATGGTATAAAAAAAGCAACAAGAACAAAGCATGACATAAAATGAACGTGAAATAAATGAATGTAAACTGTAAACTCAATACTCTCAGATTAGATCACAAAAGCCAAATCCAACTAATTACAATAAACTGTTTTAAACAAAAACTACAGCTGAAACAAAATGAACCAAAGATTGAAAATAAAAGCTTAAGCAACAGTATCCCAGACAACTACAAATAAAAAGGAAAACAGGAGTTATTTTACAACAGAAAACCTTATCTTTGAATCAAAAGGACTAAATGAGCAACTATGTAGATGGGTTAAAAACATAAAATGCCGATGGAGGTCAAGAGAATAATAGCTTTAAAAAGTGACCGACTTTCCATTTCTGTGGGGATTGCTTTTAAAGAACAGCTTCTATACGACAGTGGAAGCAGAAGTGTATTGCATAAATATATGCTAGCAATTAAAAGTCTTATTAAAATATATTGTCTATTTAAAGGGGTATTAAATCTATTCTTAGACATCAGAATTGATTTTGTATTAATTTTGTCATTTGTGGGGGCTGATCAAAGAGGGTTAATCAAGGGGCAACAACCATGAACACATTTCTGCTGTTCTCAACAATGGCCTCAATTTTCACATTAAAAAAAAAAAAAAAAAAAGATTTGCACTACCTTTGTATTTCTTACTCGATTAAAAGCAGTATAAACTCAGGATCAACAAGATAAATGATGAGCAATGAAAGGTATAAAATCTATAAAGACTCCAGTTTTATTTTTAACAATAATATTTTATTCCTGTGAAATCAGTCAAGTGTGTGAGAAAGATAAGTCAATTCCATGTTCTTCAATGACACAGAAATGAAAGTCGTTTTACATAGGAGGAAGAAGTTCACATTTAACCATTCACACACATTTGTGTCTTTAACTCTAGAATGGCAGTCTGACCTAGTAACTAAATTTCACTGCTAAACGTACAAAAGAAAAAATGGCCTGTGTCTGTCAAATGTAAAATTTCATGGTAAAAGGAATTTGAGGACAAAAAAAATTTTCAGAAAATTTCTATTAAAGAAACTTCGTAACTTAGATATTTTATAAAATAAACTTGATAAATAGTATTATCTAAGGGCAGTAAAATATTAACAACACTATCGCTATTTTTCACTGGCATTTTAAAGTAATTGTAAAAATCAGGGCTTTCAAAATTTTTATAAGAAATAGCTATTGGCACTACTCAAAATGCCAGTCCCTGACAAGATAAGGAGCTTGTGCCAGGATGTAAATAACACTTTAAAAAGTCAATTAAACCAAAGAAAGATGAAGCAAACTAAACATATGGTGCAAGGTCCTTATCTCTGAGGACAGTAAGCAGCCAGTTCAATGACCACTTTGAGTAGCACTATGCCAGATGCCACAAATGACCATGTCAAAGGGTATGACCACCACACTGTTCTTTTTTTTTTCAGATGAAGTTTTGTTCTTGTCACCTAGGTTGGAGTGCAATGGCACAATCTCAGCTCACTGCAACTTCGGCCTCCTAGGTTCCGGTGATTCTTCTGCCTCAGCCTCCTGAGTAGCTAGGAATACAGGCACATATCACCATGCCCAGCTAATTTTGTATTTTTATTAGAGACGGGTTTCACCATGTTGGCCAGGCTAGTCTCGAACTCCTGACCTCAGGTGATCTGCCCACCTTAGCCTCCCAAAGCGCTAGGATTAAGGCATGAGCCACTGTACCCAGTGACCACCACTCTGTTCTAAGTAGTTAATGTCATGCGCGTTTGCCAGCTCAGTTTTGTCAGATCTCTAATACTTTCAGACAAAACCAGCGATCCATGTTTTCATATGCAATGGATCTGATTCTTAAAATTAATATGGGCAATAAATAACAACTGCAAGCCTTGCACAATTCACAGGCTAATGGGCTGCACCCTCTATTACAGGGGTCCCCAACGCAGGGCCATGGACTGACAGTGATCCATGGCCTGATAGGAACTGGGCCACACAGCAGGAGGTGAGCAGAGGTGAGCGACAAGCAAAGCTACATCTGAATTGACAGCCACGCCCCATTACTCGCATCACCGCCTGAGCTCTGCCTCCTGGTGATGAGCAGCAGCATTAGATGAGCAGCAGTATTAGATTCTCACAGAAGCAGGAACCCTACTGTGAACTGTGCATGCAAGGGATCAAGGCTGACAGCTTCTTATGAGAATCTAATGCCTGATGATCTGTCACCATCTCCCATCACCCCTAGATGGGACTGTCTAGCTGTGGGAAAACAAGCTCAGTGCTCCCACTGATTCCATACTATGGTGAGTTGCATAATTATTTCATTATATATTACAATGTAATAATAACAGAAATAAATGCACAATAAATGTAATGCGTTTGAATCATCCTAAAACCACCCCTCCACCACCACAGGTCCCTGGAAAAACTGTCATCCATGAAACTGGTCCCTGGTGTTGAAAAGGTTGGAGAGGCCGGGCGTGGTGGCTCAAGCCTGTAATCCCAGCACTTTGGGAGGCCGAGGCGGGTGGATCACGACGTCAAGAGATCGAGACCATCCTGGTCAACATGGTGAAACCCCGTCTCTACTAAAACTACAAAAGATCAGCTGGGCATGGTGGCGCGTGCCTGTAATCCCAGCTACTCGGGAGGCTGACACAGGAGAATTGCCTGAACCCAGGAGGCGGAGGTTGCAGTGAGCCGACGTCGCGTCATTGTACTCCAGCCTGGGTAACAAGAATGAAACTCCGACTCAAAAAAAAAAAAAGAAAAGAAAAGGTTGGAGAACACCGCTCTATTGTAAATAGTAGAACTGTAAATAAAGTTGGGGCACCTGACTACTCTACTTTTTTTTTTTTGAGAAGGAGTCTTGCTCTGTTGCCAGGCTAGAGTGCAGTGGCACAATCGTGGCTCACTGCAACTTCTGCCTCCCGGCAGACTCTCCTGCCTCAGCCTCCTGAGTAGCTGGGACTACAGGTGTCCACCACTGCGCCCAGTTAATTTTTATATTTTTAGTAGAGACGGGAGGGTTTCTTACCATGTTGGCTAGGATGGTCTCGATGTCTTGACCTCATGATCTGCCTGCCTTGGCCTCCCAAAGTGCTGGGATTACAGGTGCTTGCCACCGCACCTGGCCAGCTACTCTACTTTTAAAAGTGAAATATAAAAATGTTTCACTCCTTTATGGGCCAGGCACGATGGCTCACGCCTGTAATTCCAGCACTTTGGGAGGCCAAGGTGAGTAGGGGGGAGTTTGAGACCAGACTAGCCAACACAGTGAAACCCCATCTCTACAAAAAATAAATAAATAAATAAAAAAGAAGCCGGGCACGGTGGCTCACGCCTGTAATCCTAGCACTTTGAGAGGCCGAGGTGGGTGGATCACCTGAGGTCAGGAGTTCAAGACCAGCCTGGTCAACACGGTGAAACTACATCTTTAAAAAAAAAAAGTTTTCACTCTTTTGAAAAGGTGCTGCTTTGTTCACCTGAGGTATACAGAATAGGTCAGAATTTTTAAGAAACTGTGATAGCTGGCATGCATTCCTTAACAAGTGTCAACTATGTGCCAGGTATTATGTAAAATGCTAGGGATACTACAGTAAGCAAACACAGGCATAATCCCTCCCTTTCTGAAGCAGACAGTCTGGCAGAGGATAGGTATTATCCAGGAATCACTTAAATACCTGTAAAACAACTGTGATACATGCTATAAGAGACAGGTAAGAGGTACTACCGAACTTCCCTAATGAGTGGCTCTGCCTTAGGAAGGTCAGAGAAGGCTTCCCTGCAGAGGCAGCAGAGCCAAGAACTGACAATGCAAGAAAAATTAACAAAGGAAAGAAAGAACTGGGGAAAAGGAACTTGGCATGCTGGGGCCTAGGTAAAGCAAACAGCAAGAACAAAGACCCAAAGGCCTCCGAGTACTTGGGGCATTCCAAGTACTAAGAGACAGTCAGTCACTGTGTCTAAAATGCAGAGGGCAAAGTAAGCATATATAGTTCAAGGTGAAGCTGGGGAGGAAGATGGGTTCTAGATTATGTAGGGCATTATCATTAGACTGATCATATAATTTTATCATATCCACTCAGAAACTTTTCTGAAAATGAAAGTAAAAACTATTAATAGGATAAAATTATATTCTACATTATTAATAGGATAAAATTATATTCTACGCTAAGGAGTTAGGTCTGGTATAGGATAAAGCTGGACCAAAGTGGAAGGAAAGGCTTTACTCAGCAAGCTACTGCGATACCTGAATTAAGGGGCTAGACAGAGGCCGGGTATGGTGGCTCACGCCTGTAATCCCAGCACTTTGGGAGGCCGAGGTGGGTGGATGGCTTGAGTCCAGGAGTTTGAGACCAACCTGGGTAACATGGTGAAACCCTGTTTCTATAAAACATATAAAAATTAGTGAGTGTGGTGGTGTGGTGGCATGCACCTGTGTCCCAGCTACTCTGGGCGGGGGAGTGGAGGGTGGGACGTGGTGCTGAGGTAAGAGGATCACTTGAGCCTGGGAGGTGGAGGCTGCAGTGATCTGAAATTGTACCACTGCACTCCAGTGTGGGTGACAGAATGAGATGCTGTTTCAAAGTGAAAGGAATTAAGAGATATTTTGGAGAGAAATTTTGTGAGAGTTAGCAATAAGCTGATATGTGAGGTACGGGATGATGTGTTTCACATTCGTCTTCCAAGGTTCTGGCTTGCTCAACAGGATAGGCAGTGCCATCCTAACTGAAGTTAGAACTCTGGCAGAGAACCACTTTTGAGGAGAAATGTATATATGAGCTGTATCTGAGACATTTAAGTGGAGACGGAGCCCAGGGAAGAGGTGTATAGAAATAAACATGTAAATTATTTGCAAACAAACAAGTGAAGCCCTGGCACGGATGAAAGTGATTAGGGAGAAAACACACAGTGAGAAGGAAACAGAGCTGGAGAGTAAGCTTTGAAAATTCCTTTAATAGCTGCACACACAATCATTACAGAGGAAGTTCCACAGGGAGACAGGGACACCAGTGTGGAAGAAGGAAAACCAGTCTTCCAGTGTGGTGCCAAGGAGGCCAAGGCAAGAGGGTATCCATGAAGGATCAAACAGCAGAACGACCTGCTGCTCGGAAGATGACAGAGGGCTGAAAAGCAGGGTCAGTGACATGAGGCTGCTGGAGACCTTTTAAACAGCTGTTTTGTCAGTGGTACAATTAGAAACCACCCTGGAATCAGCTAAAGATTAAATGAGGCAGGGTGTGGAAGCTCACATCTGTCATCTCACCACTGTGGGAAGCTGAGGCAGGAGGACTGCCTGAGCCCAGGAGTTCAAGACCAGTCTGGGCAACAGAGAGAGACCCTGTCTCTACAAAATAATAATAATAATAATAAATTAGCCAGGTGTGGTGAAGAACACCTATAATCCTAGCTACTCAGGAGACTAAGGCAGGAGGATCACTTCACCCCAGGAGGTCAAGGCTACAGTTAGCCATAATCACATAACTGCAATCCAGCCTGGGCAACAGAGCAAGACCCAGTCTCAAATAAAATAAAATAAAAATCATGCTGTATACTTTAAATACAGACAATTTCAACTCTTAAAAAAATGAAAAAAATCAAAAGAACTGAAAACAGGATCTCAAAAAGACATCTGCATATCCATATGTACTGCAGCATTAACCCTAACAGCCAAAAGGTGAAAGCAACCTAATGTCCACCGACAGATTAATGGATAAAGAAAATGTGGTATATACACAAAATGGAATACTATTCTGCCTTTAAAAAGAAGGAAATCCCAGCTGGGCGTGGTGGCTCATGCCTGTAATCCCAGCACTTTGGGAGACTGAGGTGGACAGATCACCTAAGGTCAGGAGTTCGAGACCAGCCTGGTCAACATGGTGAAATCCCACCTATACTAAAAATACAATTAGCTAGGCTTGGTAGTAGGTGCCTCTAATCCCAGATACGTGAGAGGCTGAAGCAGGAGAATCTCTTGAACTCAGGAGGCGAAGCTTATAGTGAGCCAAATTCGTGTCATTGCACTCCAGCCTAGGTGACAGAGTGAGACTCCATATCAAAAAAAAAAAAAAAAAAAAAAAAAAAAGAAGGAAATCCTGTCGTGTGATAGAACATGGAAGAGTCTTTGAGGATATCATGCTAAGTGAAATAAGTAAGTCAAGAAAAACAAGTACTGCCCAATTCTACTTTAAAGTAAAGGTATCTAAACTAGTCTAACTCATGAAAAGCTTCTAGAAATCTTTTGCACAACAATGAGCACAGAGTTAACACACTGTACACTTAAACTTGACTAAGATGGTACATTTTATGTTGTGTTTCTTACAACAATAAAAAAATTAAGTGGCCTTAAATTATTATTCAAGTACTGTGCTGACATCCTTCCCATTTGTTCAACTCTCTGATACAGAAGACTTATTGAAGAAAATGTCCACTTTTAAACATTCTCATGGGTCAAATAAGCAATTAGTAATATACAAAAACGCAGATCCTGAGACAATGGAAACGATCGTTACTGATAATCCTAACTTAATCAAAGACTCCAAAATCCTACTGGCAAATAAGAAACTGTACCTCGATCAATCAAGCTGATCATTTCTTTTTTTTTAAATTTTATTTTTCATAGAGAAGGGATCTCACTATAATGACCAGGATGGTCTTGAACTCCTGGCCTCAAATGAAGCTTCCAAAAATGCTGTGATTACAACCATAAAGCAACCTGAAGCCTGGCCTTCAAGCTAATCTTTAAAACAACCATCCCTATGCTAACTAAAGAGCAAGTAACAGGAAAGAAAAATCCAGTCATCCAAATACCTCTTTGCCCTTTCCAGGCATAGTTAAGAATATTGCGATTTCCTGCAATGCCCAGTGACTTACCCTAAATTCAGTGAAAACTTAAAAAAAAAAAAAAAAGCCGGGTGCGGTGGCTCAAGCCTGTAATCCCAGCACTTTGGGAGGCTGAGGCGGGTGGATCACGAGGTCAAGAGATCGAGACCATCCTGGTCAACATGGCGAAACCCCGT
>NW_016107451.1:601865-611730 GCF_001604975.1 Cebus imitator | reverse complement strand
GAAACTCCGTCTCAAAAAAAAAAAAAAAAAAAAAAAAAGTCCACTGATAAAAGAGAACTGTTAAATATAAGTTTTGTACTACAGAAAATTTTGGAACTACCTGAAAGTAATCAATGTGGGATTGGTTAAATAAGCTATAATACATCCACACGAGAAAATCCCGTGCAGTTAATAAAGAATAAGACTGGGCTCTACTCAATACAGGCGTTTGAAAGAGAAGTTGAAGAGAGAAGTATATACGTACACTATAATTACATTCTTGTAAAAACAAAACAAAAGACCCTGTATAAATACATGCAGAGGAAGAAGTCTGGAAGGGTAAGAGGCGACTCTGGATATATATGCAGGTGGGTAGATGAGTGGGGTGGAGGCTTCCATTCACCTCACATTTCTGTATTACCTAAATACATTTTATCACATAATTCCTCTTTTTTTTTTTTTAACAAATATATAAACTCTCTTTATACAAGTTTATGTGGATCAGCCCGGTCTCATTCTTTTTAATGACTGCACTGTATTCTCTTGGGTGCATTATCGCTTCTGTAACTTTATGCAAAATGCTTACAGTATAATGTCAAAAGGGGGAGAAGACGAATGACTGTATGTACACCACAATTACAACCACAAAAATTACTTTATACACGAATAAAGACAAGGGCTTAGAAAGATGAGATTACAGACTCATTCCATCTTTTAGGATGAAAGAATTCTGACTTTTTGTAGGTATGTGACGTTACCATTATAAATGTAGTTAGGAAAAGTATATTTCTGTAATTTTCCCATTAAGGGGTCTATAATGTCTGTATAGTAAAAAACAATTCCTTTTTTGAAAAAAGGAAAACGGGTCTTTGGTTCTAGAATACTTGCTTTCCATAACACAGTGACAGCAAGCACCAAAAGACAGTGCTGTAGCTCTCATCATACAGCTTCAATAGACATTTTGGGCAAGAGAACAATACAAACAATGTTTTCCAAGGGCCTTCAAAGAGAGTTGTTGCTTACATAAACAATTCTGGTTATTCAAAAATATATACACATATTCAGCTTATAAAATGATGAACTAGCCGGGCGCGGTGGCTCACGCCTGTAATCCCAGCACTTTGGGAGGCCGAGGCGGGTGGATCACGAGGTCAATAGATCGAGACCATCCTGGTCAACATGGTGAAACCCCGTTTCTACTAAAACTACAAAAAATTAGCTGGGCATGGTGGCACGTGCCTGTAATCCCAGCTACTCAGGAGGCTGAGGCAGGAGAATTGCCTGAACCCAGGAGGCGGAGGTTGCGGTGAGCCAAGATCGCGCCATTGCACTCCAGCCTGGGTAACAAGAGCGAAACTCCGTCTCAAAAAAAAAAAAAAAAAAAAAAAAATGATGAACTAGCCGGGCGCGGTGGCTCACGCCTGTAATCCCAGCACTTTGGGAGGCCGAGGCAGGTGGATCACGAGGTCAAGAGATCAAGACCATCCTGGTCAACATGGTGAAACCCTGTCTCTACTAAAAATACAAAAAATTAGCTGGGCATGGTGGCACGTGCCTGTAATCCCAGCTACTCAGGAGGCTGAGGTAGGAGAATTGCCTGAACCCAGGAGGCGGAGGTTGCGGTGAGCCGAGATCGCGCCATTGCACTCCAGCCTGGGTAACAAGAGCGAAACTCCGTCTCAAAATAAATAAATAAATAAATAAATAAATAAATAAATAAATAAAATGATGAACTAGAGCACACAATTTATTCACAAGGCATGACATCCTAATCATCAAAAAGCACAAGACATTAAGCAGAGGCTAGTTTAATTGAAGGAAATCAAATGAACATCAATAAAGAGCTGATTCTTAGACTCCGTTGTATATTTTCTACTTCTAAAAAGATGCAGACACTAGTCTGAGTGTTGAAAATCCTTTTGTAGGACAAAGTCAAGTCACTCGACTTCACTAGTTAAGTATATAGGTCATGTTAGCACCCTGGGACATTCAAAAATCCTGAACACAGGCAAGATCTTTTTTCATTCTCATTTCCAAGATCACAGGGAGGCCTAGCAACTAAAATTAGCTCTCACGTGAAAATCAACAATTTATTCATTTTCAGTCTTTGTTGTTTGTTTAACACAACCAGCTTCCCAAAATAGGCTATTGTCAACAGGCTCATGGCCAATTTCCCCAGAATGACTCCTGTTCTGCCACTGACGAATACAGTATTACCATTATAGATAGATTCTGAACAGAACATTTCTGTAATCCATGGTTGAAATAACAATCATTCTAATCCTGTAGAAGCTGAACCCGATGTAACAAAACAAAGGTCAAAAAACCTCCCAGTATTACTCCAAGGTTAGTTTCTAGTCTTTAGATTGTCACTGAAGTGCTAAAAATGGTACAGTCTACCCAGTATGACAAAGCCCTTCAATGCTAGGTCTTTGGCTTAAAAACAAATCAGTTAAATGTCACATTCTATTCAAGCTCAACTGACAGAGCTGAACTAAGCTGGAGGCTGTCCCTATGGAACTGATTATTGTGAAAAAACACAAACTAAAATCTAATTGCAATGGTCAGATATGATTATAACAAAGCAGTGACACGTGCAGGGAAGATAGACAGAGATATCACACTAACAATCCTTGTCACCTTAATTATGCCAGGCACAAGCACCTTCCATGAACGAAGTGTCTATAGCATGCTAGTCATTGTACATGCATCACTGCTAACCTTTGTGACAACCATCCGAGGAGGTCCTCTTATCCTTTCTTTTCAGGTGAGGGGACTCGGTCTCAGTAAAGCTGAGAAAATCACATAAAATCTCAGAGCTGGAAGGGGCAACTTCAAGACTGATGCTTAAGAAGACTAACTTAGAAATGTCCCCTCTTTCCACAATACCCCTGATTCCCTTAAGAGAACACTTAGGGGTTAAGCAAAAAAGTGACACTCTAACCCACCAAAGGCCTAATGTTTTGTCTGACATTTCTTTTCCATGATTTGCTGAGTTTACATTTTGGTGATTCTTTAATACAACTCACAGAGTTAAATAAAGTCATTGTAGGTCAGGCGCAGTGGCTCACACCTGTCATCCCAGCTCTCTGGGAGGCCGAGGGGTGGATCGCTTGAGGTCAGGAGTTCGAAACCAGCCTGGACAACATGGCGAAATCCCGAAATACAAAAATGAGCCAGGTGTGGGGGCATGTACCGGTAATTCCAGCTACTCAGGAGGCTGAGGCACAAGAATCGCTTGAACCTGGAGACGGAGGTTGCAGTGGCTGAGATCGCACCACTGCAACTCTAGTCTGGGTGACAAAGTGAGACTGTCAAAGAAAAAAAAAAGCCACTGGAAAAACAAAGAATATTCTACCAGTGTAGACAATCATGAATAACTCCTACCCAAGCAAGCAGGAAGGGGAAAATTTCTGGGAGCCGGCAGGTCACTTACACCAAGAGTGCAACTCCTCTCTGCTCCGTTTATCATAGGTCCCTTCTAACCACGCTAGGTTGCCAACAATAAATATGCTCACATTGCTCCCAACTAAAAGAAAAAAAGGAGGTTCTCCTCAAAACTGCCATATCCTCTTCCATACCTTCACAGACACATTTCTTTTTCCCTGCAACAAAATCTTTTTAAAAAACTTTTTAAAGATTACTTTTAATTTCTTTTCTTTTCTTTTTGCTTTTGAGACAGAGTCTCGCTCTATTGCCCAGGCTGGAGTACAACAGTGCAATCTTGGCTCAGTGTAACCTCCGTCTCCTAGGTTCAAGCGATTCTCATACCTCAGCCTCCTGGGTAGCTGGGAGGCTAATTTTTGCATTTTTAGTAGAGATGGGGTTTCACCAAGTTGGCCAGGCTGGTCTCGAACTCCTAGCCTCAAGTGATCCGCCCACCTAGGCCTCCCAAAGTCCTGGGATTATAGGTATGAGCCACTGTGCCCCGTCAATATTTACCAATTTTTGTGGAAACATGGTAGGTACATGTATTTAGCGGGGGTGTGGGATATACACTGTATTTTTAACAAATCAAATGTTTGTGGCAATTTTACATCTGGTAAGTCTATTGGTGCCATTTTTCCAATAGCACATGCTCACTTTATATCTCTATGTCACATTTTGGTAATTCTCACAATACTTCAAACTTTGTTGTGGTGATCTATGATCAGTGGTTTTTGAGTGTTTTTGTGTGTGTGTGTTTGTTCTTGTTTTAGTTACTCAGGAGACTGAAGTGGGAGGATTGCTTGAGCCCAGGGGTTTGAGGCTACAATGAGCTATGATCCTACTGCTGCACTCTAGCCTGGGGTGACAGAGACCCTCTCTCTAAAAAAGAAAAAAAAAATGTACTACTCCGGTGAACAGACAAATGATAAGAAAGCAAAACAGACTTCTTGCTGATACAAAGAAAGTTTTAGTGATCTCGATAGATCCCAGCCACAGCATTCCCTTAAGACAAAGCCTAATCCAAAACCAGGCCCTAACTCTCTTCAATTCTATGAAGGCTAGGAGAGGTGAGGAAGCTGAAGAAAAGCTGGAAGCTGGCAGAGGTTGGTTCGCGGGATTTAAAGAAAGAAGCTGGCGAGTGTGGTGGCTCACACCTGTACAGTAATCCCAGTACTTTGGGAGGCCAAGGTGAGTGGATCACGAGGTCAGGAGATCGAGACCATCCTGGCTAACACAGTGAAACCTGGTCTCTACTAAAAATACAAAAGTTAGCCAGGCATGGTGGCACGCGCTTGTAGTTCCAGCTACTCGGGTGGCTGAGGCAGGAGAATCAGTTGAACTCGGGAGGCAGAGGTTGCAGTGATCTGAGATCGCGCCACTGCACTCCAGCCCGGGCAATAGAGGGAGACTCCATTTCAAATAAAAAATAAAAAAAAATATGCTTATGTATTTTTTATTTTTTAAAAAAGCAAAAAATAAAAAAATAAAAAATAAAGAAAAGAAAGAAAGAAACCATCTTTATAACATAAAAGTACAAGGTGAAGCAGTGAGTGCTGACATAGAAGCTGCAAGTTATCCAGAAGATATAGCTGAGACAACTGATGAAGGCAACTACACTAACTACACACTAACCAACGGATTTTCAGTGTAGACAAACAGCATTATATTGGAAGACATCACCATCTAGGACTTACATAGGTAGACAGAAGTCAATCCCTGGCTTCAAAGGACATGTCGACTCTCCTGCTAGGGGTTAATGGAGCTGGTGACTTTAAGTTGAAGTCAGTGTTCATTTATCATTGTGAAAATCCTAGGGCCCTTGAGAGTTAACGCTAAATCTACTCTGCCTCTGCTCTATAAATGCAACCACAAAGCCCGGATGACAGCACATCTGTTTTCAGCACAGTTTACTGAGTATTTTAAGCCCACTGTTGAGAACTACTGCTTAGGAGGAAAAGAAAAGACGCAAGTGTTACAACCCTTTTAGAATTTGTCTAGCAGGCTCTCTGGTTTTTGCTGGAAAGTGCCCCCTGACCAAAAGAAACAAACAACAACAACAAAAACCCTTTCAATTATTATTGCTCATTGACAATGTACCTGGTCACCCAAGAGCTCTGATGTAGATGTACAAGATTAATGTTCTTTTCACACTCGCTAATACAACATTCATTCTAAAATCATTCCAGGAGTAATTTTGACTTCCAGGTCTTTTCTTTTTTCTCAGTTTTTAAAATTTTATTTTTATAATAGGCATGAACTGGCATAAGCTACCACACCCAGCCCCATGTCTTATTATTTAAAAAACATTTTAAGGCCATAGACAGTGATTCCTCAGCCAGATCTGGGCAAAGTGAACTGACAACCTTCTGGAAAAGATTCAGCATTCCAGATGCCATTAAAAACACTTGGGATTTGCCAGGCATGGTGGCTCATGCCTGTAATCCCTACACTTTGGGAGGTTGAGAGAGGCAATCTCTTGAGCCCAGGAGCTAAAGACCAGATTGGGTGAAACAACAGCAACAAAAGATTAGCTGGGTGTGGTGGCACACACCTGCAGTCCCAGCTACTCAGGAGGCTGAGGCAGGAGGATCACTTGAGCCTGGGGAGGTCGAAGCTGCAGTGAGCCAAGATTACACCACTGCATTCTAGCCTGGGTGACAGAGTGAGACCCTGTCTCAAAAAATAAATAAATAAAAGAACATCTGGGATTGATGAGAGAAAGTCATTATCAATATTAATGGAATATGAAAAAGATGATTTCAACCCTCATGGATGAGCTTGATGGGCTCAAAATTTCAGCATAGGAAGTAACTGCAGATGTGCTGAAAATAGCAAGAGAACTAGAATTAAAAGTGGAGCCTGGCCATGCGCAGGAGCTCACGCCTGTAATCCTGGCACTTTGGGAGGCTGAGGCAGGTAGGTCACTTGAGGTCAGCAGTTTGAGATCAGCCTGGCCACCATGACAAAACCCTGTCTCTATTATAAAATACCAAAATTAGTTGGGCATGGTGGTGCGCATCTGTAATCCCAGCTACTTGGGAGGCTGAGACAGGAGAACTGCTTGTACATGGGAGGCAGAGGTTGCAGTGAGCCAATCATGCCACTACACTCCAGCCAGAGTGACAGAGCAAGACTCTGTCTCAAAACAAAAAAAAGAAAAAAGAAAAAAAAATCAGACACAAATAGTATATATATAAATTTTTTTGAGATGGAGTCTCACTCTGTCACCAGGCTGGAGTGCAGTGGCACAATCTTGGCTCACTGCAACCTCCACCTCCTGGGTTCATGCGATTCTTCTGCCTCAGCCTCCCAAGTAGCTGGGATTACAGGTGTGTGCCACCACACCCGGCTAATTTTTGTATTTTTAGTAAAGACAGGGTTTCACCATGTTGGTCTGGCTGGTCTCGAACTCCTGACCTTGTGATCCACCCCACTCGCCTTGGCCTCCCAAAGTGCTGGGATTACAGGCATAAGCCACCGTGCCTGGCCCACAAATAGTATTTTTATCAAATTGTGTTCAAGGCATTCATGGATCCTCTGAAATTCTCTAAGTTCATTGTCCTCTGTATATTTCAGTCTACTTAGTTAGAAATATTATTTAAAAGTTCCAAATTTCGTAAAGCATTATTTTTTAGAGATGGGTCTCATCCTGTTGCCTAGGTTGGAGTGCAGTGGTGCAATCACAGTTCACTGCAGCCCTGAACTCCTGGGGCTGGGGCTGCAGTGAACTGTGGTCACTGTAGGGGATCAAATGATCCTCCCACCTCAGCCACCCAAGTCGCTGGGATTAAAGATGTGCACCACTATACCTTGTCAAACATTTTTTAAAAAATTTCTATATTTTCAAAATGTTAAGCCTAGCATTTAGCCAGGTGTGCTGGTGAACACCTATAGTCCCAGCTACTCGGGAGTCTGACACAGGAGAATCGCTTGAACCTGGAAGGCAGAGGTTGCAGTGAGCTGAGGCTGCACCATTGCACTCTACCCTGAGTGAGAGTGAGACTCCATCTCAAAAAAATAAAAAATAATAAAAAATTAAAAATCAACTTTCTGGCTTGGTGTGGTGGCTGTAATCCCAGAACTTTGGGAGGCCAAGGAGGGAGGACCACTTGAATCCAGGAGTTTGAGAGCAGCCTGGGCAATACGGCAAGACCTCGTCTCTACAAAAATAAAAATAAAAATTGCTAACCATGTTAGGGCACACTTGGCTATTTTTATTTTGGGAAGCTGGGGCAGGAAGACAGCTTGGGCCCAGGAGGTCAAGGCTGTCATAAGCTATGACTATGCCACTGCACTCCAGCTTGGGCAACAGAGTAAGACACTACCTCTAAAAACAAAATAAATAAATAAAAATAAATCAACTTCTTAAATTTAGTAACATTTGAAGTAATATCTGTGAAATCAGTTCTGATGTCCTGGTTATTATTTTCCTGCCTCACATTAAAATAAACACACACTTATTAAAATATCTTTAGATCCCACTGGTGACTAAGTTTTAGATCACAAAGAGAACAGTCCTGTCTCTGCAGTGACTCTGGGATTTCTGTAGAATAAGCAATAATGTAGACATTAAGACAAGTTTTTTTTTTTTTAACCCAGCAGGAAACTTTAAAGTATTTAGTCCATTCCTCTAATGGTATACATTAAAAAGCCGAGACCTGGCCACGCACAGTGGCTCACACCTGTAATCCCAGCACTTTGAGAGGCCGAGGAAGGTGGATCACGAGGTCAGGAGTTCAAGACCAGGCTGGTCAACATGGTGAAACCCCATCTCTACTAAAAAATACAAAAATTAGCTGGGGATGGTGGCTCATGTATGTAATCCCAGCTACTTGGGAGGCTGAGGTAGGAGAATTGCTTGAACCGGGACCTGGGAGGCGGAGGTTGCAGTGAGCTGAGATCATGCTACTGCACTCCAGCCTGGGCTACAGAGCAAGACTCCAACTCAAAAAAAAAAAAGCTGAGACTCAGAGAGGTTAAGTGATTTGTCGAAGGTTGCATGGGAAGTTTAATCAAATGTCTAAGATTAGCATTCAGGAGGACTTTCTATTCTATTGTGTCCCTTTGAATCACACAAGAATAATACAGTAATTTTTCATCTGTTACCTACCTCACTCTTCCATTCAGATTTATCTGAACATGCTGCTTAAAATCTGGATATTTGGATGCCAGATATGCAAAGTCAGGAGGTTTGTCCTTGTATCTATTTCTTGCATGCATTGATTTGCTCAGAGCCATCTTAAGGAGAGAAAGAAAGAGAGAAAAATCAGCATATTTATTAAAAATCATTAATGAGGGCCAGGCACAGTGGCTCACACCTCTAATCCCAGAACCTTGAGAGGCCAAGGCAAGTGGACTCTACCTGAGGTCAGGAGTTCGAGACCAACCTGGCCAATATGGGGAAACCCTGTCTCTACTAAAAATGCAAAAATTAGCCAAGCGTGGTGGTGGGAGCCTGTAATCCCAGCGACTCAGGAGGCTGAAGCAGGAGAATTGCTTGAACCTGAAAGGCAGAGGTTGCAGTGAGCCAAGATCTTGCCACTGCACTCCAGCCTGGGCAATAAGAGTGAAACTCCGTCTCAAAAAAAAAAAATTTTAATGGGGAAAGCTGTGGATGCCAAGTTAATAGTTACAGCCAACATGTATTTGCTGATCAAGTGAGAAACTAGAAATCACATTTTAAAAATATATACAACAAGTAAGCACATGAAGAGATGCTCAGCATCATTAGTCATCAGGGAAATACAAATCAAACCACCTGAGATACCACTGCATACCCACTAGGATGGCTATTATCAACAAAAAACAAAAATAAAAGATAACAGAAACAACAAGCATTCTGCAAGGATGTGAAGAAGCTGGAGTTCTCGTGCACTGCTGGTGGGAATGTGAAATGGCACAGCTGCTGTAGAAAAAAGCTTGGCGGTTCTTTAAAAAGCTAAACATAGAATTACTATCTGATTTACCAATTCCACTCCTAGGTATATTCCCAAAAGAATTGAAAGGAGGAACTATAAGAGGTATTTGTACACCAATGTTCAAAGTAGTGCCATTCACAAGTGTGAAAAGGTGGGAACAACCCATGTGTTCATCAGCAGATGAAGATGGATAAATGAAATATGGTATATACATACAATAAATATTACGCAGCCATGAAAAGGAATGAAACTCTCACACATGCTACAACATGGAAGAACCTTGAAAACATGATGTTAAGGGAAATAAACCACACACAAAAGGACAAATATTGTATGCTACCACTTATATGAGGCACCTCAAAGAGGTAAATTTATTACACAGACAGAGAGAGGTAATGGGGGAGGGAAAATGAGCAGTTACTGTTTAATAGGTACAGAGTTTCACTTTGGGATGATGACAAAGTTCTGGAGATAGAGGTGATGGTTATGGTTGCACAAGAGAATTAATATATATATACGTGTGTGTGTGTGTGTGTGTT
>NW_016107451.1:598730-601820 GCF_001604975.1 Cebus imitator | reverse complement strand
TTTTTTTGAGATGGAGTCTCGCTCTGTAGCACAGGCTGGAGTAGAGTGGTGAAATCTCGGTTCACTGCAACCTCCGCCTCCTGGGTCCCAGTTCAAGCAATTCTCCTACCTCAGCCTCCCAAGTAGCTGGGATTATAGGCACGAGCCACCATCCCCAGCTAATTTTTGTATTTTTTAGTAGAGATGGGGTTTCACCATGTTGGCCAGTCTGGTTTTGAACTCCTGACCTCATGATCCACCCGACTTGGCCTCCCAAAGTGCTGGGATTACAGGCGTAAGCAATCAAGCCCAGCAGAGAATGAATATATTTAATGTCAGTGAATGGTACACTTAAAATAGCTAAAATGGACCAGCGCGGTGGCCCTTGCCTATAACCCCAGTACTTTGGGAGGCAGAGAGCTCCAGATTGGCCTGATCAACATGGAAAAACCCCATCTCTACTAAAAATACAAAATTAGCCGGGCATGGTGGCACATGCCTGTAATCCCAGCTACTCAGGAGGCTGAGGCAGAATTACTTGAACTTGGGAGGCAGATGTTACAGAGTGCCAAGACCACACCATTGTACTCCAGCCTGAGAACAAGAACGAAACTCTGCCTCAAAACAAAAAAAAATGACTAAAATGGTAAATTTTATGTTATGTATATTTTACCACAATTTTTAAAATGTAGACAACATAAGGGTGAATCTTTTTATTTAAAATCAAGAGAAGAAAACTGAAAAATATTCCTTTAAGAGAATCAAAGTGACAGAAGACAGTATGATCTACAGCCAAGAATATTAGTTAGAAGTTAGTTTTGTTTTGTCTGTCTTGGGACAGGGTCTCACTCTGTCATCCAGGGTGTAGGGCAATGGCACAATTATAACTCACTGCAGCCTCCATCTCCCGCGCTCAAGCAATCCTTCCACTTCAGCCTCCCAAGTAGCTGGGACTATAGGTACATGCCACCATGCCACCACACCTGGCTAATTTATTTTTAATTTTATTTTTTGTATAGACAGCTGAAACCAAATAAAAACAAACATAATTTTGTCTTCTTCCAAATTACAACAAGAAATAAAAGTGAATGTATTTATATCAAGAAATAAAAACTGAAAGAGAAACTATTATAGTGGTTTAGTAAATCTCCAGGTAGTTGGTAATTTTTAAAAATATTTTACGATGCCATGCGCAGTGGCTCACGCCTGTAATCCCAGCACTTTGAGAGGCTAAGGCAGGTAGATCACAAGGTCAGGAGTTCGAGACCAGCCTGGCCAACATGGTGAAACCCCGTCTCTACTAAAAATACAAAAATTAGCTGGGCATGGTGGCGGGCGCCTGTAGTCCCAGCTACTCAGGTTGCTGAGGCAGAAGAATTGCCTGAACCCAGGAGGTGGAGGTTGCAGTGAGCTGAGACTGTGCCATTGCACTCCAGCCTGGGCAACAAGAGAGAAACTCTGTCTCAAAAAAAAAAAAAAAAATTTACTATTATATATATCTCTGGGTAGGAAGTGACTTTTATTTTCTTAATATCTTTCTGTATTTTCTACTTTTAAATAATGATAATTCTTCTAAACAGTATTATGTAAGCCAAAAACCTAGGAGTCACCTGATAGTTTCTCATATCCAAGAAATCACCACTCCTGTAGGTTTTACCTGCTAAATACCTCTTAATCCATCTATCCTCAACAATGCCAAGCACAGAGGCCTCTTTTTTTTTTTTTTTTTAAAGATGCATGGTTTCACTATGTTATGTATATTTTGAGGTTGGTCTTGAACTCCTGGTCTCAAGCAACTCTGCCACTTCGGCCTCCCAAAGTGCTAGGATTATAGCCATAAGCCACCACACCCGGCCAGAACAGCCTTTTTATTTATTTTTATTTTATTTTAGAGACTACATTGCCCAGGCTGGACTTGAATTCCTGGGCTCAAGTAATCCTCCTACGTTGGCCTCCCAAATAGCTGAGACTACAGGTGTGCACCACTGCACCTGGCTTACAGTAGCCTCTTAACTGATCTCCCTGCATCCACTCTTGTTCTTGCCATCCTTCCTTCCACCTCGCAGTGATCATCACTAAACTCAAATCTCAGTATGTTCTTCTACTATGTCCACCTGCCCAAAACCTTACTCTTAAGATAAAATAAAAAAGATCACTTCAGCATACATATTAGGCCCCACATGACCTGGCTTTACCTGTGTTTTCACTATCAGTTTAAGCACACGCCCTTGATCTTTCTGCTCTTGCACCCTGACCGCACGGCCTTCATGCAGGCTATTCTTTTTATCTGTATGTTCTCTCCTCCCTCTCTTCGGTTGAAATTCTTAGTCGTCCTGAGGCTCACAGTTCAAGCACCTCATCTTCAGGAAGATCTTTCCTTCCCTCATCTCCCCAGTTAAGACAATCCTCTATTACAACATCTCCTAGCAATAAACGTCTTTCCTTTGCAAGCTTTGTTAGAGATAGAACTTTACATAGTAATAAATCTGTCAACGCTATTTCAGATGGTTTTTTGACAGCTTCCTACACTGGAAATTAAACCAATTTCAAAAAAGAAGTGTTGTCTTCAATCCAGACTTTTCCAAATCACATATCCAACTGCCTACCATATTTTTCACTTGAAAGGCTCAAAAATACATGCACAACATGTGCAAAATCAAATCACTTCTACCCACCCCAAACTGGTCCTTGTCAACTTCCCTATCTCACCGAATGCACCACTATCTCTCTTGTGATACACACATCAAAAATCTCCAACACCTTCACCATGCTGCCTCCACCATTCACAACACACCATGTCCTGAATACTCTCTATCTCCCAATTATTTCTTGACCCATTCTACTTTTCACCCTTCACAGCACCACCTCTCTGGCCCAGATCACTACCATCTCTTTGTTGGGTTGCTCTAAGAGTTTCAAGCTGATCTCTTTATAACCACTCTTGCCTTCTACAAGCCATTTTTCACTCAGCAGACAAGCCACTCCCCTCATGCAAATGTAAACATTTCCTTACTAAACCCCTTCAGTGGCAGCCCAATTAGGCTAATAAAGTCTAAAATCACGAACAAGATGTGCATAATCCAGGCCTTATCTGTCCCTCCAACTTCATTT
>NW_016107451.1:589921-598628 GCF_001604975.1 Cebus imitator | reverse complement strand
CTCCTGGGTTCAGGCAATTCTCCTGCCTCAGCCTCCTGAGTAGCTGGGATTACAGGCACACGCCACCATGCCCAGCTAATTTTTTGTATTTTTAGTAGAGACGGGGTTTCACTATGTTGACCAGGATGGTCTCGATCTCTTGACCTTGTGATCCACCCGCCTTGGCTTCTTTCTTGTTCTCTGCTGCATGGTAGTCTGTTTCACCGCCTGCTATTCTTATTGGCTGCCAGACTCTCCTCATCCTCTCACCATCTTCTTTCATCTCTGAAGGCCCACTAACTGCTCAAATCACACATCAGGCATCACTTTCTCAGCCAGGCTTTCTCTGACCCCACCATCCACTCAGATGCCCATCTACACATGCTTCCAAAGCACCCTGTGCTGCTTCTCCCTCAGAGAGCTTGTTTACGATTGCATCTGTAATTTATTTGCATATGTCACACAAAAACCTGCAACCACAGCCATCCTAATCTTCACTATTCCCCCAGCAACTTGTATACAATAAATATTTGTTGAGTAAACAATTAAGAATTTGAGGGAATTAGTAGTCACCTGCAAGTTTTTCAGCATACTGTTACTAAATTTTGCCCCTCATACTATGACTAAAACTGAGTATATACCTGTTTTAATTTCCTAGCATTGATGTACCCTTTACTGACCATCAGGACAGCGGGGAGCATAAAACTAGGATGGACCTCAGTCCTGAAGAAAACATAAACTGGGCAAGGTGGTGTGTGCCTCTGATCCTAGCTACTAGGGAGGCTGAGGATGGCTTGAGCCCCCAGGAGTTCCAGTCCACTCCAGTCTGGGCAACACAGTGAGACCCTGTCTCAAAATAAACAAATACAAATAACAGACTTTATTAAAAAGAAAACATCAAAAATGAAAGTGTCAGCCAGGTGTGGTGGCTCATGCCTGTAATACCAGCAGTTTGAGAGGCAGAGGCAGGATCATCTGAGATCAGGAGTTCGTGAGACCAGTCTGGCCAACATGGTGAAACCCCATCTCTACTAAAATACAAAATACAAAAATTAGCCAGACGTGGTGGTGGGCACCTATAATCCCAGCTACTCAAGAGGCTGAGGCAGAAGAATCACTTGAACCTGGGAGGCGGAGGCTGCAGTAAGCCAAGATCATGCCACTGCACTCCAGCCTGGGTGACAGAATGAAATCCATCTCAAAAAAGAAAAAGAAAATGCCCTTTCTTGTGATTCTGGCAAGGAACAAAAACGAAAACCACACTAAGAGTAATTTCTTTAAGCTGATAGAAAATATTTTACACATTTATGGGGGACACGTGACATTTATGGGGTATTTGTACCTGTAATCCCAGCACTTTGGGAGGCTGAGGTGGGCAGATCACCTGAGGTCAGGAGTTCAAGACCAGCCTGAACAACATAGTGAAACCGCAACTCTACTAAAAATACAAAAAAATTAGCTGCGTTTGGTGGCGGGTGCCTGTATTCTCAGCTACTCAGGAGGCTGAGGCAGGAGAATCACTTGAACCCAGGAGAAAGTTGCAGTGAGCAAAGATCATGCCATTGCACTCCAGCCTGGGTGACAGAGTGAGACTCTGTCTCAAAAAAAAAAAGAATGTGTGATGATCAAGTGATCAGGTCACAGCATGTGGGGTATTCATCACTTTGAGTACTTTTTTTTTCTGGTTCAAGTTCTCTCATGAGGTTGCACACTTTGAGGATTTTTTATATCTATGTGTTGGTAACATTTCAAGCCCTCTCTTCTAGTGATCTTGAAATATACATTGTTGCCGACTATAGTCACCATATCCTAACAGTGACTTCAAGAGACAGTGGCATGTTAGGGGTCTGCAACACATTAAGGAAAATTCTAGACTACATAGCTGACATCAGTGCACATACAACATGGTACTGTGAACATATGTGAAACAAATTAAATTACAGATATGGCAGATACGATTCATTTCCTATGTTATTCAACTTTTCTTGTCCGAATAGATACAGAATGAGTTAATACAACTACTTCTTTTCTAACTAATCTCCCAGTATAGGCAATGGGTTCTTAGCTAAATTTATCCTATTCTTCAGAGTTTATCTGGGCATCAACTCTTTTTTTTTTTTTTTTTTCTTGTTCAGACAGGGTCTCATTCTGTTGCCCACAGTGCAGTGGTGCAAACACAGCTCCCTGTAGCCTCCAACTCTTGGGATCATGCAATCCTCCAGCCTGAGCCTCCCAAGTAGCTGAGACTACAAGCACAGGCCACTGCACCTGGTTAATTTACTTCACTGTTTGTAAAAATGGAGTCTGGCTTTGCAGCCTAGGCTCTAGCTTCAATTTTCGACACAGAATTCACTCATCTGACATTCCATATATTTCACTTACTTTAAAAAAACTCCCGTCAGTAAGCTTCAAGAGGTATAACATTTTGTCTGTCTTGTTCGCTGCATATCCCAACGACTAAAATAAGGCCTGAGAGAGTAGGCACTCGGTATTTGTTCACTGAAAGCACGATGGAACTCTTCCCTGTCCACTTCCCAGACCACTGACATAAAGCACCCTCATTGAGTTTAGAAAAAAGCTCTGCCCAAGGACTGGAACTTTTCTTCCTGGTTACCTGAGTCAGTACACAAAGCTAAAGTTAATAGTAGAACCCTGAGAATGAGGCTTCCACTTTTTTTTTCCCTTTTCATCTCCATGCTCCTGTTTCCTTGGTTCCTCTTGACCATTAACCCTCTTCAACTACCATTCTCTTAATACGTAGCCTGTAAAATTGTCTAAATGCCTGTTTCAGAACTTCGAATTCTGTCTGCACAGATCCCTCCCACCTCAACACCAATCTACACCTCCTCTCTTCGCCTTCTCTCATAAATGCGACTTTTCCCACTAGTCCTATCACTGCCATTTCTCCGTATCTTCCACTCTTTCCTCGCCCTCATCCGCTCACTTTGCCTTCCCGCCTCAGTTTTGGATCTCTCTAAACCTCCCAAACCACGGGGAGTCTCTCCTACTTCAATCCTAGTCTCTATTCTATTCGCCAACTCCTCCCACTCACCCACCCTCACCACCACCGCGCGCGCACACATAGCCACATCAGGTCTGCCCTCCTAGTCCCCGAAGTAAGCACCTCACTAGCCCAAAACTCAAGAATGAGGAACCGGGTGATCCACGGGTTAAGTGACCCATTATCGGAAATCTGCGTGAGAGATATAAGGGACCCACCTCTGAGGCCGAGGTTCTTGCCAGACGTGTCTGGCGTGGGCCTGTACAAGCCTAGAATCTTAAACCAGCCGCAGCGCGAAGCTCCTAGAAACGCAGAAGTTACGCTTCCAGCGCGGCGCCATCTTGTGAAGCCATCTAGCCTCATGATTGGACAAACCCTTCTCGCGCGACCTGAGACTGAGCCTGAAGAAAGAAGAAACCGCGAGACCTGGAGTTTGCGGCTCCTGACAGAAGGCGGGGGCGTGGTGGCAAGCGGAGTCCTTTGCTGTGTGGCAGGAGGAGGACCTGCCTTCGAATTCGCGGGCAAACGTATTTAAAATAAAAAGAAACAAGTTTTCCGGACCCTGCTGCAGACTTACCTATCACCCTCACTAGGATTGGGTAGGTTATGAAGATGAGGCAAGGAGACTTGGGTATGATGGCGGACAGTGAGCGCTGCTAACAGGTGTCTCCTCGGGCGGTGTCTCACTGAATCGTCAGCGAAGTAAGCCTGTGAGGCGGGGAGGAGTACTCTTATTTACAGAGAAAGAACTGAGGATCAGAGAGGTGTTTTGTTTTTGTTTTTTTTTTGAGACGGAGTTTCACTCTTGTTGCCCAGGCTGGAGTGCAATGGCACGATCTCAGCTCGCCGCAATCTCTGCCTCCCGGGTTCAAGTGATTCTCCTGCCTCAACCTCCTGAGTAGCTAGGATTACAGGCTTGCACCACCACGCCCGGCTAATTTTGTATTTTTAGTAGAGATGGGGTTTCTCCATGTTCGTCAAGCCGGTCTTGAACTCCTGACCTCAGGTAATCCGCCCTCCTCGGCCTTCCAAAGTGCTGGGATTACAGGTGTGAGACACCGCTCCCGGCCTTTTTTTTTTTTAAGACGGAGTTTTGCTCTTGTTACCCAGGCTGGAGTGCAATGGCACAATCGACTCACTGCAGCCCCCGCCTCCTGGGTTCCAGCGATTCACCTGCCTCAGCCTCCAGAGTAGCTGGGATTACAGGCACCCCTGCCACCTTGCCCGGCTAATTTTTGTATTTTTTGTAGAGATGGGGTTTCATCATGTTGTCCAGGCTGGTCTCGAACTCCGGACCTCAGGTGATCTGCCCGACTCGTCCTCCCAAAGTGCTGGAATTACAGGCATGAGCTACTGCGCCCTGCCGAATCAGAGATACTAAGTGATTTGTTTAAGATTTTACATTCAGGCCGGGCGCAGTGGCTCAAGCCTGTAATCCCAGCACTTTGGGAGGCCGAGGCGGGTGGATCACGAGGTCAAGAGATCGAGACCATCCAGGTCAACATGGTGAAACCCCGTCTCTACTAAAAAAAATACAAAAAATTAGCTAGGCATGGTGGCGCGTGCCTGTAATCCCAGCTACTCAGGAGGCTGAGGCAGGAGAATTGCCTGAACCCAGGAGGCGGATGTTGCGGTGAGCCGAGATCGCGCCATTGCACTCCAGCCTGGGTAACATGAGTGAAACTCCGTCTCAAAAAAAGAAAAAAAGATTTTACATTCAGAGGCTGGACGCCTTGGCTCAGTTTTGGATCCTAGTCTCTATTCTATTGGCCTATAATTCCAGCACTTCAGAAGGCCAAAGTAGGCGGATATATTGAGCCCAGGAGTTGGAGACCAGCCTGGACAACATAGTGAAACCCCGTGTCTAAAAAAAAAATACAAAAATTAGCCAGGTGTGGTGGTGGTGCGGCAGAAGTCCAGCTACATGGGGAGCTGAGGTGAGAGGCTGAAGTGGGAGGATTGCTTGAGCCTAGGAGGTCGAGGCTGCAGTGAGACAGAGCAGCCTGGAAGACAGAGCAAGATGCAATCTCCAAAGAAAAAAAAAATGAAAAAATGACCTCAAGTCCACACTTGCCTCAAACTGGAAGCTCTGTTAATGCATTTCAATTTATTTTCAACTTGTTTATACTCATTTTACCCTCTAGTAAGTGAATATAAATCTCCCCCAGTTTGCAACTGAGACAGAAAGGTTAATGACTTTCAAAAGGCATACCAGTAGTAACAAAGTGAGGGCTAGAGGCAGCCTCTGGACCTAGTACCTCTTTCCATTAAAAAAAAAAAAAGGCCTGCCCATGTCCTTGGAATTAAAGTGAACACTTCTGGCAAACTATTGCCATAAAATTGGGAGATGGTAGGGATTAAAGGATGGAGAGTACAGCTTTATGCAGAAGTGAGTGTCCCAGTAGTCACCCAGGGAGAGCTGAGGAGGTGTTTTCATAATTTGTTGTGTAACAGACCACCCCAACACGTAAGAGTTAAAACAACAACCGGGCGGGCCAGGTGCCGTGGCTCACGCCTGTAATCCAAGCACTTTGGAGGCCAAGGCGGGTGGATCACCTGAGGTCAGGAGTTCAAGGCCAGCCTGACCAATATGGTGAAACCCCGTCTTTAAAAATATATATATTAAAAAAGAAAAAAAAAAAACAACCACCATTTTATTTGCTCAACGTTCTGCAATCTGGGCTGTGATTAGCCCAGCTGTTCTGCAGGTCTTCCTGGTGGTCACAGGATCAAGTTGGGGCTGGTTCTGCTGAAAGAACTGGGCCTCTTGGCCGGACACGGTGGCTCAGGTCTGTAATCCCAGCACTTTAGGAGGCTGAAGCAGGCGGAGCACAAGGTCATGAGTTCAAGACCAACCTGACCAACATGGTGAAACCCTGTCTCTAAGATACAAAAAATTAGCCAGGCATGGTGGTTTGTGCCTGTAATCCCAGCTACTCGGGAGGCTGAGGCAGAATAGCTTCAATCCAGGAGATGGAGAATGCAGTGAGCCAAGATTGTGCCATTGTGTTCCAGCCTGGGTAACAGGGCAAGACTCCATCTCAAAAAAAAAAAAAAAAGAACTGGGTCTGTCTCCCTGTAGTCCATATTCTCTCCCTCTCCACATGGCCTTTCCATGTAATTTGTCTAGCAGAGTAGGAAGACTTCTTACATGTTGGCTCAGGGCTCCCAAAAGGGCAAAAGTGGAAGCTGCCAGACTTAGGTGCAGAACTAGCACCTTCGCCATACTCTTGGTTAAAGCAAGTAAAAGAGCCAGCCCAGGTTCAAGGAGAAGCGTACCTTCCAATGTTGGAAGGCATGGTTCATTTCGGCAACCATAGTAAAATATGACCACAGAAAGTTTTCCATCTTTAGCTGGTAGTGGCTTTGATACTAGATATAGTATTGTATTTAGTGCATGCTGCGGAAAAAGTGAAAGATAAGATGGCCTTGGAGATGTGACTGGTGGGGTTGAAGTGACTGTATTTAAGATACTGAACTTTCTGTTAGCTCCAAAGATCAATCCAGTTTACCTGTAGGTCAGGCCAGAGAGACCCAAGCACTGTGCTGGGAAACCTGGCCTTTAGTCCTGCCCCACTATTTACTAACCCTGTGATTATGGGCAGTTTACTTAAACACTTGAAGCCTCAGTGTGCTCCATATTACCAAACAGGATAATAATCTCATAGGGTTGTGAGAATTAAAATCAAATAATGCATATAAAAATAGCAGAATGTCTAGCATATTGTAAGTTCCTAATAATAATTAGGAAAAATTATTGCTCCTTATAACTTCTTTGGTCAGTTTTTTTTTAAGTATTCCATAAAGATAAAACATTTTAATAATTGAAAATTTGTAAACAATTTAAATAATACATAAAGGTATCAGAAAGATAAAAATTATCCAAAATCTCACCATTCACAGCCAAGCACCATCAAATTTGGGTAACCTTACTTCTAAACCTCTATAGTTCATAAGGATATTACCAAAGAATTGTTACATAAATAATAATATATATTAGTATCTATATGTAACTACATATATATGTATATGTATACACATGCACATATACTCAAATATAACTATTGGAGATTCTTCTACTTCCATCAATATAGTTCTATATTATTCTTTGTGATAGGTGCATAGGATTCCATTGAATGTATATACTAGTTTTGTTGTTGTTGTGTGTGTTTGTTTGTTTTGAGACAGAGTCTCCCTCTGTAGCCCAGGCTGGAGTGCAGGGTGCAATCTCAGTTCACTGCAACCTCTGCCTCCTGGGTTCAAGTGATTCTCTGCTTCAGCCTCTCAAGTAGCTGGGATTACAGGTGCCGGACACCACACAGGACTAATTTTTTGTGTGTTTTTAGTAGAGACAGGGTTTCACCGTCTTGGCCAGGCTAGTCTCAAACTCCTGACCTTGTGATCCACCTGCCTCAGCCCCCCAGCGTTGCTGGGATTACAGGCGTGAGCCACCTCCCCTGGCCAGATATACCACTATTTAAAAACTAATTCCCATCCGGGTGCAGAGGCCCATGCCTATAATCCCAGCACTCTGGAAGGCTGAGGTGGTAGATCACTTAAGGTCAGGAGTTTGAGACCAGCCTGACCAACATGGTGAAACCCTGTCTCCACTAAAAATACAAAATTTAGCCAGGCAAAGTGGCGCATGCCTGTAGTCCTAGCTACTCCGGAGCTAAGTTGGGAGGATAGTTTGAGCCCAGGAGTTCTGGGCTGTAGTGCACTATGACGACTGGGTGTCCACACTAAGTTTGGCATCAATGTCGTGACCTCCTGGGAGCGGGGTCCACAGGTTGCCTAAGGAGGGGTTAACCAGCCCAGGTTGGAAACGGAGCAGGTCAAAACTCCTGTGCTGATCAGTAGTGGGATTGCGCCTGTGAGTAGCCACTGCACTCCAGCCTGGGCAACATAGCAAGACCCTGTCTCCAAAAAAAAAATAAAAATAAATTTAAAAATACAAAAATTAGCCAGCGTAGTTGCAGGTGCCTGTAATCCCAGCTATTCGAGAAGCTGAGGCAGGAGAATCACTTGAACTCGAGAGGCAGAGGTTGCATAGAGCCGAGATCGCTCCACTGCACTCCAGCCTGGGGGAAAGAGCGAGACTCCATCTCAAAAACAAACAACAACAAAACGAATTCCCCTGTGGATGGACATAGGTTCTTTCCAATGTATCTGGTATGACCTATTCTCAAATCTTGTGGTACAATGATAAATACATATCCTTAAAAACTTTTTTATGTAAAATGAAAATCATCTGGAGACTCCACAAAATAGATTAACAAGATATTCAACATCTGCCTTTTTTCTAATTTCTAACCCTCAAATCTCCAAGGATTTAACTGGTCAGAGAAGTCTCTCAAACTTCCATACCCCAGCAAGGACAGTGAAGATGTCCAATTAGCCAATTACATCCATTGCTACCTCTTTGTAGCAGGAAGCTGATTCTGCACATCCAATAAATAGTGCTGCTAATTATAAAATGTTGCAAAGCAAGTTATCAGAGCTGCTTTCAACAGCAGCTGCCTGCTGGACTGGAATCAACCCTTGAGGGCATCAGACTAGACTCCCTCATTACTGAAATTAATTATTTCAAGGACCTTGTTGCCCTTCCCTGCCACTGTCCTTTGGCCACAGCCACAGGTCCCTCTAACTTTGTGTTTCAGAAAGTAATCATTGAATATCAAGTTCTTCTAGCTTGGAAGACCCCAGTTTTCTTTTTTTTTTTTTTTT
>NW_016107451.1:582166-588376 GCF_001604975.1 Cebus imitator | reverse complement strand
AAAAAAAAAAAAAAAGAAAGAAAAGAAAATGTGCAAGAATAGCCAATAGTGATGTTTCTCCACTTGGAGAAAAATTAAAATTACACCATACATAAAGTAAATCCATATGCATTAAGAAACAAAGTAACCATAAAAACAAATAGAATTGGCCAGTTACAATAGCTCATGCCTATAATCCCAGCACATTGGGAGGCTGAGGCAGGTGGGTCGCCTGAGCCCAGGAGTTTGACACCAACCTGGGAGGCCAACATGGCAAAACCCCATCTCTACAAAAAATACAAAAATTAGCCAAGTGTGGTGGTGTGCGCCTGCAGTCCCAGCTACTTGGGCTGAGGCAAAAGGATTGCTTGAGCTGGAGAGGTTGAAGCTGCAGTGAGCCATGTTCATGCCCCTGCATTCCAATCTGGTGACAAAGTAAAACCCAGTCTCAAAGAAAAAAAAATGAAAGATAAAAGAAAATCTATATCTACTCACATGGAAAATTTCCAAGATATAGAATAAAATAAGGCCAGGTTTCGTGGCTCACGCTGTAATCCCAGCACTTTGGGAGGCCAAGACAGGCGGATCATGAGGTCAGGAGATTGAGACCATCCTGGCTAACTCAGAAACCCTGCATCTCTATCAAAAATATAAAAAACTGGCTGGGTGTGGTGACTCACGCCTGTAATCCCAGTACATTGGAAGGCTAAAGCTGGTGAATCATGAGGTCAGGAGATCAAGACCATCCTGGCAAATATGGTGAAACCCTTTCTACTAAAAATACAAAAAAATGGTCTGAGTGTGGTGATGCGTGCATGTAATCCCAGCTACTCGGGAGGCTGAGGCAGGAGAATCGCTTGAACCAGGAAGTTGGAGGTTGCAGTGAGCCAAGATTGCACCGTTGCAGTCCAGCCTGACAACAGAGCAACTTTGTCTCAAAAAAAAAAAAGAAAAAGTTAACGGGGTGTGGTGGCACATGCCTGTAGTCATAGCTACTGGGAGGCTGAGGCAGGAGAATCGCTTGAACCAGGAAGTTGGAGGTTGCAGTGAGCCAAGATTGCACCGTTGCAGTCCAGCCTGACAACAGAGCAACTTTGTCTCAAAAAAAAAAAAGAAAAAGTTAACGGGGTGTGGTGGCACATGCCTGTAGTCATAGCTACTGGGAGGCTGAGGCAGGAGAATCGCTTGAACCAGGAAGTTGGAGGTTGCAGTGAGCCAAGATTGCACCGTTGCAGTCCAGCCTGACAACAGAGCAACTTTGTCTCAAAAAAAAAAAAGAAAAAGTTAACGGGGTGTGGTGGCACATGCCTGTAGTCATAGCTACTGGGAGGCTGAGGCAGGAGAATCGCTTGAACCAGGAAGTTGGAGGTTGCAGTGAGCCAAGATTGCACCGTTGCAGTCCAGCCTGACAACAGAGCAACTTTGTCTCAAAAAAAAAAAAGAAAAAGTTAACGGGGTGTGGTGGCACATGCCTGTAGTCATAGCTACTGGGAGGCTGAGGCAGGAGAATCGCTTGAACCAGGAAGTTGGAGGTTGCAGTGAGCCAAGATTGCACCGTTGCAGTCCAGCCTGACAACAGAGCAACTTTGTCTCAAAAAAAAAAAAGAAAAAGTTAACGGGGTGTGGTGGCACATGCCTGTAGTCATAGCTACTGGGAGGCTGAGGCAGGAGAATCGCTTGAACCAGGAAGTTGGAGGTTGCAGTGAGCCAAGATTGCACCGTTGCAGTCCAGCCTGACAACAGAGCAACTTTGTCTCAAAAAAAAAAAAGAAAAAGTTAACGGGGTGTGGTGGCACATGCCTGTAGTCATAGCTACTGGGAGGCTGAGGCAGGAGAATCGCTTGAACCAGGAAGTTGGAGGTTGCAGTGAGCCAAGATTGCACCGTTGCAGTCCAGCCTGACAACAGAGCAACTTTGTCTCAAAAAAAAAAAAGAAAAAGTTAACGGGGTGTGGTGGCACATGCCTGTAGTCATAGCTACTGGGAGGCTGAGGCAGGAGAATCGCTTGAACCAGGAAGTTGGAGGTTGCAGTGAGCCAAGATTGCACCGTTGCAGTCCAGCCTGACAACAGAGCAACTTTGTCTCAAAAAAAAAAAAGAAAAAGTTAACGGGGTGTGGTGGCACATGCCTGTAGTCATAGCTACTGGGAGGCTGAGGCAGGAGAATCGCTTGAACCAGGAAGTTGGAGGTTGCAGTGAGCCAAGATTGCACCGTTGCAGTCCAGCCTGACAACAGAGCAACTTTGTCTCAAAAAAAAAAAAGAAAAAGTTAACGGGGTGTGGTGGCACATGCCTGTAGTCATAGCTACTGGGAGGCTGAGGCAGGAGAATCGCTTGAACCAGGAAGTTGGAGGTTGCAGTGAGCCAAGATTGCACCGTTGCAGTCCAGCCTGACAACAGAGCAACTTTGTCTCAAAAAAAAAAAAGAAAAAGTTAACGGGGTGTGGTGGCACATGCCTGTAGTCATAGCTACTGGGAGGCTGAGGCAGGAGAATCGCTTGAACCAGGAAGTTGGAGGTTGCAGTGAGCCAAGATTGCACCGTTGCAGTCCAGCCTGACAACAGAGCAACTTTGTCTCAAAAAAAAAAAAGAAAAAGTTAACGGGGTGTGGTGGCACATGCCTGTAGTCATAGCTACTGGGAGGCTGAGGCAGGAGAATCGCTTGAACCAGGAAGTTGGAGGTTGCAGTGAGCCAAGATTGCACCGTTGCAGTCCAGCCTGACAACAGAGCAACTTTGTCTCAAAAAAAAAAAAGAAAAAGTTAACGGGGTGTGGTGGCACATGCCTGTAGTCATAGCTACTGGGAGGCTGAGGCAGGAGAATCGCTTGAACCAGGAAGTTGGAGGTTGCAGTGAGCCAAGATTGCACCGTTGCAGTCCAGCCTGACAACAGAGCAACTTTGTCTCAAAAAAAAAAAAGAAAAAGTTAACGGGGTGTGGTGGCACATGCCTGTAGTCATAGCTACTGGGAGGCTGAGGCAGGAGAATCGCTTGAACCAGGAAGTTGGAGGTTGCAGTGAGCCAAGATTGCACCGTTGCAGTCCAGCCTGACAACAGAGCAACTTTGTCTCAAAAAAAAAAAAGAAAAAGTTAACGGGGTGTGGTGGCACATGCCTGTAGTCATAGCTACTGGGAGGCTGAGGCAGGAGAATCGCTTGAACCAGGAAGTTGGAGGTTGCAGTGAGCCAAGATTGCACCGTTGCAGTCCAGCCTGACAACAGAGCAACTTTGTCTCAAAAAAAAAAAAGAAAAAGTTAACGGGGTGTGGTGGCACATGCCTGTAGTCATAGCTACTGGGAGGCTGAGGCAGGAGAATCGCTTGAACCAGGAAGTTGGAGGTTGCAGTGAGCCAAGATTGCACCGTTGCAGTCCAGCCTGACAACAGAGCAACTTTGTCTCAAAAAAAAAAAAGAAAAAGTTAACGGGGTGTGGTGGCACATGCCTGTAGTCATAGCTACTGGGAGGCTGAGGCAGGAGAATCGCTTGAACCAGGAAGTTGGAGGTTGCAGTGAGCCAAGATTGCACCGTTGCAGTCCAGCCTGACAACAGAGCAACTTTGTCTCAAAAAAAAAAAAGAAAAAGTTAACGGGGTGTGGTGGCACATGCCTGTAGTCATAGCTACTGGGAGGCTGAGGCAGGAGAATCGCTTGAACCAGGAAGTTGGAGGTTGCAGTGAGCCAAGATTGCACCGTTGCAGTCCAGCCTGACAACAGAGCAACTTTGTCTCAAAAAAAAAAAAGAAAAAGTTAACGGGGTGTGGTGGCACATGCCTGTAGTCATAGCTACTGGGAGGCTGAGGCAGGAGAATCGCTTGAACCAGGAAGTTGGAGGTTGCAGTGAGCCAAGATTGCACCGTTGCAGTCCAGCCTGACAACAGAGCAACTTTGTCTCAAAAAAAAAAAAGAAAAAGTTAACGGGGTGTGGTGGCACATGCCTGTAGTCATAGCTACTGGGAGGCTGAGGCAGGAGAATCGCTTGAACCAGGAAGTTGGAGGTTGCAGTGAGCCAAGATTGCACCGTTGCAGTCCAGCCTGACAACAGAGCAACTTTGTCTCAAAAAAAAAAAAGAAAAAGTTAACGGGGTGTGGTGGCACATGCCTGTAGTCATAGCTACTGGGAGGCTGAGGCAGGAGAATCGCTTGAACCAGGAAGTTGGAGGTTGCAGTGAGCCAAGATTGCACCGTTGCAGTCCAGCCTGACAACAGAGCAACTTTGTCTCAAAAAAAAAAAAGAAAAAGTTAACGGGGTGTGGTGGCACATGCCTGTAGTCATAGCTACTGGGAGGCTGAGGCAGGAGAATCGCTTGAACCAGGAAGTTGGAGGTTGCAGTGAGCCAAGATTGCACCGTTGCAGTCCAGCCTGACAACAGAGCAACTTTGTCTCAAAAAAAAAAAAGAAAAAGTTAACGGGGTGTGGTGGCACATGCCTGTAGTCATAGCTACTGGGAGGCTGAGGCAGGAGAATCGCTTGAACCAGGAAGTTGGAGGTTGCAGTGAGCCAAGATTGCACCGTTGCAGTCCAGCCTGACAACAGAGCAACTTTGTCTCAAAAAAAAAAAAGAAAAAGTTAACGGGGTGTGGTGGCACATGCCTGTAGTCATAGCTACTGGGAGGCTGAGGCAGGAGAATCGCTTGAACCAGGAAGTTGGAGGTTGCAGTGAGCCAAGATTGCACCGTTGCAGTCCAGCCTGACAACAGAGCAACTTTGTCTCAAAAAAAAAAAAGAAAAAGTTAACGGGGTGTGGTGGCACATGCCTGTAGTCATAGCTACTGGGAGGCTGAGGCAGGAGAATCGCTTGAACCAGGAAGTTGGAGGTTGCAGTGAGCCAAGATTGCACCGTTGCAGTCCAGCCTGACAACAGAGCAACTTTGTCTCAAAAAAAAAAAAGAAAAAGTTAACGGGGTGTGGTGGCACATGCCTGTAGTCATAGCTACTGGGAGGCTGAGGCAGGAGAATCGCTTGAACCAGGAAGTTGGAGGTTGCAGTGAGCCAAGATTGCACCGTTGCAGTCCAGCCTGACAACAGAGCAACTTTGTCTCAAAAAAAAAAAAGAAAAAGTTAACGGGGTGTGGTGGCACATGCCTGTAGTCATAGCTACTGGGAGGCTGAGGCAGGAGAATCACTTGAACCCAGAAGGCGGAGGTTGCAGTGAGCCCCAGATTGCGCCACTACACTCCAGCCTGGGTGACAGAGTAAGACTCTGTCTTAGAAAAAAATAATAATAATAAGGTAAAAGGAAATTGTGAAGCAGTAGGTTCAGTTTGATATTATTTATATAAAGTAAAACCAAAACACATTTTAATGTGAAAACATAAAGCATAAAAGTAGCTGTAAAAAAAGATCTGGAAGGAAAAACTGAACTGAGAACAGTGGTTACCGTAGAGAAATCTCGGAAACTGGGTTGGAAAATTAGAAGGGGGACAGGAGAGTCTTTAATTGTGTCTGTATCATGTGAATGTTTTACAACGATAATGGATTCATACATCATTTGTATGATTTAAAAATAGATTTAAAATCAGAAAAAGAAGAGAAAATCAAATCTGTCAAAAAACCAGTCTGAAACTTATGCAGGAAAAGACAGTTTGGAGGGGCAGCAAGGCCTCCTGTGGCCTCAGCAGCTGCTCAGGACAACTATCCTGATGTGATGAATCAGTGATCCACACAGCCACAGTCTGTGGCACCACCATGTCATCACTGGCTCTCAGGACCCCTGCAGCAAGGAAAGAGAATGGCTTTTCAGTGTTTCCACTCAGAAATGACACACATCATGTCACCAACCCAATCAAGTCAGATGTTCCCACCTAACTTGGGGTGTGGAAGAGGACTGGCATGCAGCCCCTCCACGTGCTCACAATATTGCTGGAGAGTGATAATGTTCACTGCACATGCCTCATCCATGAACACCGGACACAGACAAAACAGAAGCAAGGCCAGGCGCAGTGGCTCACACCTGTAATCCCAGCACTTTGGGAGGCCGAGGCAGGTGGATCACAAGGTCAGGAGTTTGAGACCATCCTGGCCAACATGGTGAAACCCCATCTCTACTAAAAAAATACAAAAATTAGCTGGGTGTGGTGGTGTGTGCCTGTAGTCTCAGCTACTCAGGAGGCTGAAGCAGGAGAATTGCTTGAATCCAGGAGGCGGAGATTGCAGTGAGCCGAGATTGCACCATTGCACTCCAGCCTGGCACCTGGTGCCTGGTGATACAGCAAGACTCTGTCTCAAATAAAAAA
>NW_016107451.1:578401-581196 GCF_001604975.1 Cebus imitator | reverse complement strand
TAGTAGAGACGGGGTTTCACCATGTTGACCAGGATGGTCTCGATCTCTTGACCTTGTGATCCACCCGCCTCGGTCTCCCAAAGTGCTGGGATTACAGGCGTGAGCCACCGCACCCGGCCTTATTATTATTTTAAAGTGAGGTGAAGGCCAGGCACGGTGGCTCACACCTATAATCCCAGCAGTTTGGGAGGCTAAAGTGGGCAGATCATGAGGTCAGGAGTTTGAGACCATCCTGGCCAACATGGTGAAAACCTGTTTCTACTAAAATACAAAAAAATTTAGCCAGGCGTGGTGGCCCACACCTGTAGTCCCAGTTACTCGGGAGACGGAGGCAGAAGAATCACTTGAACCCGGGAGGCGAAGGTTGCCCTGAGCCGAGATTGTGCCATTGCACTACAGCCTGGGCAACAAGAGCGAAACTCCATCTCAAAAAAATAAAACAAAACAAAATAAAATAGGGCTGGGCTGGGTGGCTCATGCCTATAATCCCAGCACTTTAGGAAGATCAGGGAGTTCGAGACCAGCCTGACTAACACGGTGAAACCCCGTTTCTACTAAAAATGCAAAAATTAGTTGGGTGCGGTGGCAGGCGCCTGTAATCCCAGCTACTCAGGAGGCTGAGGCAGGAGAATTGCTTGAAGCTGGGAGGCAGAGGTTGCAGTCAGTTGAGATCACGCCACTTCACTCCAGCCCGGGCAACAGAGTGAGACTCCATCTCAAAACAAAACAAAACAACAACAACAACAACAAAGAAGAGATGGATGTGAAAAAGAACCAATTAGAGATCTTAGAAATTAAAAAAAGGGCCGAGTGCAGTGACTCACACCTGAAATCCCAGCACTTTGGGAGGACAAGATGGGTGGATCACCTGAAGTCAGAAGTTCGAAACCAGCCTGGCAACATGGTGAAAGCCCCATCTGCACTAAAAATACAAAAATTAGCCTGCAATCTCAACTACTCAGAGGCTGAGGCAGGAGAATTGCTTGAACCTGGGAGGCAGAGGTTGCAGTGAGCCAAAATGGCACCACTGCACTCTAGCCCGGGTGAGAGAGAAAGACTGTCTCAAAAAAAAAAAAAAAAGGAAAAGGAAATAGATAAATTAAAAACAGGATACCTGAAACTGAAACTCAAGGAATGGAGAAAGGCAGGGGTCCAACTTTATTCTTTTGTGGTTGTCCAGCTGTCTCTGGACTATTTATTGAAGAAAATATACTCTCCTCCATTGAATGGTCTTGGTATTTTTATAGAACATGAATTGACCATCATTGTTTGGGATTATTTCTGGGTTCTTATTCTATCCCATTGGTCAATATATTTATGCTTATGCGAGTACTCCAATCTCTTGATTACTGTAACTTTATGGTAAGTTTTTTCTGTCTGGTTGGTTTTTTTGGAGTCAGGGTCTCGCTCTGTCACCCAGACTGGAGTGCAGTGGTGTGATCACGCCTCCGTCAACCTTGACCTCTCAGGCTCAGGTGATCCTCCCACCTCAGCCTCCCAAGGAGCTACCACGTGCGGCTAATTTAAAAAAATTTTTTGTAGAGACAGGATTTCACCATGTTGTACAGGCTTGTCTCGAACTCTTTGGCTTAAGTGATCTGCCCACTCAAAGTGGCCTCCCAAAGTGCTGGGACTACAGATGTGAGCGACCATCCCCAGTCCCTTTGTGGTAAATTTTGAGATTGGGAAGAGTGAGTTTTTCCACTTTGTTCTTCCTTTTCAAGATTGTTTTGGCTGTTTGGGGCCCCTTGCAATTTCATATAATTTAAAAATCAGTTTTTTCACTTCTGCAGAATGGCTATTGGAATTTGATAGGAATTGCATTGAATCTGTAGATTGTTTTGGGGAGTATTGCCATCTGAACAATGTTAAATCTTCCAATCTATAAACATGGAGTGCCTTTCCATTTATTTGTGTACTTTCATGTCTTTCAAACAATTTTTTTTTTTTTGAGACAGTGTCTCGCCCTGTCTTCAGACTGGAGTGCAGTGGCACGATCTTTGCTCACTGCAACCTCTGACTCCCTGGTTCAAGGGATTCTCCTACCTCAGCCTCCCAAGAAGCTGGGACTACAGGTGGGTGCCACCACATCCAGCTAATTTTTGTATTTTTAGTAGAGACGGGGTTTCACCACGTTGGCCCGGGTGGTCTTGATCTCCCAACCTCATGGTCTACACGCCTCGGCCTTCCAAAGTGATGGGATTACAGGGATGAGCCACTGCGTCCAGCCTCAGCAATGCTTTATACCTTTCAGTATGCAAGTCTTTTGCCCCCATTATGGATTGAATTGTGTTCCCCTAAAAATCATGCGTTGAAGCCCTATGGTCAGAATGTGACTGTATTTGGGGACAGGGCCTTTGAAGAGGTAATTAAATTAAAATGGGATTGTTAGGGTGGGCCCTAGTACAGTACAACTGGTGTCCTTACAAGGTGAGAAGAATAGAACACAAACACCCAGCTATGTGAGGATGCACTGAGAAGACAGCCATCTGCAAGCCAAGGAAAGAGCCCTCAGAGACTGGAAGCTGTGGCTCACGCCTATAATCCCAGCACTTTGGGAGGCCAAGGCAGATGGATCACTTGAGGTCAGAAGTTCGAAACCAGCCTTGCCAACATAGCGAAACCTCCTCTCTACTAAAAATACAAAAATTAGCTGAGCACGGTGGTGCACACCTGTAATCCCAGCTCCTCAGGTGGCTGAGGGAGGAGAATCACTTAAATTCAGGAGACAGAGGTTGCAGTGAGTCGAGATCATGCCACTGCACTCCAGCCTAGGCAACAGAGACTCCATCTCA
>NW_016107451.1:566261-576811 GCF_001604975.1 Cebus imitator | reverse complement strand
TTTTTGTATTTTTAGTAGAGACAGGGTTTCACCATGTTGACCAGGATGGTCTCGATCTCTTGACCTTGTGATCCACCTGCCTCGGCCTCCCAAAGTGCTGGGATTACAGGCTTGAGCCATCGCGCCTGGCCCGACCCTGTCTCTTAAAAAAAGAAAAAGAAAAAAATGCTTTTGGTCTTTCACCACTGAGTATAATATTAGCTTGGGATTTTCATATATGGCCTTTATTATGTTGAGATAGTTTCCTTCTATTACTAGTTTTTTTAGTGTTTTTACTAAGAAAGGGTGTTGAATTTTGTCAAATGCTTTTCTGCGTCAGTTGAGATAATCACGGGTTTTTTTTTCCTTCACTCTGTTAATGTACACATTAATAGATTTTCATAGGTTGAATCAGGCTGGAGTGCAATGGCATGACCATGGCTTCCTTCACCCATGAACACCTGGGCTCAAATTATCCTCCCACCTCAGCCTCCTAAGTAGCTAGGACTACAGGTGCACACCATCACATTCTGCTAATTAAAAAAGGTTTTTTTGTAGAGATAGGTTCTTGCTATGTTTGGATCATAGGAAAATAAAAACAAAACAAAAGTGAGATAGGTTCTTGCCATGTTGCCCAGGCTAGTCTTGAACTCAGCCTAGAGTGATCCTTCTACTTTGGCCTTCCAAAGCCCCGGGATTACAGGCATGAGCCTCTAAAAAATGGCATGAATACCATTTTTTTTTTTTTTTTTGAGATGGAGTCTCACTCTGTTGCCCAGGCTGGAGGGCAGTGGTGCGATCTCGGCTCACTGCAACCTCTGCCTCCTGTGTTCAGGCGATTCTCCTATCTCAGCCCTGCCGAGTAGCCTGGACTACTGGCACATGCCACCACACCTGGCTAATTTTTGTATTTTTAGTAGAGACAGGGTTTTACCATGTTGGCTGGACTGGTCTTGAACTCCTGACCTCAAGTGATCCACCTGCTTTGGCTTCCCAAATTGCTGGGATTACAGGCTTGAGACACTGCACTCAGCCTGCATGAATACCATTTTTAACACATTGATTTGAATTGTCCTCTTGGTAATTTATGTGCTTCCCACATATGCTTGAGTTTATTTCTAGACTTGTTTCATTGATCTGTCAGCTTATTCCTATACATGTACACATTTGTTTTAATTAGTGTAGCTTCCTATTACTATACAGTATACTATCACATAAGGCCGATATGTTAATCTTGTTTTTCAGAATTTGCTTGACTCACATGTTGATGCTTCTAAATAAACTCTAGAACCATTTTATAAAGTTTTCTATAAAACCCTTTTGAGTTTTTTTATTGTTATTACATTTTACATATATAGATCAATTTTGAGAGGTTTGGCATTTCTTTAGTATTCACTCTTCACATTTAATAAGACTTCACCCTGGAACACAAGACCATTTATGACAGTCCCAATCTTCCTTTTCCTCCAAAGTTTAACTACCTTCCAGCCAGATCCACTATGATCTGGCCCCTGAACATACTCTGTTGTCCTTTCTGCCTCTCTCTCTCCACCCAAACTAGTGTCTTTCTGAAATATCCTTCTTTTCTTCTTCCCACAATTCCTTTTTTTTTTTTTTTTTTTTTTTATGAGACAGTCCCCTCTGTGGCCCAGGCTGGAATGCAGTGGTGCAACCTCAGCTAACTGTAACCTCTGCCTCCCAGACTCAAGTGATTCTCGTGCCTCAGCCTCCCGAGTAGCTAGGATTATAGGCTACGGGCCTCCATGCCCAGCTAATTTTTTTTTGTATTTTTAGTAGAGACCAGGTGAACTCCTGGCCTCAAGTGATCCACCCACCTCGGCCTCCCAAAGTACTGGGATTACAGTGTGAGCCACCACACCCAGACTACGTTATCTCTTATAATCTCTCTCTCTCTCTCTCTCTCTCTCTGTCTCTCTGTCTCTCGACAGGGTCTGATTGTGTTGCCCTGGCTGGTCTTGAACTCCTGAACTCAAGCAATGCTTCTGCCTCATCCTCCCAAAGTGTTGGGATTACAGGCAGGAGCCACCACACTCAGCCGAGATTAAGAATCTTATTGCAGTCAGTAAGTGGCTGAATCAGAGCCCAAGTGACTGTCTGGCTCTCAGGCACCTCCTTCCCACTCTGCTGTGTACTGTCCTTCCCAGCACCTCTGTAGAATGGACTCTCAGATTACTTCCAGGGTCCTGTGTGCAGGGGTCTGGGAGCTCAATAGTCTCTTAGGCCCTGGAAGAGTAGAGGGAAAGATGCACGTGTGGTGTTGTATTTTTAAATACTCTCAACTCAAAACACATATTTTATTGTTTAAGGCAGCTTGAGTTGGGTGTTCTCCTACAACTAAATCTATCTTTTTTTTTTTTTTTTCAGACGGAGTTTCACTCTTGTCACCCAGGCTGGAGTGCAGTGGCACAATCTTGGCTCACTGCAACCCCTGTCTCTTGGGTTCAAGCGATTCTCCTGCCTCAGCCTCCCAAGTAGCTGGGATTACAAGCATGTGTCACTACGAGCGACTAATTTTTGTATTTTTAGTAGAGATGGGATTTCACCATGTTGGCCAGGCTGGTCTCAAACTCCTGACCTCAGGTGACCCACCCATATTGACCTCCCAAAGTGCTGGGATTACAGGTATGAGCCACCTTGCGTGGACATCAAGTCACTTTTAATAGTTGCACAGCATTCCATTGGAAAGATGTGCCAACACATTTTACCAGGCTTCTACTAGTAAGCAGCTGCTTTTAGTTTCTTTCTTCTTCTTTTTTTTTTTTTTTTTTTTTGAGACAAGAGTCTCACTCTGTCACACAGGCTGGAGTGCAGTGGTGCAGTCTCAGCTCACTGCAACCTCTGTCGCCTGGATTTAAGCAATTCTCCTGCCTCAACCTCCTGAGTAGCTAGGATTGCAGGTGCCTACCACAATGCCTGGCTAATTTTTTTATTTTTAGTAGAGATGAGGTTTCACTATCTTGGCCAGGCTGGTCTTGAACTTCTGACCTCATGATCCACCTGCCTCAGCTTCCCAAAGTGCTGGGATTACAGGCTTTAGTTTCTTTCTACTGTAAACAATTCCTAGCCTAACCCCTCCAAAGCATTCCCACCATTCCTCTTTTGCATCTGGCCCACACTTGGCTGGGCCTTTAGGTTTCCTTTGCATCCCTCTTGATGCGCCTTCTTTGGCTCTTTCTCACTGCTGTTTGTAAGCTCAGCAGCTGGCCTAGAGCTCTCCTGAGTCTTCTTATTTTTTATTATTATTATTTTTTTGAGACAAAATCTTGCTCTGTCACCCAGGCTAGAGTGCAGTGGCGCCATCTTGGTTTACTGTAGCACCCACCTCCCGGTTCAAGTGGTTCTCCTGCCTCAGCCTCTTCAGTAGCTGGGATTACAGGCACACACCACCACACCCAGCTAATTGTTTTATTTTTTAGTAGAGACAGGGTTTCACCGTGTTGGCTAGGCTGGTCTCAAACTCCTGACCTCAGGTGATATGCCTGCCTCAGCCTCCCAAAATGCTGGGATTACAGGCGTGAGCCACCTTGCTTGGTCTCTCCTGAGCCTTGAATGTTCTCCCTCTGCCATGTTTTCTAATTCAAAGACCACTCAGCCTTTGGAAGAGGGGTAGAGCTCCCTAGGTGAAGTCTGCCTTGAACAACACAGTTGAGTGAACTGGGATTCAAAACAGACGCCAGGCAACATAAGGAGACGCTGTCTCTACAAAAAATCTTTAAACAATTTAGCTGGCGCCGTGGCTCACGCCTGTAGTCCCAGCACTTTGGGAGGCCAAGATGGGTGACTCATTTAAGGTCTGGAGTTCAAGACCAGCTTTGCCAACATGGCGAAACCCCGTCTCTATTAAAAAATACAAAAATTAGCCAGGCATGGTGGCATGCCTCTGTAATCTCAGCTATTTGGGAGCCTGAGGCAGGAGAATTGCTTGAACCCAGGAGGTGGAGGTTGCTGTGAGTTGAGATCACATCACTGCACTCCAGTCTGAAACAAACAACAACAACAAAAATTGAACTAGGTCAGTTCTAATACCTTTCCCCTGACTGCATGACTTGGGACAGGCCCCTCATCCTCTCAGAATCTGCTGACTTGCATGTGAGATAGAGAATATTGTCTTTTGGGACTTCAGTATTGTGTGTGGGCCATCAAGAGGTGAAGAGGCCTTAAAGTTCATCTAGTTTTTGTTGTATTTTGTTTTGTTTATTGAGAGGGTCTTCTGTCACCCAGGCTGGAGTACAGTGGCATGATCACAGCTCACTGTAGCCTCAACCTCCAGTGCTCTGATCCTCCCACCTTAGCCTCCCAAGTAAGCTGGAACTACAGGTATGTGCCACCATGTCTGGCTTATTTTTTATATATTTTGTAGAGACAGGGTTTTGTCAAGTTCCCAGGCTGGTCTCAAACTCTTGGGCTCAGGCAATCCACCCACCTTGGCCTCCCAAAGTGCTGGGATTTATTTATTTATTTATTTATTTTTTGACATGGAGTCTCACTCTGTCGCCCAGGCTGGAGTGCAGTTGTTCAATCTCAGCTCACTGCAACCTCCACCTCCCAGGTTCAAGCAATTTTCCAGCCTCAGCCTCCTGAGTAGCTGGAGCTACAGAGGTGTGCCACCACAGCCAGCTAATTTTTTTGATATTTTTACTAGAGATAGGGTTTAGGTATGCTGGCCAGGCTGGTCTTGAACTCCTTACCTCAGGCAATTTGCCTGCCTCGACCTCCCAAGGTGATGGGATTATAGGCGTGAGCCACTGCACCCAGCCCCAAAGTGCTGGGATTTTAGATGTGAGCCACTGCATCCAGCTCCATCTAGTTTTAATCACTTGTCTTAAAAGAAAAAACTTTGAGCGGCTGAGGCGGGTGGATCATGAGATCAAGAGATCAAGACCATTCTGACCAACATGGTATAAACCCCATGGTATAAACCTCTACTAAAAATACAAAAATTAGTGGGCATGGTGGCAGATGCCTGTAGTCCCAGCTATTCGGGAGGCTAAGGGAGGAGAATGACTTGAACCCGGGAGGCAGAGGTTGCAGTGAGCCGAGATCACGCCACTGCACTTCAGCCTGGATAGAGCAAGACTCCATCTAAAAAAGAAAAAAGAAAAAAAAGAAAAGAAAAACTAAGGCTAGGGTGGGAAGGAGACTTGGATGGACCAGAGATGCTTAGCTCTTCCGTGGCAGATGCTGGTCCAGAACCTGGTTTTCCTGTCTCTCCATCCTGTTGCCTCCCTGTTGCTTGCTGAGGCATAGAGGTGAGGGAGGAGGACCCACAGTCGCTAGCTCAGCCCTGCCCCACCTCATCCCAAGGCCTCAACACTCAGCCCTTTGAAGATGCTGGCTACTAAACAGCTAATGAGGCTGCTGCTCTCTGGGGGCGGGAAAAGCCTGCCTCACCTGTCAGCCTGTCCATTGCACAACTTGACAAGTTGAGGCCGGGGACTCTTCTTCCCACACTAGCCCCAGCTGTAGAGTGGAAAGGTCAGGGTGCGGGGAATAACCAGGAAGTTGGACACTAGCCCTGCCTTCCCCACAGGTCCTACCCCTCGCCCTGCAGGTGTTGGGGTGGGTTGAAGTTAAGAGAAGCCTATCCAGGAAGCAGGGGTGGGAGAAGAAGTTCTCTGCAAGAGTTGAAGGGGGCAGAACTAGTACTCTTTCTCGCCTCTGAAGGGTCTTTTATTTCAGGGAGGGAATTTGTGGACAAGATAGAAAGGCAGCTGTGTGCTGTGGCTCATGCCCGTAATCTCAATACTTTGGGAGGCTGAGGCAGGAGAATGGCTTGAACCAAAGAATTTGAGACCAAACTAGGCAACATAATGAGACCCTGTCTATAACAATTTTAAACCAAGCATGGTGGCATACGCTTATAGTCCCAGCTATTTGGGAGGCTGAGGCAGGAGGATGGCTTTAGGAGTTGAAGGCTGCAGTGAGCTGTGATGGCACCACCGCACTGAAATCTGAGTGCCAGAGCAAGACCTTGTCTCAGAAAAACAAAACAAAGCAAAACATATAGGCCAGGCACAGCGGTTCACCCCTGTAATCCCAGCTACTCAGGAGGCTAAGGCAGGGAGAATATCTGGAACCCAGGAGGCAGAGGCTGGCTGCAGTGAGCTGAGATTGTACCACTGCACTCCAGCCTTGGAGACAGAATGAGACCCTGTCTCAAAAAAAAAAATAAATAAATAAAATGAAAGGAGGAGGAAACGCCAGGTGCCATGGATCATGCATGGAATCCCAGCACTTTGGGAGGCCAAGGCAAGCAGATCACTTGAAGTTTGGAGTTCAAGACCAGCCTGGCCAACATGGCAAAACCCCAACTCTACTAAACATACAAAAATTAGCTGGGTGTGGTGGTGGCGTGTAATCTCAGCTACTCGGTAGAGTGAGGCAGGAGAATTGCTTGAACCCAGGAGGCAGAGGTTGCAGTGAGCCGAGATGGTACCATTGCACTCCAGCCTGGGCAACAGAGCAAGACTCCATCTCAAAAGAAAAAAAAAGAAGGAGGAGGAAGAAGCTTTTGGCTGGTCCTGCTTTCAGGCCGTAAGTTGCGAGTTTACATATAAAATGGAGAAATTCGAGAGAAGATGGAGAGCTAAGTTTGTTGGTGAGGCTGCCGATGTAGCCTCTAATGGAAGTAATGGAGAGTGGACTCAGTGCAAAGATGTCTGGGAACCCAGTTTGGTTTCCTGAGCTGTGAGGCAACAAATGCAGAGGCCAGATCTGCTCTTCCCAGGGTCATGGCCTTTCTCAGCTGTGCCATGAAGATGGCCATACTTAGCCATTGTTCAGGAATTCCATCACAGCCCCTGAGCAATCCAATGAGAGGTTTGGTTTTGGTTTTTGTGGGTTTTTTTCTTTTTTTTGAGACTTGAGTATTGCTCTATTGCCCAGGCTGGAGTGCAGTGGCACAATCTTGGCTCACTGTAACCTCCCCTTCCTGGGTTCAAGCGATTCTTGTGCCTCAGCCTCCTGAGCAGCTGGGATTACAGGCGCATGCCACCACGCCCAGCTAACTTTTGTATTTTTAGTAGAGACAGGGCTTCACCATGTTGGCCAGGCTGGTCTCAAACTCTTGACATCAACTAATCTGTCTGCGTCAGCCTCCCACAATGCTGAGATTACATGTGTGAGCCACGGCGCCTGGCCTCGTTTTGTTTTGTTTTGTTTTGAGACGAAATCTCGCTCTGTCGCTCAGGCTGGAGTGCAGTGGCACGACTTTGGCTCACTGGAACCTCCACCCCCGGGTTCAAGCGATTCTCCTGCCTCAGCCTCCCAAGTAGATGGGATTACAGGCAACTACCACCACACCCAACTAATTTTTGTATTTGTGCTAGAGACGGGGGTTTCACCATGTTGGCCAGGCTGGTCTTGGAACTCCTGACCTCTTGATCCACCCGCCTTGGCCTCCCAAAGTGCTAGGACTACAGGCATGAGCCATTGTGCCGGGTCTGTTTTTTAAAAATTATCCAACTGTTTGTCATATGTAAGACTGCATGACTATAATACAAAGAGGATTTTTTTTAATTTAATGTTACAGCGTACATGGCAAGTGCAAACTGGATCTCACGATTCGAACACAGGTATTTGACCTTTCCGCGCTGTTGATGCGTACAATGCACAGAAGTCTGCAACTAAAGCCAGGCCTTCAGTCACCAGAGAGGCCTTTGTAGCTGGCACAAACTTCAATCCCCAAACTCAGTTTCAAAGGAATTACTTTGGGTTTTGACGGTCTCCTATTTCCATGGGTTATGTACAGTTTTGAGAGTGCTTTTGTGGGAGGGCCCATCAGGCCCCTGGGCACTGGTCCCCAGGTCGCACTGGCTCTGTTGGCTGTTTCTATGCCTAGCTTGGTGACATGGGACTCTTATCCCTAGACGTGGTAAGCAGCCGCTCCCTCTCAGAGGACCCAGGACTCCTGCTCTCGGTCTCAGAGCCATCTCTGTTCTTTTCCTTGTTTTCTTCTGCCAGGTTGGGGAGAAATATTGGTGTATGATGATCAAAATGTTTTAAAAACAGACATGATATAATTATATATACGTGTGTGTGTCTGTGTGTGTGTATTTTTTTTGACGGAGTCTTGCTCTGTTGCCCAGGGCAAGAATGCAGTGGCTCAATCTCAGCTCACTGCAAACTCCACCTCCCAGGTTCAAGCGATTCTCATGTCTCACCCTCCCGAGTAGCTGGGATTACAGGTGTGTGCCACCACACCCAGATAATTTTTGTATTATTAGTAAAGACAGGGTTTCTCCATGTTGGTCAGACTGATCTCAAAATCCCGTCCTCAGGTGATCCTCCCATGTCGGCCTCCCAAAGTGTTGGGATGTGAGCCAACACACCTGGCCACCGAGTCCGGCCTAGATTTTTTTTTAAAGCACATCAAAGATCAAGATCTAGTGATGGACCAAACAACTTCATACTTTTGAAGTAGCGATAAGTGTAAACAACATTTCAATATAACACAACCACCATAATATGATATGAACATATCTGATTTCTGCTGAGGACAAAGGCACAGGTACTGTTAATTCTTTAGTAGTTTGTTGTCTGCACTCATAATGGAAGGAAATGCTATTTTTTACTTATTAATTTATTTATTTTAATTTTTCATGATGTTGGCCAGACTGGTCTCGAACTCCTGACCTCAGGTGATCCACCTGCCTTGGCCTGGCAAAATGCTGGGATTACAGATGTGAGCCACCGCGCCCAGCCAGAAATCTTTATTTTAGATACAAATTATTGACTATAAAGATGTAATTCTTTTTCCATCTAAATGCAAGGACCCCAGGTCATAAGAAACCCTGGCCACAGGAAATTCATCCCATCTCAATCCCAAATTCTCCCATAGGAGTCACAAGTCCTCCAGAGAGAAGTAGCCCAAGATCTATTATCTGCCTGAATGAAGAGGGTAGAGGTTGGGTGCACAGTTCTCACCCAGTGTCAGGCCTTGATGTCTCTCTTGGTTCCCTCTGGCAGGCCCCAGTCCAAGGGCAAAGTGGAGGACATTTGGCTTTGATTGGAAAAGATTTCAGAATTCTGTGGTTTGGTGCTCTCTGACCATGAGTGGATAAGTGGAAGCCACAGATGGTTAATATCTCAATAACATTTTTCCTCATTACCTTTATGGGGTTTACACACAATCTTAATGTACCTAGTAATCTCTGCTTTTCTTTTCCGTGTTTTTGAGGTGGAGTTTCACTCTGTCATCCAGACTGGAGGAGACAGTGGCATCTCACTGCAGCTCTCAGCTCACCCCTCTCAGCTCACTGCAGCCTCTGCCTCCAGGGTTCAAGCAATTCTCTTGCCTCAGCCTCCCAAGTAGCTGGGATTACTGGTGCATGCCACCATGCCCAGCTAACTTTTGTATTTTGTTTTTAGTAGAGACGGAGTTTCACCATGTTGGTCAAGCTGGTCTCAAACTCCTGATCTCAAGTGATCTGCCCACCTCGGCCTCCCAAAGTGCTGGGATTACAGGTGTGAGCCACCATGCCCAGCCAAGAAAAAGACAAAAAGTTTAAATAACCATTATCATGAATGAAAAGAGGTACTAAATAAATATTAGCTGCACTTAAAACATTTTTCCAGCCAGTCATGCTCACGCCTGTAATCCCATCACTCTGAGAGGCCAAGGTGGGCAGATCACTTCAGCTCAGGAGTTCAAGACCAGCCTGGGCAACATAGTGAAACCCCATCTCTATTTTTTTTTAATTAAAGAAAACATTCCTATACATTTACAACTGACAGTAACAGAGTTTTTAATGTTTTGACCAAAATATTTAAGGGTCACAGAGCAATCATACATTTTCTCATTGATTATGAAGATTGCTTTGCATTGTTTCAGCTTGCAGTCATATCTGTGGTCCTGCAAGGCCAAGCACAGTGAAGGCTGCTGGGTAAGCAGTTTCTAGATGGTTGTTGTCTTCGCATCTGACGCTGGAATTTGAGGTCCCCAGGGCAGGCAGTTGGTAAAGTGGAGAATGAGCTGGAACTCACTAGTGTAAACTGGAACCCATGAGGGCCGGCTGGAGACCGTGTCAGTTTTTGTCGCTTCTAGTGTGGATGGTGTGGGCGTCCAGGAGAAACCAGGGCTCTTCACACCAAGATAAACACCGACACCTGGCCCAGGAGTCAGAGAAGCTGAAGGAAGATTCAGGAGGTGAAGCAATCACAGGTGTAGCTGCTGCCTCCTGCCAATGAGTCGAGACATCAGATGGCTAGCACCAAGTGTCAACTACGGAGTGGCTGCTGTGTCACTTCAGCCCTCCAAGTCTCTCACAAGACTCTCTTGTGTAGTCTTCAATTGGGTTCGAGGAAAAAAGAAATCATTTGTGGCCCGTGCTAACTGGAAATACACAGGGAAGGGGATTCTGGGAAAGGGAATTTAGCTGCCATAGTTATAATATAGCTTAATAGTTATACAGGGAGGGCTGGAAGTCAGAATTCTCAGATTTGATTTGTTTCCTTTATTTCAAGTCGTATGTCCAAGAGTAAGTTTCTTAGTCTTTCTGTGCTTCAGTTTGCTTGTCTATAAAATGCAGATATAATAGTAGTACTTAATT
>NW_016107451.1:564157-566066 GCF_001604975.1 Cebus imitator | reverse complement strand
TGGGGTTTCACAGTGTTGACCAGGATGGTCTCGATCTCTTGACCTCGTGATCCACCCGCCTCGGCCTCCCAAAGTGCTGGGATTACAGGCGTGAGCCACCGCGCCCGGCCTTAAAAAATTTTTAAATTATTATTATTATTGAGACAGAGTCTCACTCTGCCGCAAGGCTGGGGTACAGTGGCGCGATCTCAGCTCACCACAACCTCCATCTCTTGGGTTCAAGAAATTCTCCTCAGCCAGCCGGGTAGCTGGGACTACAGGTGCATGCCACCATGCCTGGTGAATTTTCGCATTTTTAGTAGAGTCAGGGTTTCACTATGTTGGCTAGGCTTAAAATTATTTTTTAGGCCGGATGCAGAGGCTCATGCCTGTAATCCCAGCACTTTGGGAGGCTGAGGAGGGCGGATGAGGTCAGGAGTTTGAGACCAGCCTGACCAACATGGAGAAACCACATCTCTACTAAAATACAAAATTAGCCAGCTGTGGTGGCACATGCCTGTAATCCCAGTTACTTGGGAGGCTGAGACAGGAGAATCACTTGAACCAGGGAGGCGGAGGTTTTGGTGAACCAAGATCACGCCATTGCACTCCAGCCTGGGTGACAAGAGCAAAACTCTGTCTCAAAAAATATTTTTTAATTTTCTTTTAATTTTTATTTATGTAGCACTTCTATACTAATTTTAGGTTTAAATGAGATAATACAGATAAATTGTTAACATATTATTGATAGATTATCAATAAGACTTGCCTTGTTGGAAAAATTTAATAAACAGCCATGTTAGCCAGGCCAGTGGCTCATATCTGTAATGCCAGTATTTTGGGAGGCTGAGGCAGGAGGATTGCTTGAGTCCAGGAGTTTGGGACCAGACTGGGAAACATAGGGAGACCCTGTTTCTACAAAAAAAATATATATATATTAAAATTAGCAGGACATGGTGGTGCACACCTGTAGTCCCAGCTACTCATGAGGCTGAGGTAAGAGGATCACTTGAGTCCAGGAGGTCGAGGCTGCAGGGATCCAAGATTGTGCTGCTACACTCTAATCTGGGTGACTGAATGAGACCCTGTCTCAAAACAAAATAAAACCAAGACAAACAAATAGACAAAAATATATCAGCCATCATTATTAGTTGTGTGATCTTTCTGGTCCTCAGGTTTTTTCATCTGTAAGGTGGGGATAACTTCCTTGGACTACTTCACAGGCATATATTGAGAATAAAATGAAATAGAAATTATTATATCAGTAACAACATATCACCGCTTCATGGTGGAGGTGGTGGTAAAAATGAAGATAAACATAGTTCTTAGTTCCTTCCAGCCTCCACACTGGTACCTACTCCAGTGACTAAAGCCAGCTCTTCTATGATTATTAATCAGAAAAGCGGTTATCCAGATGTACCATATTATTGTTAAGATGTTAATAGGGAAACTGAGTGCAGAGGATGTGGAATTTTCTGTACTTAAAAAAAAAAGTAAATTTACTGAAAACGACTTAATGTTTTTTTTTAAAAAAAAGAATGTGGTCATCAAACTTTAGCAGAATTCTGTGGAAGGCTTATTAAACACACATTGCTGGGTCCCACCTCCAGTTGCTGATTCAGTGGGTCTGGGGTGGAGCCAGGTAAGTTGCATTTCTTTTTTTTTTTTATTTTTATTTTCCAGATGGTGTCTCTGCTGCCCAGGCTGGAGTGCATTGGTGCCATCTCAGCTCATTGTAACGTCAGCCTCCCAGATTCAAGCGATTCTCCTGCCTCAGCCTCCCGAGTAGCTGGGACTACAGGTACATGCCACCACTCCCAGCTAATTTTTGTAGTTTTAGTAGAGATGGGGTTTCACCATGTTGGCCAGGCTGGTCTCAAACTCCTGACCTTGTGATCCACCTGCCTTGGCCTCCCAAAGTGCTGGGATT
>NW_016107451.1:556826-562727 GCF_001604975.1 Cebus imitator | reverse complement strand
AAAAAAAAAAAAAAAGAAATATTTGGGGACCAGGCATGGTGGCTCACACCTGTAATCCCAGCACTTTGGGATGCTGAGGCAGGAGGATCACTTGAGGCCAGAAGTTCAAGATCAGCCTGCACAACACGGCAAGACCCTGTCTCTACAAAAAAAAAAAATTAATCTGACTGTGGTGGTGTGTGCCTATAGTCCCAGCTACTCCGGAGGCTGAGATGGGAGGATTGATTGAGCCCAGGTTGTCAAGGCTGCAGTGAGCCATGATTGTGCCACTGCACTCCAGTCTGGACGACAGTTCTCAGGCTGTCTCAAAAATAACTAAATAAACAAATAAATACATACATGCTTCAGGAAAAAAATTACACACATGCATACATATATGTTCATGGAAGAAAATTAGGAAAAAGATGACCCACAACTTCCCAAAAACAACCACTTAACATTTTGGTCTGTATTTACTTCCCAAATTTTATTTCAACTACATGTTCTGAGGGTTTTCTTTTAAACATTGCTTTTGCTTCTTTTGTTTGTTTGTTTGTTTCTCTGTTTGTTTGTTTTGAGATGGAGTTTCGCTCTGTTGCCAGGCTGGAGTGCAATGGTGCAATCTTGGCTCCCTGCAACCTCCGTCTCCTGGGTTCAAGTGATTCTCCTGCCTCAGCCTCCCGAGTAGCTGGGACTGCAGGAGCACGCTACCACGCCCAGCTAATTTTTGTATTTTTAGTAGAGATGGGGTTTCACCATGTTGGCCAGGCTGATTTCCATCTCTTAACCTCATGATTCCCCATCTTGGCCTCCCAAAGTGCTAGGATTACAGGCATGAGCCACCATGCCCGTCCTGTTTTGTTTTAATAGAAACAAGGTCTCACTCTCTCACTGAGGCTGAAATATAGTGGTGTCATTATAGCTTACTGCAGCCTTGAACTGGGCTCAAATGATCCTCCCACCTTGGTCTCCTAAGGTGTTGGAATTAAAGGCACAAGCCACTGTGCCCAGCCTTTTTTAAACATTGTTGTAATTTAGCCTGGGTGTGGTGGCTCATGCCTGTAATCCCAGCACTTTGGGAGGCTGAGGCAGGTGGAGCACTTGAGGTCAAGATTTCAGGACCAGCTTGGCCAACATGGGGAAACCTGGTCTCTACTAAAAATGCAAAAATTACCCTGGTGTGGTGGTGTATGTCTGTAACCCTAGAAACTCAGGAGGCAGAGGCAGGAGAATTGCTTCAACCCAGTAGGTGGAGGTTGCAGTGAGCCAAAATTGCCCCACTGCACTGCACTCCAGCCTGGAAGGCACTCCAGCCTGGAAGACACTCCGTCTCAAAAAACAAAGCATAACAAAAACAAACAAAGAAAAACATTGCAAATTAAAAGGGCACACACATCCTACTTTTTCTTTTTTTTTTTTTTTGAGACGGAGTTTCGCTCTTGTTACCCAGGCTGGAGTGCAATGGCGCGATCTCGGCTCACCGCAACCTCCGCCTCCTGGGTTCAGGCAATTCTCCTGCCTCAGCCTCCTGAGTAGCTGGGACTACAGACACGCGCCACCATGCCCAGCTAATTTTTTGTATTTTTAGTAGAGACGGGGTTTCACCATGTTGACCAGGATGGTCTCGATCTCTTGACCTCGTGATCCACCCGCCTCGGCCTCCCAAAGTGCTGGGATTACAGGCTTGAGCCACCGCGCCCGGCCACATCCTACTTTTTCACATAACACTGTATCATAAACATTTCCATGGTAGTGTGTAGTATTTGGAAATATTAAATACTTGCATAGGCCAGGCATCATGGCTCATGCCTGTAATCCCAGCACTTTGGGAGGCTGAGGCAGGCAGATCACTTGAGCCCAGGAGTTTGAGACCAACCTGGGCAGCACAGCCAAACCCGTCTCTGCAAAACATACACAGCTTAGCTGGGCACGGTGGCACATGCCTGTAGTCTTAGCTACTTGGGGGTCTGAGGCAGGAGAATTGCTTCAGCCTGGGAAGTTGAGGCTATAGTCACTGGAGATGGTGACTATATCGCCACTGCAGTCCAGCCTGAGCAACAGAGTGAGACCCCGTCTCAAAGAAAACAATAATAGCAACAAACACCTTGCATAATACCGCCGGGTTATGGCTGGATACCTCAGTTTTCCCATTTTTCACTGTCATCAAAGGAGATTCAGATTTCACAGTTGCATGAACTTTATTTTTCTATAACTGAACTAAATTTATTTCTTAAGCCCTGGAAGCAAAGAACATAATAAAGTCGCTTCCAAGTAAACTCAGTGTTTATATATATGTATTTTTAAGACAGAATCTTACTGTGTCACCCAGGCTAGAGTGCAGTGGCATGATCTCGGCTCACTGCAATGTCTGCCTCCCAGGTTCAAGGGGTTCTCCTGCCTCAGCCTCCCAAGTAGTTGGGATTACAGGTGCCCGCCACCACATCCAGCTAATTTTGTATTTTTAGTAGAGATGGTGTTTCACTATGTTGGCCAGGCTGGTCTCGAACTCCTGACCTCAGGTGATCCGCCTGCCTCGGCCTCCCAAAGTGCTAGAATTATAGGCACGAGCCACCGTACTCAGCCCAGGTAAACTGCCTTAATCAGACTCTGTTGTTCTCAACTCTTCACCTCTCTGTTGCTGAGGGAGTTATGTAAATATCACCAAAGAGTAACTGGGGAGGGACATGCTTCTCGATCTTGGCCTGCTTCATTCAATGGTCATCTCCTGTTCCAGCTCCTGTTCATCTCCTGTTCGTCTCCTCTTCCAGGTGTACCAGGTGAGCCATCCCTGTCTCTCTCAGGCTAGGGTGGAAGAGGGCAGGAAGGCAGCATTGAGGGAATGTATGAGTGGGAGGCCGGAGAGGTCTGCCCTGCATGTGGATAACCCTGTGGATAACCATATCACATCCTCATCCGTCCATGTGGCATCTTCTTATCACAGCCATGAGACTCCCCCCCTCACCACAGGAGTAGAGTGTAGAGGCTGGGAGAATCTGTTTCTTTTTGTTTCTGTTTTTGTTTTGTTTTTTTTGAGACAGAGTCTCCCTCTGTCGCCCAGGCTGGAGTGCCGTGACGTGATCTTGGCTCACTGCAACCTCCGCCTCCGGGGTTCAAGAGATTCTCCTGCCTCAGCCTCCTGAGTAGTTGGGATTACAGGTGCCTGCCACCACACCCGGCCAATTTTTGTATTTTTAGTAGGGACAGGGTTTCATCATGTTGGCCAGGCTGGTCTTGAACTCCTGACCTCGTGATCCGCCCATCTTGGACTCCCAAGGTGCTGGGGTTACAGGCATGAGCCACCATGCCCAGCCGAGAATCTGTTTCTGATCTCAAGCCTAGACACGCCAAGCTACCATTTCTACTCCACAGTGTCCATGCCACGGTGGCAGGAGACTTGCCTCTGGGGCTTGCTGCCCTCCTGGGCCTTGCCCAGAAATCAAGATCCTTTCGATATCTAATTAAAAGGGGTTTATTGAACTTCAGATCAGGCTGGGTGCACAGTTCCTGCTCTTTTGCTTCCTCTTCCCAGGCCCCACCTGTCTTCCCTCTTAAATAAAATCTTATCTGGAGTAGAGGTGGGGAGAATTGTTTCTGGTTATCATGCCTCTTCCTGAATCTTCTGGTCTCACCCTTGAATGCACAGCTTGTGAGTTTAAAAGCCAAGATGTTGTTGACTTTTTTCTATGGTTCTATCCTAGGAGGGATGGTGGACTTGGATTAAAAGGGGTTTTGAGAAAAGGAAAGAAGAAAATGGTTATCATCTCAAATTATTATCCTGCCTCATAAATAATGCTGTAAAAATGTCTGGGCGCCTGTCACAGTGACCTTTGACAGACAAGGTGGAGCAGACAGCTGTGTATGAGCCAAGGCCTGATGTCACTGAGGAAAGTAAGGTGAGGTTGGGGAGTCTGATGGTAAAGAGAGCAGCATAGGCAGGTGATTCACCCTGTGAAAAAGAAGGGTGCAGACTGTGGGTGCCTGAACAACAGTGCTGTCCAAGGAGCTGCAGGTGATCACCTGCCCCTCCTCCCTCAGTAAGAAAGTGGGCACAGATGTGGACAAGTAAGGGTGCCCTTTCCAGTCCACAGGGATAGAGTGATGATTGTCCAAAGCAATTGGCTTGCTCACACAGCCAGAAAAAATCCACCAGTTCTATCAGCATAAACTGTTTTGTTTTATGGTTTTTTTCTGAGACGGAGTTTCTCCTTTGTTGCCAGGCTGGAGTACAGCGACGTGATCTCTGCTCACTGCAACCTCCACCTCCTGGGTCGAGTGATCCTCCTGCCTCAGCCTCCCCAAGTAGCTGGGATTACAGTCATAAGCCAACATGCCCAGCTAGTTTTGTATTATTTTTAGTAGAGACGTGGTTTCACCGTGTTGGTAAGGTTGGTCTCGAACTACTAACCCCAAGTGATCTACCTGCCTCAACTTCAATCCCCAAAATTCTGGGATTATAGGCGTAAGCCACCACTCCAGTATAAACTCTTTATATGTATGTAATCACATAAAGAATGATTACAATTTACAGTGAGCATCACCATAAACTCTTTATGTGTATATAATCTGGATTCTTTAACATTTTTCCCTTAAGTAGAATTGCTGAGCCAAAGGATAAAACTTATGCAGTTATGATGTTAAAAAAAAAAAGGCACAGCATAGTTTGTTTGTTTGTTTTAGAGACAGGATCTCTCTAGCTCTGTTCCCTAGGGGCTGGAGTCCAGTGGTGCTATCATAGCTCACTGCAGCCTGGAACTCCTGGGCACAAGCAATTCTCGCACCTCAGCCTCCTGAGTAACTGGGGCTACAGACACAGGCCACCAGGCCAAGCTAATTTTTAAGTTTTTTGTAACTACAAGATCTCAAGATGTCAGCTAGACTTGTCTCCAACTGCTGGACTCAGGCAATTCTCCCGCTTCAGCCTCCCAAAATGCTGGGATTACAGGCATGAGCCACTGCGCCCTGCCAGCCATGGTCTTAGTACAAAAAGTGCCAAAGCTGTTAACTTAAAGGTGATCAGGCATGAGGCATAGTGATAGAGAATAAATTGGTACAATCTTTCTGTAGGAAAAGTGGTCAATATGTCAATATGCATAAAAACATTTGATCTAGCACCTCTACTTCTGGGAATTTATGTGAAGGCAATAACTGGACAGATGTGCAAAGATATATACGCCAGAAGGTTCAAAGAAGCATGTTTATAGTACTTGAAAATAGACATGATTTAAATATCTACCAACAGAAGATTGCTAAAAATAGTACATCCACATGATCAAATATCATACAGTCATTAAAAATTATGACAAGGCCAGGCACAGTGGAACATACCTGTCATCCCAGTACTTTCAGAGGTCGAGGCAGGCAGGTCAGGAGTTCGAGACCAGCCTGGGAAACATGGTGAAACCCCGTCTCTGTTTAAAATACAAAAAATTAGCCGGGTGTGGTAGTGCATGACTATAATCCCAGCTACTTGGGAGGCTGAAGCAGGAGAATCAGTTGAACTCAGGAGACTGCAGTGAGCCGAGATCACCCCACTGCACTCTAGCCTGGGTGAGAGAATGAGACTCTGTCTCAAAAAAATAAATAAATAGGCCGGGCGCGGTGGCTCAAGCCTGTAATCTCAGCACTTCGGGAGGCCGAGGCGGGTGGATCACAAGGTCAAGAGATCAAGACCATCCTGGTCAACATGGTGAAACACCGTCTCTACTAAAAAACTACAAAAAATTAGCTGGGCATGGTGGTGCATGCCTGTAGTCCCAGCTACTCAGGAGGCTGAGGCAGGAGAATTGCCTGAACCCAGGAGGCAGAGGTTGCGGTGAGCCGAGATTGCGCCATTGTACTCCAGCCTGGGTAACAAGAGCAAAACTCCGTCTCAAAATAAATAAATAAATAAATAATAGGCCGGGCGCGGTGGCTCAAGCCTGT
>NW_016107451.1:548874-556236 GCF_001604975.1 Cebus imitator | reverse complement strand
CCCAGGAGGTGAAGATTGCAGTGATCCGAGATCACGCCACTGCACTCCAGCCTGGGCAACAGAGCAAGACTCCATCTCAAAAAAAAAAAAAAAAAAAAAGTGAGTTTTGCTCCCATGACACCTCTCTCAAGTGGCTCACCCTGGAAAATCCTCTAGGAGAGTTGCCCTTGAGTGGCCTTCACTACAGACAGACTAAGGGGTCACAGGCCCTGTGGCGTGTGGGGCCTGGTGTGGATGAGGGTGTCGGCCAAAGTGGCACTGCTGGGGCACCTCACAATAGATCACACAAAGTCCACTGCCAAGTAGTCACTTGGGCTGGGCTGGTAAAAGGCCCTCATCAGTGGCTGGGAAAGGCTGGTCTTCAACCCTTGGACTCCAGCCATGGCAGGACTCAGCAGAACTCAAGGTCCTGCTCATGAGGCTGGCTTCAGGTCTCACATGTGCCAGTTCCCGCTCTGAAGCCTTAAGTTTGAGAGTAAGATGGGAACAAACGGCCAGGAAGGCTCCTGTGAATACAGGAAACGCCCAAAGATCTCAGGAACAGCCCCTTCATGAACTGAGAGCATTCACCTTCCCTTCTGATTTACTCCCCCATAAAAACATTAGGGCTGACACCTTCTTGGTGACTTTGGATCATGGGCCCACACAGGGTCTCAGAGCTGGAAAGGCCATTACAGATCATCTGTCCTGCACAGCGAAGTGGCTCACGCCTATAATCAGCACTTTGGGAGGCCGAGGCAGGTGGATTATTTGAGGCCAGGAGTTCGAGACCAGCCTGGCCAACTTGGTGAAACCCGCTCTCTACTAAAAATACAAAAATTGGCTGGGTATAATGGCGCATGCCCGTAATCACAGCTACTCCTGAGACAGGCAGAAAAATCACTTGAACCCAGGAGGTAGAGGTTGCAGGTGAGTCGAGATCATGCCACTGCATTCCAGCCTGAGTGACAGAGGTAGACTATCTCAAAAAAAAAAAAAAAAATCATCTGTCCCTGCTCTATGCAGCTGGAGTTTAAATAAAAACCATCTATCCCAACTCCCATGGTTGATAATGTGGAGAGGCCAAATGACCCGCTCACTGATACTCAGGTTATGATGCAGCAAGTAACGGAGCCCAGGTTTCCTGACTCCCGGCTTGGGCTTTTGTTTTAGTATAATTCTATTTATCTTCTTCACAAATCGAGTGTTTTCAAAGCCAACTATCATCTTACCTCCAAATCACTAGTGACAAAATATATGACTGTAGCCATCAAAACTAGAAAATAGCTGGGCACAGTGGCTCACACCTGTAATCCCAGCACTTTGGGAGGCCAAGGCAGGTGGATCACCTGAGGCCATTATTTTGAGACTAGCCTGACCAACACAGTGAAACCCTGTCTCTACTAAAAATACAAAGTTAGTGGGGCATGGTAGCACATGCCTGTAATCCCAGCTACTACTTGGGAGGCTGAGGCAGGAGAATCACTTGAACCTAGGAGGCAGAGGTTTCAGCGAGAAGAGATCGCACCATTGCACTCCAGCCTGGACAGCAGAGCAAACTCCGCCTCAAAAAACAAACAAACAAAAACTAGAAAATAAATGAGTCCAATGCATTTAGTTTACAAAGGAGAAACAGGGACCCCAGAGAGATTACCCAGGGTCACTTGGCTCTTCAGGATTGGGACCAGACTTCTGTTTTTTTTCACAGCTGTTTCTCTTACAGAACAGCTAGGCCTCAGCCAGATAGGACTGAACCGTGGAAGGCAGGCTTGCGTCTCCACGTACACAGTCATCAGGAACTTTTGAAGCAGGTGGCTCTTCTCTGCCCCTCTCCTTTCTATTCATTGAGTGTACATGTGTTCAATTCCTGGAAAAGTGAGTGACCCAGCTCCTGGGGATGATGGGGCTGAGGAATAAAGAGCTCAGCCTAGGAAGAATGAAAGTGAGAGACAGCTAGAATAAGTGTGTGTGTGTTGCGGGGGAAGTTAGGCTGAGTTTGAGGCTGATGGTGTCATGTGGACCATGTTTTCCAAATAAAATATTGAGACTGTGGTCTAGGGTGGGCACGGTGGCTCACACTTGTAATCCTAGCACTTTGGGAGGCTGAGGTGGTCGGATAACAAAGTCAGGAGTTCAGCCGGGCGCGGTGGCTCAAGCCTGTAATCCCAGCACTTTGGGAGGCTGAGGCGGGTGGATCACGAGGTCAAGAGATTGAGACCATCCTGGTCAACGTGGTGAAACCCCGTCTCTACTAAAAATACAAAAAATTAGCTGGGCATGGTGGCGCGTGCCTGTAATCCCAGCTACTCAGGAGGTTGAGGCAGGAGAATTGCCTGAGCCCAGGAGGCGGAGGTTGCGGTGAGCCGAGATCGCGCCATTGCACTCCAGCCTGGGTAACAAGAGCGAAACTCTGCCTCAAAAAAAAAAAAAAAAAATAACAAAGTCAGGAGTTCAAGACCAACCTGGCCAATATGGTGAAACCTTGTCTCTGATGCAGAATTGCTTGAACCTGGGAGGCAGAGGTTGCAGTAAACCAGGATCATGACACTGCGCTCTAGCCTGGGCCACAGAGTGAGACTCCATCTCAAAAACAAACAAACAAAAAAACAGACAAATTAGCCAGGCATGGTGGCACCCACCTGTAATCCCAGCTACTCAGAAGGCTGAGACACGATAATCACTTGAACCTGGGGGGTGGAGGTTGAAGTGAACTGAGATTGTGCCACCGCACTCCAGCTTGAGCAACAGAGTGAGATTGTCTCAAAAATAAGTACAGAAATCAGTATACTCCATATCCTGCTTTTGCTTGGTGTATAATTCCCTAGAGAATATGTGAAGGGACATGTATTCTCATATCCCTGGGGACAGCCAAGAAGAGCAGGGACAGCCATTGATCTTGGACTGCTGGGATATTTACCAACCTAGAAGCCAGGGGCAGAATACTATGATTCATTGTCATTTTCTTCTCTAAGATTTGGCAATTGTCCGGGCTCAGTGATGCAGATGAGCCAATCATTCAACAGCTATCTTTCAGAATTTCAAACTGCCTACAAAGAAGACACTCCTGTTTTATTTTAATTTTTTAGAGACAGTGTCTCATTCTGTCACCCACGCTGGAGTGCAGTGCTGCAACCATAGCTCACGGTAATCTTAAACTCCTGGGCTCAAGCCATCCTCCTGCCTCAGCCTCCTGAGTACCTGCTACCACGTGTATACACCCTGCCTCTGCCTCCTGGGTTCAAGTGATTCTCCTGCGTTAGCCTCCTGAGTAGCTGGGATTACAAGCACCTGCCATCATGCCCAGCTAATTTTTGTATTTTAATAAAGACAGGGTTTCATCATATTGGTCAGGCTGGTCTTGAACTCCTGACCTCAAGTGATCCACCCACCTCAGCCTCCCAAAGTGCTGGGATGACAGGCAGGAGATGGAGTATACTAGTTACCCAGGGTAGGTACCTATGCCCTCCGCTGGGACTGGGGCCTGGGGTCAGCCGCACCCAACGATATGCATTGCAAGCAGGACCGATGGTTCCTCACAGGAAAATCTTCTATTATTAGAAGAAAGGGCCATGGAGAACAGGAAGGGCAAAAATAGTTATGCGCATAGCAGAGACCATGAGATTTCGTAGAGGTGACCAGCCTCTGCTGGATAGCATAGGGTGAGCCTCGGTAGCTCTTCCAGCTGGCCTTCCTGTGCTATGGAGACTGGAAGGAGAAAGCTGCACTTCCCAGATTGCATGCAGCTCGGATTCTGGGCGCAACTTGGGTTCTAGGTTGCTACTTAATAATAGATGCATTTCTTCAAGATTTGAAAAGTAGAAGTGGTCCAGGTGTGGCGGTTCATGCCTGTAATCCCAGCACTTTGGGAGGCTGAGGTGGGTGGATCACCTGAGGTCAGGAGTTCAAGACCATCTGGCCAACATAGTGAAACCCCATCTCTACTAAAAATACAAAAATTAGCTGGGTGTGATGTTGGGCACCTGTAATCCCAGCTACTCGGGAGGCTGAGGCAGGAGAATCACTTGAACCCAGGAGGCAGGGGTTGCTGTGAGCCGAGATCATACCACGGCACTCCAATCTGGGCGACAGTGAGAGACTCCATCTGAAAAAAAAAGAAAAGAAAAGAGGAAGTGGAGGTCACGCTGTGTTCTTGTTGCTCTTAGCCGTTTGTTTTTGGCAAGAAAGCCATGCGATGCCCACATCAAGTCTCCAGGTTGAGGGATATCAAGAGAAAACTGTGGAGGTAGCAGTGGCACAATCCCACATTCTAGTGTCTAGGTGGGGCTGGTGGCAGCAGCCTCTTGGTCCCAGATTCCTGGTACCTGGATTGTTACTAGAACAATATGTCTTACAACTCAGCATTCCTGAGGGTGACAGAGATGATGACTCCATTGGGAGTGTTCTGGGAGTCATTCCTGAAAGCAAACCTGAGTCTGCTCCTCCTGCCCTTCCAGGGACTTGGTCATCTTCGAGTGACATAGATTATGTATGCCTAGACCAGGCACAGTGGCTGATGCCTGTAATCTCAACACTTAGGGAGGCTGAGGTGGGAGGATTGCTTTAGCCTAGGAGTTGGAGACCAGCCTGGGCAGCACAATGAGACCCCATCTCTAAAAAAAAATTTTTTTAATTAGCTGGGAGTGGTGGCACACACCTGTAGTCTTAGCTACTTAGGAGTCTGAGGTGAGAGCATGACTTGAGCCAGGGAGGTCAAGGCCCCGTGAGCTGCGATGGCACCACTGCACTCCAGCCTGGGTGACAGAGCAAGACCTTGTCTCTACAAAGGAAAAAAAAAAAAAGCTCTTAAGATCTTTCAAGGAGCTAAATCATTGTTGAATGCTGGGAGGTTCTATTCCACTTTCCCCACCATACTGTTCCATGGGGTACCACCTCATTCCTTCATTTCTCCCAAATAATATACCCTTCTCTCAAACCGTGTGTGCAGCAGACTTTACTGCAGTTTTTTGGGTTTTGTTTTGTTTTGGTTTTTTGAGACAGAGTCTCACTCTGTTGCCCAGGCTGGAGTGAAGTGACACAACCTTGGCTCACTGCAACCTCCACCTCCCAGGTCCAAGCGATTCTCCTGCCTCAGCCTCCGGAGTAGCTGGGATTACAGTGCGCACCACCACACCCCGCAAAGTTTTTTTATTTTTAGTACAGATGGGGTTTCACCACGTTGACCAGGTTGATCTCGAACTCCTGACTTCAAGCGATCTGCCCACCTTGGCCTCCCAGTGTGCTGGGATTACAGGCATGCGTGAGCCACGGCACCTGGCTTTTTCTGAAGATTTTAGGTACAGAACCACAACATACTACAGTGTGCAATACAGCTCAGAATTGAACATTGGATATCACTGTCCAAAATAATCACCTTCCATTCTCTTGCATGAAAACACTTCTTATTTAGTTATTTACAACTGAGTCTTGCTCTGCCACTCAGATTTGAGGGCCCAGGTGTTGCTTACTCACTGCAGCCTCGTCCTGGGCTCAAGCAATCCTCTCACCTCAGCCTCCCGGGTAGCTGGGACTACAGGCACACACCACTACACCTGGCTAAATATTTTATTTTCAAATTTTTTTGAATAAAAATGGGGTTTCACCATGTTGCCCAAGTTGGTCTCGAACTCTTGGCCTCAACCGATCCTCCTACTTCGCCTCCCAAAGTGCTGGGATTACAGGCTGAGCCACTATGCCAGGCCTATTTATTTTTCACATGCCTGCTATGTCAAATGAAGATATTTCCACCTCAAGGTGGATCACTTGAGGTCAGGAGTTTGAGACGAGCCTGGCCAACACGGTGAAATCCTGTTTCTACTAAAAATTAAAAAATTAGCTGGGTGTGGTAACATGTGCCTGTAATCCCAGCTACTCTGGAGGCTGAGACAGGAGAATCGCTTGAACCTGGGAGGCAGAGGCTACAGTGAGCCGAGGTCACGCCACTGCACTTCAGCTTGGTTGACAGAGTGAGACTCTGTCTTAAAAAAATAGGCTGGGCATGATGGCTCACACCTGTAATCCCTGTACTTTGGGAGGCCAAGGCGGGCAGATCACAAGCTCAGGAGTTTGAGATCAGCCTGGCCAATGTGGTGAAACCGATCTCTACTAAAAATACAAAAATTCACTGGGTACGGTGGCAGACACCTGTAATCCCAGCTACTTGGGAGGCTAAGGGAAGAGAATCGCTTGAACCTGGGAGGCGAAGGTTGCAGTGAGCTGAAATCATGCCACTGCACTGCAGCCTGGGCAACAGAGTGAGACTCCATCTCAAAAATAAATAAATATAAATAAATAAATAAATAGCTTTATGAGGCTAATGACTACTGTAGTGGACTGCATGACTCTAGGCACTTCTTCCCTCGCATGCCATCGTCTTCAACGTCTTAATTCCTACCACTTCCTCCTGGCAAAGCATTTGATTGCTCTGTTTTTTCAAAAACATTTTTTCTCCTTGTCTTCTCTAACCACGTTCTGGGGCAGGCGGCACTTTTGCTATTCATCAATGGATGGCACCTAACAGGCTATTTTCCTTCACAGCAGAATCTTCCTGCTGCTCTACCAGGGGCAGGAATGCAGCACCCCTGAGCTTTGTTTTCAAAGTAGCATCCCCCGCCTCCCACACTCTACCTTTTTTTGATGTATACTGATGTGTAGAAAAAGACCAGAACAATATCTACCAAAACGTCAATGGTTATGTTTGGGTAGAAAAATTATATATCACCTTTCTTTTTCTTTCTTGTGCCTTTTTAGTTTTTCTACAACGAGCAGGTAGGCCTTTTGAAAGCTAAAGATAGTTATGAAACAATTCTGTTTGGCATTCCCAGGAGGACAGCAAAGGAAAGTCTCAGAGAGGGTGCCTTGCAGTGGCCAGGAGGGCAGCCTGTCCAGGTGGGTGAGGGGCTGCAGGGGGTCCATGAGGACAGCACAGAACCGAGGGGTTAGCCAGCAAGTTTGACTGTGCGGAAAATTGGATTAAGACGGGTTTACAGAGTCGTTGGAGAGTGTTGGGAGACTCACAGATTGCAACGAAGCTGAGCACATGTGAAAAAGGACATGCTCACTCCAGGGAAAACAAAAGGGAAATAGATGTACTTGTCACTGGAATCTACATAGTTATCCATAGTCATTATAAGGAAGACGCTAAACATGGCTTTAGCCAAAATTGTGTTAAAAGACATTTAAGAGAAGGTAGGGGAAGAGGTGAAGACAGTTAAATCCTTCAAGTTCATAATAGGAAGCCCACGGGTAATATCTGCAACTGAAATTTTAAGAAATGCTGATATAGCCTGGCACAGTGGCTCATGCCTGTAATTCCAGCACTTTGGGAGGCTGACATGGGTGGATCATGAGGTCAGGAGATCGAGAACAGCCTGACCAACATGGTGA
>NW_016107451.1:544271-548639 GCF_001604975.1 Cebus imitator | reverse complement strand
AAAAAAAAAAAAAAAGAAAAAGAAAAAGAAGGAAAAAAAGAAATGCTGATATAAGCTTGTTATTGGCTATATGGAGATAGATATCAGAAAAAAAATAGCTAAAAAGGAGTTCAAAGTGATTGGATTTGAGAAGCAGGACTTGGTAGGGAGTTGGGGAGCAGAAGACGGCTGTCTTTCCATTAAGCCTTTTTCTTCTATTGGACTTTAAAAAAAAGCTCTGTTCTTACATGATTTTATTAAAGAAAAAAATTTTGTCCAGGCACAGTGGCTCACGCCTATAATCCCAGCACTTTCGGAGGCTGAGGCAGACAGATCACTTGAGGTCAGGAGTTCAAGACCAGCCTGACCAACAGAGACCCCCTTCTCTCCTAAAAATTTAAAAAATAGTGGAGCAAGCATAGAGGTGTGTACCTGCAATCCTAGCTAGTTGGAAGGCTGAGGTGGGAGGATCCCTTGAGCTGCTGCAGCTCTGTTTGTCCAGGCTGGAGTGCAGTGAGCTATGATTGCACCACTGCACTCCAGCCTGGGCAGCAGAGCAAGACCCTGTCTCAAAAGAGAAGGAAGAAGAAGAAGAGGAAGAGGAGGACGGGGGGAGGAAGGAGTATAAGGAGGAGGAGGAAAAGAAAGAAAGGAGAAAGAAAGAAAAAAGAATGAGAAAGGAAGGAAGGAAGAAAGGAAAGAAAGAAAGGGAAGGAAGGAAAGAAGAAAGAAGGGGGGGGAGAGGGAGAAGGATAAGGAGGAGAAAGCAGCAGCAGCCTGAATCTCAAGCACCATGAAGCCCAGGACTTTTTTTTTTTTTTTTTTTTTTTTAGATGCGGTTTCGCTGTGTTGCCCAGGCTAGAGTGCACTGGCTATTAACAGGTGTGATCCCACTACTGATCAGCACAGGAGTTTTGACCTGCTCCATTTCTAAGCTGGGCTTGTTCAACCCTCCTTAGGCAAGCTGGTGGTCCCCCACTCCTTGAAGGTCACATATTGATATGGAACTTAATGTGGACACCTGATTGACACAGTGCACTACAGCCCAGAACCGCTGGATGCAACTGATGCTCCCACCTCAGCCTCCCGAGTAGCCGGGACTGTAGACAGGCACCACCATGGCCAGCACCCAGGACTTCCAAGTGCAAAAGAAATGAGGTTTCATTCTGAGTAGCCCTGTTACTTGGAGGTTTCTGTGATTTGCCACTCTAACAGGAAAATGTAGTTCTATAGCAAATATAACATGGAACTTGAACCATATGAGAAGGGCTGCTGTAAGGAAATGATACTGGGTGGAGTTGGCAACAGAGTGAGGCAGAAGAGGTTTTCAAGCAAAGGGAAATCCGGTGTGGAAGTCCTGAGTGGAATGGAGCTTGATGTGTTCCAAGGAAGGGAAGGAAGACCAGGGTGGCTGGGACAGAAAAAACAAGAAGAGGGTTGGCACAAAATAAGGTTGGAATGGCGACTACACAGGGCATGATAAGCCTGTCAAGGCTCTGGCAAGGATCCCAAGAGTAACGGGAAGCCACTGAAGGGGTTTTAGATAGGAGATGAGAGGGCTAGATTTCCTCTCCTGACTAGTAGCTCCATCTACCTGGAAGGCAGCTGCCATCTCTTATCTCCAGAATATCTTAGAGGCTGGGACCAAATGTTGTTTATCTGTGAATGAACTTTTTATAAAACTATTTTTGAAAGTGTGGTGAAATAGGGCTGGGCACGGTGGCTCACACCTGTAATCCCAACACTTTGGGAGGCCAAGGCAGGTGTATCACCTGAGGTCCGGGATTCAAGACCAGCCCGGCCATCATGGCGAAACCCCATCTACTAAAAATACAAAAATTAGGTCAGGTGCAGTGGCTCACACCTGTAATCCTAGCACTTTGGGAGGCCAAGGGGGGGGGGGGCGGATCGCTAGGTCAGGAGTTCGAGACCAGCCTGGCCAACATAGTGAAACCTCATCTCTACTAAAAATACAAAAAATTAGCTGGGCGTAGTGGCAGCACCTGTAATCTCAGCTACTCAAAAGGCTAAGGCAGGAGAATTGCTTGAACCTGGGAGGCGGAGGTTACAGTGAGCTGAGATCGTCCCATTGCATTCCAGCCTGGGCTACAGAGCAAGACTCTGTCTCAAAATAAAAAAATACAAAAATTAGCTGGATGTGGTGGCAGGTGCCTGTAGTCTCAGCTACTCAGGAGGCTGAGGCAGGAAAATTGCTTGAACCCGGAAGGCAGAGGTTGCAGTGAACCAAGATAACGCCATTGCACTCCAGCCTGGGCGACAAGAAGAAAACTGTGTCTCAAAAATAAATAAGTAAACAAATAAAATGTGGCAAAATATATATAACATTTACCATTTTAATTATTTTAAAGTGTACAATTCAGTGACTTTTTTTTTTTTTTTTGAGATGGAGTCTTGCTCCATCACCCAGGCTGGAGTGCAGTGGCAGGATCTCGGATCACTGCAACCTCCACCTCCCTGGTTCAAGCAATTCTCCTGCTGCAGCCTCCTGAGTAGCTGGGATTACAGGCTCAAAACACCATGCCTGGCTAGTTTTTGTATTTTTAGTAGAGACAGGGTTTCACCATGTTGGTCAGGCTAGTCTCAAACTCTTGACCTCATGATGTGCCCGCCTCGAACTCCCAAAGTGCTGGGAAAATTCAACAACTTAAAGTACATTCAAAATGTTGTGCAACCATCACCACCATTTCCAAACTTTGTGTGCAGCTGAGTGCCATGACTCACCCTTGTAATCCCAGCACTTTGGGAGGCCAAGACAGGCAGATCACTTGAAACCAGGAGTTGGAGTGGGCAACATGGCAAAACCTTATCTCTACAAAACATACACAAATTAGCTGGATGACTATAGTCCTGGCCACTTGGGAGGCCATGGTGGGAGGATCATGGAAGGATCACCTGAGCCTGGGAGGTGGAGGCTGCAGTGAGCTGTGACCACGCCACTGCACTCTAGCCTGGGCAACAGGGCCAGAAACTATCTCAAAAAACAAAAGCAGGCCAAGTGTGGTGGCTCATACCTGTCATCCCAGCACTTTGGGAGGCTGAGGCAGGCAGACCACCTGAGGTCGGGAGTTCGAGACCAGCCTGACCAACATGGAGACACCCCTTCTCTGCTAAAAAAAAAAAATACAAAATTAGCCTCTACCAAAAATACAAAATTGGCCAGGCATGGTGGGGCATGTCTGTAATCCCAGCTACCTGGGAAGCTGAGGCAGGAGAATTGCTTGAACCTGGGAGGCAGAGGTTGTGGTGAGCCGAGATCTCGTCATTGAACTCCAGCTGGGCAACAAGAGTGAAACTTGGTCTCAAAAACAAAAACAAAACAGCCCCACAAACTTTTTTATGGATAAACTTTTGCACTTACTAATTATTTAACTACTGAATGTTGGACTGAACTACATAATTGCAGCAGTCATTGTTTGTGAATTCCTAGAAAGTGGCTGTGGGCTATGATGAAGAGCTGACCAAGTCAGTTCAGAGACAGCTGGGACCAGCCTGAGGAATGTCACACCCAGGTCAGCAGGTCTGTGGACCTCCCAGCTGTCACTGGATAGGTCATTTGGTGTGCTTTACTTAAGAGGAAGAATCAGCCTCAGAACTGGAACCGGAGTAGAGTTAACTGAGGTCTGACCACTCCCAGGATCTTAGGAAAACAGTTTGACTTCATTGATCTACCATTGCCAAAAACAATGAAGAACTGGTGAAGTCTGTGTTTCTCAACCTGAGGCAGTTTCCTGGATGTACACAGAGGTATGTCTGGTACATGTGTAGCTTCAGGATAAACATGGGGCATTCATTTGACTTGATGGGAAATAATTTGTATTATTTTATTTTAAAACCAATGAGCATGTATTATGGGACAATAAACAACCTATGCTGAGGTCTAAGAGTAAACGATGAGGCTTTGAAGAAATTCTTCCTGCAGCTTTGGCCTCACTCTCAGACGTGTTGGTAATGTTTGCCTTTTCCCTTTCCAATAGTGGTATTTTGTTAAAAGATTATGAAGAGACTCTCAAGGCCGGGCGCGGTGGCTCACCCCTGTAATCCCAGCACTTTGGGAGGCCGAGGCATGTGGATCACGAGGTCAAGAGAGATCACCCTGGCCAACACGGTGAAATCCCAACTCTACTAAAAATACAAAAATTAGCTGGGTATGGTGGCACACACTTGTAGTCCCAGCTACTTGGGAGGCTGAGGCAGGAGAATTGCTTGAACCTGGGAGGCGGAGGTTACGATGAGCTGTGATCACGCCACTACACTCCAGGCTGGGAGACAGAGAGAGACACTGTCTCAAAAATAAATGAATAAATACATTTAATATTGTCAAGAGTCAGGACATCACTTACATAAGCTTAGACCAGTTCTACTTCCATG
>NW_016107451.1:536084-544251 GCF_001604975.1 Cebus imitator | reverse complement strand
ATTTGAGGAAATAGCTTCTGACATCCAATGTTGCTAAACAACAAAAAAATAAAATAAAATAATAAAATGATTAGCACGTACCAAGCATTCACTGAGGCGTAGTCACGGTAATAGCAGTAGTATTTGTAGAAGTCATAGTAGTATTCTCTGATGGAAATGTTTTAGACCTTTTGCTCTATTTTCAAAGTTGTTAACTTATAACAGTAATATCTGCTGATTGTAAAATACTAAAACAACATAGAAGTAAATAAAGGAAATCATGAAGGTTCTCATTGTCCCTAAACTTCAGTGACCAGACCAGAGGTGAACATAGATAGCTGTTAGATACATATTCTTCCTTCCAAACTTTTTTTTCAGATGAAGTCTCACTCTTTCCCCCCCCAGGCTGAAGTGCAATGGTAGAAACCCTGTCTTTACCAAAAATATAAAAATTAGCCAGGCATGCTGGAAGGTGCCTATAATCCCAGCTACTTGGGAGGCTGAGGCAGAAGAATTGCTTGAACCTGGGAGGCAGAGGTTGTAGTGAGCTGAGATTGCACCAGTGCACTCCAGCCTGGGATACAAAGTAAGACTCCATCTCAAAAAAAGAAAAAAATTCTCATAGGAGCATGGACCCAATCGTCAACTGCTCATGCAAGGGATCTAGGTTGCACACTCCTTATGAAAATCTAATGCCTGATGATCTGAGGTGGAACAGTTGCATCCCAAAACCAGTGCCTCCACCCTCAATCCATGGAAAAATTGTCTTCTATAAACCAGTCACTGGTGCTGAAAAGATTGGGGACCACTGTTTCAAGGCATTTTGGCTGTGCAGGTGATGTTCATCTTTTTCTAGAAACATAACAGTTTGTGTCTCTGAGAATGAACAGAGAAGAGTGCTCCAGACCCAAAGCCATGCTGTACACAACGTCCCTCTAGGAAATGCACTTTTACAAAGGATCTTCTCTTCTTTTGAGTCAGGGTTTTATTCTGCCCCCTAGTCTGGAGTACAGTGGTGCCATCAGAGCTCACTTCAGCCTCAAACTCCTAGGCTCAAGTTTTTCCCTGGCTTCAGCCTCTCAAGTAGCTAAAGCTATACATATGCACAACTACATCTGGCTAATATCTGTGTTTTCTGTAGAGACAGAGGTCTCACTATATGGGCTAGGCTGGTCCCAAACTTCTAGCCTTAAGCAATACTCTTCCCTCAGCCTCCCAAGTGGCTGTCACTACAAGCATGAGCAAATGCCCCAGCTCTACATAGGATCTTTTACGGAGAATCTAATTTTTTTTTTTTACACAGAGCTTCACACTGTTGCCAGGCTGGAGTGCAGTGGTGCAATCACAGCTCACTGCAGCCTCCGCCTCCCACATTCAAGCGATTCTCCTGCCTCAGCTTCCTGAGTGGCTGGGATTACAGGCGTGCACCATCATGCCCAGCTAATTTTTGTATTTTTAGTAGAGATGTGGTTTCACCATGTTGGCCAGGATGGTCTCGATCTCCTGACCTCGTGATCCGCATGCCTCAGCCTCCCAAAGTGCTGGGATTACAGATGTGAGCCACCGCGCCAGCCTTTTTTTTTTTTTTTTTTTTTTGAGACAGAGTCTTGCTTTGTCACCCAGGATAACTCGATCTCGCCTCACTGCAACCCCCGACTCCTGGGTTCAAGCGATTCTCCTGCTTCAGTCTCCGAGTAGCTGGGACTACAGGTGTGTGCCATCATACCTGGCTAATTTTTGTATTTTTAGTAGAGATGGGTCTTGCCATCTTGGTCTCAGGCTGGTCTCAAAATCCTGACCTCAAGTGATCTGCCAGCCTCGCCCTCCCAAGGCACTGGGATTACAGGCATACATTACATTACAGGCATACATTACATTACACCACGCCTGGCCAGAAGAATAAAATCTAATGAGACTTTGAGAGCCTGGAAGCTTGGTGAAAACTGATCTTGGGGTATTTCCTTCGTTCCACTTGACTTCAGAACTCCACCTTGATTTTCTGATTCTATACTTACAGCGTGAAAGGAGGATGGTTGAAGGGGTAAAGGCTGATTGAAGCTGCTAATTCTATGTCTTAGTGTTCCCTGCTTCTTCTCCTCCCTATTTTGCCCCTTTGGTCTCAGGACCTTCTTCAGCCATCCCTTCTTCTTGGCAGCCTTTGCTCAGTCCCTCGCCCAGTGTGAATCACATGCCTTCTACCTACCCTAAACTTCCTTGGAGTACAGATTGAGTGGCACTGCGATGCTATTTAGTTGTCTCTAGTTCTTCACTAGATCAGACGTTCTTGAGGACAGACAAGGTGCCTGTTTTGCCTTCATACCTTGGGTCTAGCACATGGCACACGATATTTACTAATTAGAATATATTTTGAGTAGGTGGTAGGAATAATCAGTTGTTTACGAAGATGGCTACAGTCATTTTTCCCATCCCTTTATGCAAATCACCTTTGCTATGTGACTTTGCTACATCAAGGGGTGGGGATTATTTCTCCACCCCTTGAATCTGGGCTTGGCCACTGGGACACTGCATATGTGATGCAAGCAGAGGCTTGAAAACGGCTTGCACAAAAGGAATTACTCCTTTTTGACAGTGGCTGTAACCCTGAGACTGCGGTGTGAGCAAGCCTGAGCTGGCCTAATAGAGAGGCCTTATGCAGCAGGGCTGAGCCCAGGCAGCAGCCTGACTGTGTCCAACCGGCCAATTACCAGACATGTAAGTGAGGTCATCTTAGGCCATCCCGCCCCACTGAAGACCCTAGATGACTACAGACACGTGAATGACTCGAAAGACCACTCAGGTGATCCCAGTCCAAATTGCTGAATCCAGATTCCAGATTCATGAGCAAGCCTTTAAGTCTAACCATAATTTGTAAGGCAGTGATCAATAATTGGTATAGTAGATAATTTATAAGTGATCATTCCTTCATTCGGTGTCTCTTCCTACCTTACCTTTAGTGGCTAGCTCTTGTTTTTGCCTGTCCAGACTTTATTTCAGTTTCTTTCTTTTTTTAATTTTTATTTTTTGAGATGGAGTCTCACTCTGCCGCCCAGGCTGGAGTGCAGTGTCGCAATCTCGGCTCACTGCAACCTATGCCTCCCGGGTTCGAGTGATTCTCCTGCCTCAGCCTCTTGAGTATTGGGATTACAGGTGCCCACCACCACAACTGGCTAATTTTTGTATTTTTAGTAGAGACGGGGTTTCACCATGTTGGTCAGACTGGTCTCGAACTCCTGACCTTGTGATCCACCCACTTCGGCCTCCCAAAGTGCTGGGATTATAGGCGTCAGCCTCTGCGCCCAGCCTCTTTCACTTTCTTCTTGTAGCAGCAAATAGGTATTTTCCGTAGAAAAAATTCTTAGAAATGAAAAATTTGAATCAAAGAGTAGTTAACATTATAATTACCTTTCCAGCTTCCATTCTACCTTCTCCGGGGTTAGTCACATAGTTTGGGTAGGGCTGGGCACGGTGGCTTACACCTGTAATCCCAGCACTTTGGGAAGCCTAGGCAGGATTACTGGAGCCAAGGAATTTGAGACCAGCCTAGGCAAAATAGTGAGACCACACTGCTATTTATTATTATTGTTATTTTATTTATTTATTTATTTATTTTTGAGACAGAATCTCACTCTGTTGCCCAGGCTGGAGTGCAGTAGCATGATCTCGGCTCACTCACTGCAATCTCTATCCTCCTGGGTTCAAGCGATTCTCCTGTCTCAACCTCCCAAGTAGCTGAGATTACAGGCGCTGCCACTATGCCCAGCTAATTGTTTGTATTTTTAGTAGAGACGGGGTTCCACCATATTAGTCAGGCTGGTCTCAAACTCTCGACCTCAGATGATCTGCCTGCCTTGGCCTCCCAAAGTGCTGGGATTACAGGTGTGAGCCACTGTACTGGGCCTGGCTTTATTGAACTACTCCTGAAGCTGCATTACCTATGGTCTTTCAGTTATGGAAGTTACTATGTTATCTTTAGTACACAAGCCACCTTGTTTGGGTTTTCTCTTACTTTCAATAAGAGCATTCTCACTGACAAGAACAAAAGGTTATACACGTTGATCAAATGTTTTTCCATTGCATCATGAGGATTATCAGCTTCCTTGATTGTAGCAACACTCTTTGCTATCAAAAGCCCTATTTATTTATTTATTTATTTATTTATTTATTTATTTTTTTGAGACGGAGTTTCGCTCTTGTTACCCAGGCTGGAGTGCAATGGCGCCATCTCGGCTCACCGCAACCTCCGCCTCCTGGGTTCAGGCAATTCTCCTGCCTCAGCCTCCTGAGTAGCTGGGATTACAGGCACGTGCCACGATGCCCAGCTAATTTTTTGTATTTTTAGTAGAGACGGGGTTTCACCATGTTGACCAGGATGGTCTCGATCTCTTGACCTCGTGATCCACCCGCCTTGGCCTCCCAAAGTGCTGGGATTACAGGCTTGAGCCACCGCGCCCGGCCTTCAAAAGCCCTATTTAAAAAATTCCAAGGCCAAGGCTGGGTGCAGTGGTTCACGCCTGTAATCTCAGCACTTTGGGAAACTGAGGCAAGTGTATCACCTGAGGTTGGGAGTTCGAGACCAGCATGACCAACACGGAGAACAGTTGCAGAGAAAACATATGAATGGTGTTGACCCCATTTTGGAAGACGGGAAGGATTAGTGATCATTGATTCAGGTTTCGGCTTTCTCTTTTCTGCTAGGTCCTATGGAGAGATAGGACTGCAAGAAGCAAAAAAGCAGCAGGATGAGTGTGGAAAGATTCAGGAATTGGAAGCAGCGAATGACTCAAAGTGCAGTGGAGGTTAGTGCTGAACATCAGCATTCGCTGACAGTTTGTAAAAGAAGCAGTTCCTGGCCAGGTGCGGTGACTCACACCTGTAATCCCAGCACTTTGAGAGGCTGAGGCAGGTGGATCACCTGAGGTCAGGAGTTTGAGACCAGCCTGACCAACATGGTGGAACCTCATCTCTACTAAAAATACAAAATAAGGCTGGGCACAGTGGCTTGCGCCTGTAATCCCAGCACTTTGGGAGACTGAGGTGGGTGGATCACCTGAGGTCGAGAGTTTGAGACCAGCCTGACCAACATGGAGAAACCCCATCTCTACTAAAAATACAAAATTAGCTGGGTGTGGTGGTGCGTGCCTGTAATCCCAGCTACTAGGGAGGCTGAGGTAGGAGAATCACTTGAACCAGGGAGGCAGAAGTTGCGGTGAGGCGAGATTGTGCCATTGCACTCCAGCTTGGGCAACAAGACCAGTACTCGGTCTCAAACAAAAGAAAACAAACAAAACAAAAAACAAAGTTAGCCGGGCATGGTGGCGTGTGGCTATAATCCCAGCTGCTTGGGAGGCTAAGGCAGGAGAATCACTTGAACCCAGGAGGCAGAGGTTGCAGTGAGCCGAGATCACCCCACTGCACTCCAGGTTGGGTGAGAGGGTGAGACTTCGAAAAAGGAAAGAAAGAAAGAAAAAGAGAAAGAAAGAGAGAGAGAGAGAAGGAAGGGAGGGAGGGAGGGAGGGAAAGAAGAAAGAGAGAGAAAGAAAGAAAGAAAAGAAAGAAAGAAATTGACCACATGAGAGAAAAGTTTTAAGATACTGCTATTTGTGTGTCATGCAACCAAATGACTGGGTCTCTCAACCAGCCTGGGAGAGGTTTGGTTTTGTCATCACCAGGTGACGAGCCTCACACATGCAAAATTTCCATTTACCTTCTCTGTGCCTCGCTCTTAGAAATAAATAAGTAGGCAGGGCGCAGTGGCTTACGCGTGTAATCTCAGCACTTTGGGAGGCCGAGGTGAACAGATCACTTGAGGCCAGCCATGATTGCAACACTGAACTCCAGGAATCAGAATGACGCTGGATTTCTCATCATAAATATTGCAGCTAGAAGACAATGGAAAGATGCCTTCAAAATTCTGAGGAAAAATTTATTTTCAATCTCAGAGCCTAGTTAAACCATAATCCAAGTGTGACTGGATAACAAACATGTATTTGAACACGCATGATCTCAAAAAATTGATCTCCCATACAAGTAAATTTCTCAGTAAGCCCTAGCAGGATGATGTGTATCACAATATCAGCATGGGCCCATAACGTGAGAACTCTAGCATTGATTAGAGACCAAGGAGGGTCTTCAGCAGTTTTTGGAAATAGTTCATCTATATTGGACCAGGAGGATGGAAAGCTTCAGGGGCAACATCAGCAAAATAGCTTTCCCACTGTGTCTGTCTATTTTGAGACCAGATTTAGTTATGGTGCAGACTTTGAACGGGTCATAGGCACAGAGAAAACCAACCAACAAGCCAGGTGCGGTGGCTCATGCCTGTAGACCCAGCATTTTGCGAGGCTGACGCGGCAGATTATCTGAGGTCAGTGTTCAAGACCAGCCTGGCCAACATGATGAAACCCCCTCTCTACTAAATATACAAAAATTAGCTGGGCATACACCTGTAACCCCAGCTACTCAGGAGACTGAGGCGGAGAATCACCTGAGCCCGGGAGGCAGAGGTTGCAGTGAGCCGAGATTGCACCTTTGCACTTCAACCTGGACAACAGAGTGAGACTCCATCTCAAAAAAGAAACCAGGCTGGGCGCAGTGGCTCATGCTTGTAGTCCCAGCACTTCGGGAGGCCGAGGTGGGCAGATCACAAGGTCAGAAGTTCAAGACCAGCCTGGCCAATATAGTGAAAGCCCATCTCTACTAAAAATACAAAACAAACAAACAAACAAAAAATTAGCAGACCGTGGTGGTAGGCACCTGTAGTCCCAGCTACTTAGGAGGCTGAGGCAAGAGAATTGTTTGAACTGGGAGGCGGAGGTTGCAATGAGCCAAGACCACGACGTTGCACTCTAGCCTGGGTGATAAACTGAGACTCTGTCTCAAAAAAAAAAAAAAAAAAAAGAAAGAAAGAAAAGAAAAAGAGAAAGAAAGCCAACCAACAAGCAAAGCAAGGTTGTTTTGTTTTTGTCATTTGTTTGAGACAGGGTCTCGCTCTGTCACCCAGGCAGAAGTGCAATGGTGCAATCACAGCTCACTGCAGCCTTGACCTCCCCAGCTCGAGTGTTCCTACCACCTCAGCCTCCTGAGCAGCTTGGATCGCAGGCACGCACCACCACACCCAGCTAACTTTTAAACATCTTTTGTAGAGACAGTCTCAGTACATTGCCCAACCTGGTCTTGAACTCCTGGCCCAAGCGTTCCTCCCATTTCAAACTCCCAAAGTGCTGGGATGACAGCTGTGAGCCACCACACCCAGTCAAAGCAAGGTTGTTTTTACTGCCAGAGAAAATCGAAAGTTGTACAAGAAAGGACATGTAATCATGGTGCCCCGTATGGCTTAGCTGTGAACAGTATTGCATGGTTACAACAAGAAAAGCAGTGAGTATCGACTTTTTTTTTTTTTTTTTGAGATGGAGCCTTCTTCTGTTGTCCAAGCTGGAGTGCAGTGGCACGATCTGGGCTCACTGCAACCTCCGCCTCCCAGGTTCAAGTGATTCCCCTGCCTCAGCCTTGAGAGTAACTGAGATTATGGGTGCGTGCCACCACGCCCGGCTAATTTTTGTATTTTAGTAGAGACAGGGTTTCACCACGTTGGCAGGATGTCTCGATCTCCTCACCTTGTGATCCACCCGCCTCGGCCTTCCCAAGAGCTGGGATTATAGGCGTGAGCCACTGCGCCCGGCTGATTTTTTTAAATTGTAATACAATGATACTGGGAGGAATGAAGAAGGATGTGTATATGAGTGTGTGTCTATGTCCATTGTAAATTAGAGCAAAATTCTATTTCTAGAGTAAGTAATAGATTATATCCGTATAGGAACATTTTTAAATGATGGTAAATGTCTCATTTAGAAATAAGAAGATACACCACAAGAGGCTGAGCGCAGTGGCTCACACCTGTAATCCCAGCATTATGGGAGGCTGAGGCAGGTGGATCACTTGAGGTCAGGGGTTCGAGACCAGCCTGACCAATACGGTGAAAGCTCATCTCTACTAAAAATACAAAAGTTAGCCGGGCATGGTGGCACACACCTATAGTCCCAGCTACATGGGAGGCTGAGGCAGGAGAACTACTTGAATCCGGGAGGCAAAGGTTGCAGTGAGCCAAGATAGTACCACTGCACTCCAGCCTGGGCGAGAAGAGAAAAACTCCATCTCAAAAAAAAAAAAAAAAAAAAAAAAAAAAAAGAAA
>NW_016107451.1:530912-536018 GCF_001604975.1 Cebus imitator | reverse complement strand
TTTGAGACAGAGTCCTGCTCTTGTCACCCAGGCTGGAGTGCAGTGGTGCAATCTTGGCTCACTGCAACCTCCGCCTCGCAGGTTCTTCTGCCTCAGCCTCCTGAGTAGCTGGGATCATAGGTGCCCGCCACCACGCCCAGCTAATTTTTGTATTTTTAGTAGAGATGGGGGTTTCACCATGTTGGCCAGGTTGGTCTTGAACTCCTGACCTAGTGATCTACCACCTCGGCCTCCCAAAGTGCTGGGATTACAGGCCTCAGGCACCGTGCCTGGCCCTATTTTATTCTTAAATGTGTGTACTGATATTACTTTTAAAAGTCAATTATCAAAAGTTAATCTATAAATTAAATACAGTTCCATCCAAAATGTCATCATGATTTGTTGAGAAATGTCACACTTTTCTTATTAGAGTAAGTTAATTTTTTTTTTTAGAAAAGGTCTTGTTGTGTCACCCAGGATGGAGTGCAGTGGCACGATCTCTGCTCATTGCAACCTCTACCTCTAGGCTCAAATGATTCTCAAACCTGTGCCTCCTGAGTAGCAGCGATTACAGGCATGAGTCACCATGCTGGCTAATTTTTGTATTTTTTGTAGAGAGGGAATTTCATCATGTTGGCCATGCTAGTCTCAAACTCCTGAGCTCAGCTGATCTGCCTGCCTTGGCCTCCCAAAGTGCTGGGACTGCAGGTGTGAGCCACGGCACCTAACCAACTAAATTCATTTTCAAAACCAAGAGCTACAGAAGGGGACTAGCTCAATCAGATCAATCAGATTTTATAATATGCTGTGAAGCCATTGTCATAAAACCAGAATGTTGTTACCACAGGAACAGATACATACACCAGAGAACCAGAATAGAGAGCTCAGAAACAGACACGTGCATCTATAGGAATTTTATTTTTATTTTTATTTTTCGTGGATACACAGTGGGTGTGTATATTTATGGGGTACATGAGATACTTTGATACAGGCATGCAATGCATAATAATCACATCCTGGTAAATGGTGAATGGGGTCTCCATCCCCTCAAGCATTTATCTTTTGTGTTACTCATAATCCAGTTATACTCTTTTAGTTATTTTAACTGTACATTTAAATTATTATTGACTATGCTCACCCTGTTGTGCTATCATATTCTAGGTCTCATTTTTCTAACTGTGTTTTGTACCCATTAATCATCTGTAGAAATTTGATATGAAAATGACACTATAAATCAATATAGAAAGGACAAATTATTCAGTAGAAGGTAAAACTGTCTCACTACTTGAAGAAAAATAAATTATGGTTCCAATAGCCTACTATACATGAATCTGGACTCCAGGGGAATTAGATACCCAAATGTGAAAGATAAAAGAACACAAAAAAGACAGGAAACCTACTGGAAAAATGGGCAAAGGCTGTAATTAGGTAATGCCCAGGCTGGGAAATACAAATGACCGGCAGGCATAAGAAGAGATGTTTAGGCCAGGTGTGCTGGCTCATACCTGTAATCCCAGCACAGTGGGAGGCCGAGGCCAGTGGATCACTTAAGGTCAGGAGTTTGAGGCCAGCCTGGCCAACATGGTGAAAGTTTGTCTCTACTAAAAATACAAAAATTCCCTGGGCATGGTGGTGCATGCCTGTAATCCCAGCTACTCAGTAGGCTGAGGCAGGAGAATCGCTTGAACTCGGGAGGCAGAAGTTGCAGTAATCTGAGATCACACCACCGCACTCCCGCCTAGACAACAGGGCCAGGCTCTGCCTCATAAAAAAAAAAAAAAAAAAAAAAAAAAAAAAAAATTAAAAAAAGAGATGTTGAAACTCACTAGTAATCAATAAAATGCAAGTTAAAACAATGAGATACCATTTTATACCTCACAGAGGGGCAAAAATTAGACTTAGAAAATAGCAGGGTAAAAATGAGAGAAATGATCATCCTTTTGTCTCATCATGGGAATGTAAACCGGTGCAGATGTTCTAGAAATAAATGTGGCTGAATTGGGGAAGTCAAGGATATAAAGACCCAGCAACCAAGGTCCAGGCTCGGTGGCTCACGCCTATAATCCCAGCACTTAGGGAGGCTGTGGCGGGGGGATCACGAAGTCAAGAATTGAGACCAGCCTGGCCAACGTAGTGAAACCCCATCTCTACTAAAAATACAAAAAAATCAGCCAGACGTGGTGGTGGGCACCTGTAATCCCATTTGGGAGGCTGAGGCAGGAGAATCGCTTGAACCTGGGGGGCGGAGGTTGCAGTGAGCCAAGATCGCACCACTGCACTCCAGCCCGGGCAACAGTGCAAGCCTTCATCTCGATAAAATGAAGTAAAATAAAAACCGAGAAACCAGCAATCTCAGCCTGGGTTGGGGGTGAGTCTGTACATCCAAGAGTCCTCTAGTCCACAAGGGGTCATGTAGAAGGATGTTCGCTGCAGCTTTGTTGTAAAAAATGAGGAGCTGGGGCATGCTCGGTGCCCATCACTAGCAGAATATTGGGGTGCATCCCATGTGCTGCTACTCAGCAGTAGGACCTAGGAGCTAGGTGTACATGTAGCAGCAGGAGGAGGTCATAACAACAGTGTTGGGGCTGGGCGCGGTGGCTCACGCCTATAATCCCAGCACTTTGGGAGGCTGAGGCGGGCAGATAACTTGAGGTCAGGAGTTCGAGAACAGCCTGGCCAACATGGTGAAACCCTGTCTCTACTAAAAATACAAAAATTAGCTGGGTGTGTGGTGGTGCGTACCTGGTAATCTCAGCTACTCGGGAACTGAAACAGAATAATTGCTTAAACCTGGGAGGTGGATGTTGCAGTAAGCCAAGATTGTGTCACTGCACTTCAGCCTGGGCAACGAAGCAAGACTCCATCAGAAAAAGAGAGAGAGAGAGAGAGAGAGAGACAGAGAGAGAGAGAGAAAACAGTGTTATAAAGGAATAAAAAAAGATTCTTAGACCAATACTGTTCATTTAAATTTAAAACATACATCGAATGTGGCTTTTGTTGCAGAAATAATAAGAACAAAAATAGAGAGGAAATAAAAAAGAAAAAAACATAACCCGAAACAGGAGTATGTTTTCTACTACACCTACGTTTCCAAGGGTACATTTCAAACACATAACAGTGGGTATTCATGTGGGAGGGGAAGGGAATGTAGACCAAGAGTAAGAGTGGGGTTCAAATGAGTGAAAGACCTTGCAAGACCACGTGGCCACGAACTGAGGAATCCTGTGAGCTCCACTCAGCACACAAGACATCCCCAGCCCCCGATAGCCTTTTTAATGCGATTTCAGCAAAAAATCTCAGTGGGGTTTCGTTCTTTCTTTTATTTTTCCTTTTTTTTTTTTTTTGGCAAAGTTTCAGTCTTGTTGCCCAGGCTGGAGTGCAGTGACGTGATCTCGGCTCACTGCAACCTCCGCCTCCCAGGTTCAAGCAATTCTCCTGCCTCAGCCTCCATAGTAGCTGGGAATACAGGCGTGAGCCACCACACTGGCTAATTTTTTGTATTTTTAGTAGAAACGGGGTTTCACCATGTTAGCCAGGCTGGTCTCGAACTTCCGACCTCAGGTGATCCGCCTGCCTTGGCCTCCCAAAGTGCTGGGATTACATGCTCAGCCAAAATTCTCAGTGGAATTTCTTGAGGCCTTTACAACATAATTCTAAAGGTTTTCTGGAATAATATATCATAAAGGAAAAGTTTGAAAACTTTGAAAAAGAAGAACATCTATTAGTGACTTGGCCTACCAGATAATAGAATGTATAAATAATGCAACAGTCACTAGAACAGTATGCTACGGGCACTGGAATGGGCACAATAATCAATAGAAGAGGGAAAAAAAACAGGCAGAAATAGACCTCAAGAATTATCAAAAGCTATTAGATAATAAGAGTGGCATCAATTGGCCGGGCACAGTGGCTCCTGCCTGTAATCCCAGCACTTTGGGATGCCAAGGTGGGTGGATCACTTGAGGTCAGGAGACCAGCCTGGCCAACTCGGCAAAACCCCGCCTCTACTAAAAATACAAAAATTAGCCAGGCGTGAAGTGTGGCGGCATGCCTGTAATCCCAGCTACTCAGGAGGCTGAGGCAGGAAAATCGCTTGAACCCAAGAGGCAGAGGTTGCAGTGAGCTGAGACCGAGCCACTGCATTCCAGCCTGGGTGACAGAGTGAGACTCTGTCTCAATAAATAAATACATAAATAAATAAATAAAAATCCAAAAAAATTAGCTGAGCGTGGTGGCACACACCTGTAATCCCAACTACTCGGGAGGCTGAGGCAGGAGAATCGCTTAAATCCAGGAGACGAAGGTTGCAGTGAGCCGAGATTGTGCCACTTCATTTCTGCCTGAGCAACAAGAGTGAAACTCCTGTCTCAAAAAAAAAAAAAAAAAAAAAAAGGCATAAATCAGTGGGGAAAGGTTGAATTTGTCAAATGATATTGGAAAAAATTACTGACAATTTGAGGGTAAAGCTAGAAAAATACAGAGCAAGGATTAAGACCTTTGAAAGTAAGGTGGGACAACATAGGGAGACCACATCTCTATGAATAATTTTTTAAAAATTAGCTAGGATTGGTGCCACATGCCTGTGGTCCCAGCTACTCAGGAGTAAGGTAGAAGGATCACTTCAGCCTGGGAGGTTGAGTCTTCAGTGGGCTATGATCATGCCATTGCACTCTAGGTGACAGAGGAGACCCTGTCAGACATCCACACACAAAGACCTTTGAAAGTAAACAGACTTGGGGCTTGAATGCCAGTTTTGCCACTAATTAGTTGTGTAAATTGCAGGCAAGATACTTAATTTCCCAATGCCTAATCTCTCCTTTATTTAAAAGCAAGGTAATAAAAATGACTACCTCACATGATTATGAAGATTAAAAGGGATAATGAGTATAAAAAAGTAAAAACGTGATGCCTATTGCACAGAATGTACCTCATACAAGTTAGCTATTATTATGTCCACGCTGTACCACATGCAAAGTAATGTGCAAAATGAAACCATAAATGTTCTAGAGCCGGGCGCGGTGGCTCAAGCCTGTAATCCCAGCACTTTGGGAGGCCGAGGCAGGTGGATCACGAGGTCAAGAGATCGAGACCATCCTGGTCAACACGGTGAAACCCCGTCTCTACTAA
>NW_016107451.1:526985-529597 GCF_001604975.1 Cebus imitator | reverse complement strand
AAAAAAAAAAAAAAAATACAAAAATTAGCTGGGTGTGGTGGTGGGCACCTGTCATCCCAGCTATTCGGGAGGAGAATTGCTTGAACCCAGGAGGCGGAGGTTGCAGTGAGCTGCAGTGATCACGCCACTGCACTCCAGTCTGGCAACAGAGTGAGACTCCGTCTCAAAAAACAAAACAAAACAAACCAACCAAAAGAGATTACAAATATATAAATGGGGGAGGGGGATGTTCAATCTCACTAATAATATAAACGAAAAAGAAATCCCATTTATCACACATTAAATTAGTACAATACGTTTTATGATAATATTCCATTTAACTGAGTATACCTTTTTGTTTTGTTTTGTGTTGTTTTTTGAGACAGAGTCTCACTGTTGCCAGGCTGGAGTGCAGTGGCAGATCTCGGCTCACTGCAGCCTCCGCCTCCTGGGTTCAAGCAGCTCTCCTGCCTCAGCTTCCCGAGTAGCTGGGATTACAGGTGCACACCACCATGCCCAGGTAATTTTTTGTATCTTCAGTAGAGACAGGGTTTCACCATGTTGGCCAGGCTGGTCTCAAACTCCTGACCTCAGGTGATCTGCCCACCTCAGCCTCCCCAAGTGCCAGGATTACAGGTGTGAGCCACTGTACCTCACCTTGTTTTTTTTGGCGGGGCGGTTTTGTTTTTTTTGAGATGGAGTCTCACTCTGTTACCCAGGCTGGAGTACAGTGGCTCGATCTTGGCTCACGGCAGCCTCTGCCTCCTGAGTTCAAGTGATTCTTCTGCCTCAGCCTCCTGCATATCTGGGACAATAGGTGGGCGTACCTGTAGTCCCAGTTACTTGGGAGTCTGAGATGCAAGGCTTGCTTGAGTGCAGGAGGTCAAGGCTACAGTGAACTATGATCGTGCCACTGCACTCCAGCCTGGGCAACAGAGCAAGACTCCATCTCAGGAAAAAAATATAGGCATAAAAGCCAGTGGAAGACAACTGGGAGGAGCTGGAAAAAGCTGAGCAGATGCACCCATTGCATGGAGAAAGCATCACAGAGACACACAGAGTGGCTTGCTCCCAGCAGAATGACTGTCTCCTGCTTTCCCTGAGGCTCTGTGCTTCATTTTTACTTGTCTCAAATTCCATTATCTTTTAGACTGAACCTTCATTTACTTGACCTATTTCCAGCTGGTTTCTTTTTCTTGCAACCAAAAAGCATTCTGGCTGGAACATGACATTGGTGAGACAGAGGCAATATGGCTGCTTCCATATACCTGGAGGCCAGTATCAGACCCTTTGAAAAGCAAATCCTGGCCGGGCGCGATGGCTTATGCCTGTAATCCCAGCACTTGGGAGGCTGAGGCAGGCAGATCACCTGAGGTTAGGAGTTCTAGACCAGACTGGCCAAACAAGGCGAAACCCCATCCCTACTAAAAGTACAAAAATTAGCCAAACATAGTGGCGTGTGCCTTCCCAGCTACTCAGGAGGCTCAGGCAGGAGAAGTGCTTGAACCCAGGAGGCAGAGGTTGTAGTGAGCCGAGATCGTGCCACTGCACTCCAGCCTGGGCGACAGGGTGAGACTCTGTCTCAAAAAACGAGAAAAAAAGAAAACAGGCAGAAAACCTGGATTTGAATGTAGGTGGTCTCACTGAATGCTTTGTCATCTTGGGCAAAGCACCCAGCTTCTCTCCATCTCTTCATCTGTAAAATGGAAGTAATAATATTTTATTCCTACCTCAAAGGGCTGAGATTCAAATGAGAATATGTAATTAAATATACGGTACTTTGTAAATTGTGAAAAATAGCAGAATGTGTCACTTGTATATCCACAAACCTCACCAGACTTTGGTACAAAGAAGGAAAGCAATTGTTGGCTGGGCACAGTGGTACACGCTTGTAATCCCAGAACTGAACTTTGGGAGGCCAAGGTGGGCAGATCACCTGAGGTCAGGAGTTCCACAGCAGCCTGGGCAACATGGTAAAACCTGTCTCTACTAAAAATACAAAAATTAGCTGGGCATGGTGGCACAGGTCTGTAATCCCAGCTACTTGGAAGGCTGAGGGAGGAGGATCACTTGAACCCAGGAGGCAGAGATTGCAGTGAGCCGAGATCGCGCCACTGCACTCCAGCCTGGGCGACAGAGAAAGACTTTATCTCAAAATACGGAGGGCTGGGCACGCTCACGGCTGTAATCCCAGCACTTTTGGAGGCTGAGGTGGGGAAAACACGAGTTCAAGAGATCGAGATCATCCTGGCCAACATGGTGTATCCCCGTCTCTACTAAGAATAGAGCAATTAGCTGGGCATGATGGCACATGCCTGTAGTCCCAGCTCCTTGGGACGCTGAGGCAGGACAGTCGCTTGGACCTGGGAGGTAGAGGTTGTAGTGAGCTGAGATTGCGCCACTGTCTCAGCCTGGGCAACAGAGCAAGACTCCGTCTCACCAAAAAGAGAAAAAAGAAAAGTGTTGTATATAACATAATATGGTAGTTAAGAATAAGCTGGTTTCTCGAAATGGTGCTGGAACAATCGGATATTAATATGCAAGAAAGGGAAGCTTGATCATATATGAATCATATACCTAAACTTAAACCGAAACTAGAAACTTTCCCTTTTTTTTTCTTTTTTTTTTTTTTT
>NW_016107451.1:522716-525670 GCF_001604975.1 Cebus imitator | reverse complement strand
AAAAAAAAAAAAAAGAGAAAATGAAAAGACAAGATACAAATTAGAAGAAAATATTTTTAAAACACATATCTGATAAAAAGCTTTGTATCTGGGGCTGGGCGTGGTGGCTCATATCTGTAATCCCAGTGCTTTGGGAGGTTTAGGCAGGCAGATCACTTGAGGTTAGGAGTTCAAGACCAGCTTGGCCAATACAGTGAGAACCCCCCACCTCTATTAAACATTTTTAAAAAGGGCTGGATGAGGTGGCTCAAGCCTGTAATCCCAACACTTTGGGAGGCTGAGGCAGGTGGATCATGAGGTCAGGAGTTCAAGATCAGCCTGGCCAACGTGGTGAAACCCCACCTCTACTAAAAATACAAAAATTAGCCGGGCATGGTGGCACACACCTGTAATCTCAGCTACTCGGGAGGCTAAGGCAGGGAATTGCTTAGACCCGGGAGGCGGAGGTTGCAGTGAGCCGAGATCCTGCCACTGCACTCCAGCCTGGCAACAGAGCAAGACTCCTCTCAAAATAAAAATTAAAATAAAAAAAGGAAAAAAGTGGGCAAAATATATAAAATAGACCTCTACTAGGTAATAGAAAATGATGGCAAATAAGCACATGAAAAAAAGTTCAATATCGTTGGCCATTGGGTACAAATTAAAACCATAATATACCACCACACACCTATTAGAGTGGTTAAAATACAAATAAATTCATAGGCTGGACGCAGTGGCTCACACCTGTAATCCCAGCCCTTTGGGAGGCCGAGGAGGGTGCATCATGAGGTCAGGAGTTCAAGACCAGCCTGGCCAACATGTTGAAACCCTGTCTCTATGTAAATAAATAAATAAATAATAAATGCATAACACCAAATGTTACAGAGGATACAGAATGACTGGAACTTTCATACATATACATTGCAAGTAGGAATGTGAAAAGGGAACAGCCACTTTGGAAAACAGGCATTTATTGTTTTTTAATGTATTATTATTATTATTATTATTTTGAGATAGGCTCTTGCTCTATCTCCCAGGCTGGGGTGCAGCGGCAGGATCACAGCTTACTGCAGCCTTGACCTTCTGGGCTCAATCAATCCTCCCACCTCAGCCTTCCGAGGAGCTGGGACTACAAGTGCAACTACCGTGCCCAGCTAATTTTTGTCTTTGTTTCGAAGAGCTAGGGTTTTGCCTGCACTGGTCTCTAACGCCTGGGCTCAAGTGATCAGCCCTCCTTGGCCTCCCAAAGCGTTGAGAAAGCAGGTGTGAGCCATTAGCCTCGCATGGTGGCACATGCCTGTAATCCCAACTACATGGGAGGCTGAGGCAGGAGAATCACTTGAACCCAGGAGGCAGAGGTTGCAGTGAGCCGAGATTGTATCACTTCTTTCCAGCCTGGGCAACAGAGTGAGACTCCATATCAAAAAAAAAAAAAAAAAAAGAAAAGAAAAAGAAAAAGATTGCTTTGCTGCTCCTGGGTTCTAGATGTTTTTGGGACCCTGTTGCATACCTGTCTGTCAGTGCTATGAAAGCACCCCTCTATCCTTTCAAAACTGCCCTTTTTTTTCCCCTAGGCTCACTCAAATTGGTTTCTGTTCTTTAGAACAAAGAGTCCTACCTACTACAATAGAGGTAAAATGAGTTATCATGCGGTAGAAAGACACGGCTTGGACCCAGCCCATGGGGAGTGAGAAGGAGAGCTGACTTTTTGGGCAATGGGTGCTATGAGCCAGAGACAGAATCCTCCCCTCTTCTGTTCTTTATAAAATAAATTGCATGAAAGGTTTAGGCCAGTTGAGTGAATATTAGCTATGCAAAGTGAACAAGGGAGGGTATTATCCAGGTTAAACTAGTATTTGTTTCCAGCTGGGAAGGAGCAGGGAGGATAAGGAGGAGGAGGGAGAAAATCTGGGAGTAAGAAAAGCCAGTGGAGGAGGGGAGGAAAAAAACTGACGTGATGTGGTAGCAGCAAATGTTTATATATTCACATTTGGAGACTTCTTACCTTCGGATGAAAAATGCTGGCCAATTGCCAGGTTTTTGTATGAAAGTTAGGAATTCGTAATACATTTAAGTTCACTGTCAATAAATTAACCTTCCACAAAATCAGCTTTCTGACACATTTCCAGACATTTCTCCAAAGCATCCCAGGAGAAATCCTGACTTCCTTCACAAGCAGAATTAAGTAGGAGTTTGAGTTTCTCTGCCATGTTCCTGCCTTTGCTGTTAGCTGGGATGAACAGAATGAATGATGCACAGAGGCGGGTGAGACAATGGGGCTGATTCATGGTTTGGAAAAACAGGGAATTGTCACAGAGCTAACACTGGACCTCCTTTTTGCTGAGGACACTGCAATGTTTAGCTGAAAGCATCTTGTCTGGATTCTTCCAACCACTGGGTAAGCATCTAAATGAGGAAAGCAATATGGGGGTCCCAGGATCCCTGGGGGCGCTTAAAACAACCCTGAGATATCCTGGCAAAGCTTGTGATCTTGGTAAACAAGCAGAGAGATGTTTTTCAAACAACTGTTAATTTCATTAAGAAGCCTAATTTTAAGGTCCCAGAACAGGCATTTCTTTCTATGCTAGGATCATCTCTGAGTTTTATATCTGTATCCATTCCTAGTAGCTTAGTGTGGATGTCAGTGTTAGTTAAGCTTACATTTGGTTGGGCATTTTCACCTGAGCTTCAGAAAGAATTTACCCTTAGAATAGACTACATTTAACCAAACTAAAGTTTTTTTTTTGAGACGGAGTTTCGCTCTTGTTGCCCAGGCTGGAGTGCAATGGCGTGCTATCGGCTCACCGCAACCTCCGCCTCCTGGGTTCAGGCAATTCTCCTGCCTCAGCCTCCCGAGTAGCCGGGACTACAGGCACGCGCCACCATGCCCAGCTAATTTTTTGTATTTTTAGTAGAGACGGGGTTTCACCATCTTGACCAGGATGGTCTTGATCTCTTGACCTCGTGATCCACCC
>NW_016107451.1:518258-521081 GCF_001604975.1 Cebus imitator | reverse complement strand
CAGCCTCCTGAGTAGCTGGGATTACAGGCACGCGCCACCATGCCCAGCTAATATTTTGTATTTTTAGTAGAGACGGGGTTTCACCATGTTGGCCAGGATGGTCTCGATCTCTTGACCTTGCGATCCCCCTGCCTCGGCCTCCCAAAGTGCTGGGATTACAGGCGTGAGCCACCGCGCCCGGCCTCTTTTTCTTATCTTATTACATTAGATTGGAATTTTGAGAGCAATTGTTACTAAACATAGTAATGGCGACATCCTTGTCTTGCTCCTGACTTTAGTAGTTACCTTTGGCCAGATGTGGTGGCTCATGCCTGTAAAATCCTACTTTAAGTCACTCCTTCATAAAACTTCCCTTAAGCCTTCTCGGTGAGAATTGATCTTTTACTCTACTAGTTAAATAAAACTAGCAGAAAGTGACCAAAACTTTGTTTTACCCGGTCGGGTGTAGTGGCTCACACCTGTAATCTTAGCACTTTGGGAGGCCAAGGCGGGTGGATCACTTGAGGTCAGGAGATGGAGACAAGCCTGGCCAGCATGGCGAAATCCCATCTGTAATGAAAATTCAAAAATTAGCCAGGGATGGTAGAATGTGCCTGTAGTCCCAACTAATAAGGAGGCTGAGGCAGGAGAATTGCTTGAACCCAGGAGGCAGAGCTTGCGGTGAGCCGAGATCATACCACTGCACTCCAGCGGCCTGGGTGACAAAGCCAGACTTTGTCTAAAAAAAAAAGTAAAAGAAAAAAGAAAGAAAGGGCAAGGTGGCTCACACCTGTAATTCCAGCACTTTGGAAGGCCGAGGTGGGGCAATCACCTGCGATCAGGCGTTCCAGACCAGCCTGACCAACGTGGAGAGAAACCCTGTCTCTACTAAAAATACAAAATTAGCCAGGCCTGGTCACACATGCCTATAATGCCGGGTACTTGGGAGGCTGAGGCAGGAGAATCTCTTGAACCTGGGAGGCGGAGGTTTTGGTGAGCTGAGATTGCGCCATTGTACTCAAGCCTGGTCAACAAGAGTGACACTCTGTCTCAAAAGTAAAATAATATTAAATTAAATTGGCTGGGCTTGGTGGCTCATGCCTGTAATTCCATCACTTTGGGAGGCCGAGGCAGGCAAATCATGAGGTCAAGAGATCAAGACCATCCTGGCCAACGTAATGAAACCCTGTCTCTAAAAAAAAAAGAAAAACAAAATTAAATTAAAAAATTTTTTTAATAAAAAATTAAATTAAATTAAAAATAAATAAATAAAATTTGGCCGGGCACGGTGGCTCACGCCTGTAATCCCAGCACTTTGGGAGGCTGAGGCAGGCAGATCACGAGATCAAGAGATCAAGACCATCCTGGCCAACATGGTGAAACCCTGTCTCACTAAAAATATAAAAATTAGCTGGGCATGGTGGCATGTGCCTGTAGTTCCAGCTACTTGGGAGGCTGAGGCAGGAGGATCACTTGAACCCAGGAGGCGGAGGTTGCAGTGAGCCGAGATTGCGCCACTGCATTCCAGCCTGGTGACAGAGCAAGACTCCGTCTCAAAAAAAAAAAAACCCAGAAAATTTGTTCTACCCTTTGCCTGGTTTAGGTGGTGACATACCAAATAAATTTGATACATTTTTTTGTATTATGTTTCTTCATATTAGAACTTCAAAAATTAGGCCTGGTGCAGTGGCTCACGCCTATAATCCCAGCACTTTAGGAGGCTGAAGTGGGCAGATCACGAGGTCAAGAGGTCTAGACCATCCTGGCCAACATGGTGAAACCCCATCTCTACTAAAAATACAAAAATTAGCTGGGCATAGTGGTGTGCACTTGTAGTCCCAGCTAGTCAGGAGGCTGAGGTGGAAGAATCACTTGAACCTGGGAGGCAGAGGTTGCAGTGAGCCGAGATTGCACCACTGCACCCCCGCCTGGTGACAGAGTGAGACTCCGTATCAAAAAAAAAAACAAAAAACCTTCAAAAATTATATATATATTATCTATATATATAATGTGTATATAGATAATGTATATGTATAAAGTGTGTATATATATAACATATATATAAAGTGACATTTATTCAAAGAAAAAAATGACAAGATGTCCATCCCTTGGCTCCCTTCCCTCCCCCCTCCAACTACTCCTCAGCCCCCCAAGGTTGAACCCTGGCTGCGACTAGGTAGCAGGACAGCCCCTCAGATGAGGTCAGCAACACTGAGGGGCACGTCCTGAATAGAGGTGTTGTAGAAGGTCTCTGTCTCGAAGAGTCCTCTTGACTTCCTCTGTCACCATGTTAATAGCCACAGCCACACCCTTATGGCCAAACTGTCCACCTGACAGAGTCTGTGGATATAGTTTTCCCTGTTGGTGGGAAGGTCATAGCTGATGACTAAAGAAACGTGCTGTACATCAATGGCTCCGGCCAGCAAGTCAGCGGTACTAAAACTCTGCTAGAGCCGGAAGCAAACCCCCTTCTTATCACATCTCATTCCTTTTGGTCCATATCTCCATGCATGGCAGAGAGAGTGTGAGAGTGAAATCTTGAGCATGCACCTTCTCGGCGAGCCAGTCCACCTTCCTTCAGGTGCGGATGAAGGTGACTGCCTGGCTGATGGTCAGGGTTTCATGCAACTCACACACATTGGGTCTGGCATCTAGCTTCAACTTCTGCCTTTCCACATTGATGCAGAATTGGCAGATACCCTCCAGGTTCAACTCTTCCATCTTTTTTTTTTTTAAAGATGGGGTTTCACCATGACGACTAGGCTGGTCTTGAACTCCTGACCTCAGGTGATCCACCCATCTTGGCCTCCCAAAGTGCTAGGATTACAGGTGTGAGCCACCACA
>NW_016107451.1:513114-514383 GCF_001604975.1 Cebus imitator | reverse complement strand
AGACAGAGTGTTGCTCTGTCACCAGGCTGGATTGTAGTGGCACGGTCTCAGCTCACCACAACCTCTGCCTCCTAGGTTCAAGTGATTCTCCTGCCTCAGCCTCCCAAGTAGCTGGGACCACAGGTGCATGCCACCATGCCCAGTTAATTTCTGTATTTTTAGTAGAGATGGGGTTTCACCATGTTGGCCAGGATGGTCAATCTTTTGACCTCATGATCTGCCCGCCTCTGCCCCCCAAAGTGCTGAGATTACAGGCGTGAGCCACTGCGTACGGCAAGGGCTGCTTTTAAATATTCCTTCTATGTCTAGGCTGAGTTTCACTCTGTGAATAGCCTTGAATTTGTTTTTATGGACGCCCAGTATTCATGACACAGGTGGATGTTATGATGCTGAGATGAGGGAGGATAGGTCTAGTTGGAGTTGCCCTCACTGATATATCCATGCCTTGGGGAAATACAGGTACACATGTTAATTAGCTAAAATCTTATAGAGTGAGTCCCATGACAGTTGGGTCATAATTCTCCTTTAAATGGGACTTTGATTCACATAACTTGTATGCCCCAAAGCTTCTTTCTCACAATTTGATAATTGCTTTCTATCAAATTTGCACACATAACAAAGTACATATGCCTATAAATTATAGAGGACAATTTAATTCTTAAAACAACATTTTAACATTTGTGCTTGTTGTAAATTTTTGTTCTGGAGATACCTTTAGGAGACTTTTGGTCCTCTTCCCAACAGAAGTATTTTTGGAGTGCTTCTTCCAGTTAGCTTATTGCAGAATTGTTTAAACTAATACTAATTTTACTGCAGTAATTGAAATAAATGTTTCCAGGTCAAGCGCAGTGGTTCACACCTGTAATCCCAGCACTTTGGGAGGCCAAGGTGGGCAGATCACCTGAGGTCAGGAGTTTGAGAACAGCCTGGCTAACATGGTGAAACCCCGTTTCTACTAAAAATACAAAAATTAGCGTGGTGTGGTGGCAGGTGCCTGTAATCCCAGCTTCTCAGGAGGCTGAGGCAGAAGAATTGCTTCAACCCCGCAGGCAGATGTTGCAGTGAGCTGAGATAACATCATTGCACTCCAGGCTGGGTGACACAGTGAGACTCCATCTCAATCAATCAATCCATCATAAGTGTTTCCATTTTGAAAATGTCTGCTGGAAAAATAAAGATTTGCAATTCAAATGAATGGGAGATTCTTAGATTGTGGTAAAATGGATGTTTATACTTAATTTTTTTTCTTTTTTTTTTTTTTTTGAGATG
>NW_016107451.1:504069-512169 GCF_001604975.1 Cebus imitator | reverse complement strand
TTTTTTGTATTTTTAGTAGAGACGGGGTTTCACCATGTTGACCAGGATGGTCTCGATCTCTTGACCTCGTGATCCACCCGCCTCGGCCTCCCAAAGTGCTGGGATTACAGGCTTGAGCCGCCGCGCCCGGCTATACTTAATTTTTTTTCAAGCAACATCATCTAAAATGTCCATTATTAAATGTTTCCTTTATGGATATAGTAAGTTCTGTATAAGTCCTTATGAATTATGATTGATAGCATAGATGTCCTAATTCTACTTTTTCCATAGACAAGTATTTATTAGGATAGATCTATCATCCTAGCAACTAACTGAAGGGAAAGTGCATAGAACCGTAACACATCACTTTACATCAAGGTAAGCACATAACAGTTTTCTGTTCAGAAAAACTGTAATCCAGGGAGAAAGTTTTACACCTTCCCCCAAAGAGAGTTTATTATTTTTGAAGAATCACTATAGAAATAAGATTTGATATCAATTTAGTGCACAATTACATAATATAGATTAAAAAATTTTCTAAATATGAGTCTGTGAGCTCAAGGTTTATCGAGGTTAGTGCTACCTATTTGTATGAAATCAGCGTTTATAAACATGTTTCTGATTTCTTTCTGGGCAATTTTGTTTACTTTTAGAGCATTCATTAAAAAAATAAAGAACTGATTTACTCAGCTAATTAAATATTAAGTAGCATGATATCAGACCATGATAAATATTTTAAAAGGTAAAAATGAAAGGATTCTTAGAACAAAGGGATGCTAATTTATTGTATGTTTGTTGACTGTTATTGAACCCAAGCAACAGCACAGACTAAAGCTCTGCCTCATTTTATTGTCCTTTTCTGAAAATCCCAGAAACCTAACACTGGAAAAGACTTTCTGGAGACAATTTGATTTGTCTCTGGCAAATCTTCATGAGGCAAAAACCCAAACCCTTCAAGCAGTTGGCTCATGTTCCCTTTGAACACTTGCAGGGATGGAGACAACCTTTCTTTTTCACCCATTTTGCATTTAACTTTATTTTGGGACAGGGTCTTGCTGTGTCACCCAGGCTGGAGAGCAGTGGTTCGATCTCGGCTCACTGCAGTCTCCACCTCCCAGTCTCAAATGATCCTCCCATCTCAGCCTCCCAATTGGTGGAACCACAGGCGCAAACCACCACGATGGGCTAATTTTTCTACTTTTGTAGAGACAGGGTTTCCCTATGTTGCCCAAGCTGGTCTCAAACTCCTGGGCTCAAGCAATTCTTCCACCTTGGCATCCCAAAGTGCTGGGATTACCAGCTTGAATGACTGATCTCGACCTATTTTTAGAAATGGGGTCCAATCTGCCTAGGCTACGGTATAGGGTGCAGTAGCATGATCATGATTCAACGAAGCCTGGACCTCCTGGGTTCAAGTGATCCTCCTGCCTCTGCTTCCTGAGTCGCTGGGATTCCAGGCACATGCCACCATGCCCAGCTATTTAAAAGTTTTTGTTTTTATTGTTTTTTTTTCTTTTCTTTTTTTTTTTTTTTCGAGTTTTTTTTTTGCTTTGTTACCTAGGCTGGATTGCAGTGGCGCTCTAGGCTCACTGTGACCTCTGCCTCTGGGCTTCAAGTGATTCTCATGCCTCAGTCCTGCAAGTAGCTGGGATTACAGGCGTGCACCACCATGCTCGGCTAATATTTGTATTTTTAGTAGAGATGGAGTTTCACCATATTGGCCAAGCTGGTCTCAAACTCCTGACCTTAGGTGATCTGCCTGTCTGGGCATCTCAAAGTGCTGGGATTACAAGGTGTGAGCCATAGCGCCCAGCTGTTTGTCTTTCCTTCCTTTTTTCTCTTTCTTTCGTTCTTTCTTTCTCTTTCTTTTCTTTTTCTCTTTCATTTATTTATTTATTTTTTAGAGATGGGATCTTGCTTTGTTGTCCCGGCTGGTCTGGATCTCCAGGGCTTAAGCAATCCTCCCGCATGTGCCACCACACTCAGCTAATTTTTAAATTTTTTTTGTAGAGATGAGGTTTCACTATGTTGCACCCGCTGATCTCCAACTCCTTGGCTCAGGCGATCCTTGGCCCCCCTCCCAACCTCCCATTCCTGCCTAGGCCTCCCAAATTGCTGGGATTACAGGGATTAGCAATCTGTGCCTGGCCGAGATAACCTTTCTTGATCAAAGGAAACTTGTTTTGGTATGAAGCAACAGAATGGTTATGAGATATCCATGAGTCCCCAGGAAAGGCGGCAACTCCACTCTAATTCTCACAAAGGCAGGATTATTAGGTCTCTTTGTTTTTGTTTTGTTTGGAGTCTTGCTGGGTGGCATGGCCGACACTAGAGTGCAGTGGAGTGATCTTGGCTCCACTACGACCTCTGCCTCCCAGGCTCGAGCGATTCTCTTGCCTCAGCGTCTAGCTGGGACTACAGGTGCTACAGGCCCGTGCCACAGCACCCGGCGAATTTTTGCATTTTTATTAGAAACGGGGTTTCACCACCTTGGCCAGGCTGATCTCAAACTCCTGACCTCGTGATCCACCTGCCTTGGCCTCTGAAAGTGCTGGGATTACAGGTGTGAGCCCCCGCACCCGGCCTTATTAGGTCTCTTTTATTGAGAAACTGAGGCCAAAGAGAGGTATGGTAATTTACCCTAGGTCGCATTCCTGGCAATTGCGGCGTCCAGGATTTACACCTAAGTTGTCTCTTTCATTAACTCTGCTGCTTCTCAAATGCAGTATATATATATTTACCTACATAAAGTGGAGCAATAAAATCAGTACACATAAGCTTAAGCCCGTTTCAAGAAAAGAGCTTCCTTGGACAATACATATTAATGATGAGATAATCTCATTTGAAACCTCTTATTAAAATAATATCGCATATTGAATTATTCAGAACCCTAAATCTCACTGTTTAAAAATCAAGGGTCACCTGGCGCTGTGGCTCATGCCTGTAATCCCAGACCTCATCTGAGATCAGGGGTTTGAGACTAGCCTGGTCAACATGGTGAAACCCCGTCTCTAATAAAAATACAAAAATTAGCCGAGCGTGGTGGTGCGTGCCTGTAATCCGAACTACTTGGGAGGTTGAGGCAGGAGAATCGCTTGAACTCGGGAGGCGGAGGGTGCAGTGAGCTGAGATTGCGCCGCCACACTCCAGCCTGGGCGACAGAAGAGACTCCGTATCAAAAAAAAAAATAAAAAAATAAAAAAAAAGGGTCTCTATGTGGAATAAATTACGAATCCCCAAGACGACTATGTCATCAATATTTCAATCCAAAATTTAGTAACCTCACACAGACATCCCTCACAGGGATAAAGTTCCAGGCCTTTCTTTGGGCATCCGTTTCCAGATCTGGAGAGACTCTGGTGTGTGTGTGACTAAGGAGAATAGCTGAATCACATCTAAAAGCGAGTCCTCCCAATTAAGAATCTATAATAAAAATTAAGACAATGATAGCATTCCATCTGCCTTTTAACCTCGACAGCTCCTCCTCCCAAGCCAAGCAGCCTACTCCCCTCCCTCATTCCCCCCGCAAACTGGGAAATCATCTCGGAGACCAGAGGCAGAGGGGCGGTAGGTGGCCGGGCCCCGCTGCCTCTCGCGCCTCCCGAGGCTCGCTCCGGACGGTGCCAACGGGTCCCCGCGGTCGGCCGCAGAGTCGCAAAAGCAGGGCGGGGAGGTAAGGAGGGCCAGAGGTCAGAAGGGGCCACAGGTCAGAGGAGGGGCTGGGAAAAAGAAGCCTTCCCAAGGTTACCGAAGCGTGCGGAGCGTGAGAAGCAGCGCCTCGCGCGCAGACTCGCCCGCCGGCCCGTGGGCACAGAGGAGTCGCCCGCCCGCTAGAAGGCAGCGCGGCCCCGACCCGGCCCAGCCCCGCGCATGCGCCGCAGCCCCTCCTCCGATCCCGGCGCCCGCCCCTCCCGCTTCCTGGCGGGTCTGGGGCGGCGGCGGCGGCGGCGGCGGCGGCGGCGCGGTGACGTCAGGGCGTTGGGGCAGCTCCTGTGACAGACGGAGCTGGAGCGGCGGGGCGGCGGCGGAGTCCGGCGGCCGGGAGAGCGAGTGAGCGAGCGGAGGAGCGGCGACCCGGAGGTCTAGGGAGCGAGAAGGAGAAGGAGGGGAGCGCTCGGGCGCGAGCGAGAGAAACCGCGAGCGCCGAGCTTGGGCTCGAGCCCCGGACTGCTGAGGAGCCCGCCTGCTCTGCTCCCCTCCCCTCCCCCTCCCCGGGCCCGGGCCCAGCGCGCCATCCTCCCCCCCTCCTTCCCTCCCTCCCTCCTTCCTCCCTCCCCTCTCCCTCCCCCTCCCCCGCCGGTGGATGGGAGTGAAGGACGGAAGAGGCCCTGCGGAGGCGGCGGTGCAGCGCTCCGGTAAGGCGGCGCGGGTCTGCGCCCTCCTCTCTGTCTCCTCCACCGCGCCCGGGGTGCTGCGGTCCAGGCCCGGCGGCCTGACGATGTGGCTGCGCCGGTCCCCTCCCTCCCATTCTCCCCTCCCCCTGCCGCCGCCGCCGCCTCCTCCTTCTTCTTCTCTCCTCGCTCTCAAAATGGCGGCCGCGACGGCCGTTGAGTGAGAGACCCGGAGGAGGGGGATTGGCCGGGGAGGGCGCTGCCCTCGCTCCTCTCCGCCCGGGCCCGGCCTTGGGGGCTGCCAGCGCCGCTGCGACCCCCCCCGCTGCCCTCCCCATGAAGGGATCGTCCTCCTCCCTCGGTGACTTAGCAAGAAAAGTATTCTTGGGTAGGAAGGGCGTGGGGAGCAGGTCGCTCTCTGATCTCGGGGAAAGGGATCGGCCCCGCTCTCCCCGGCCGCGGAGGCGAGCTCCGCAGTCCCCACCCCACCCTCCGTGGTCAGCTCGGGGACCGGCTCTGCGCCGCGCCGCCGGGGCACCCACCGGGCCTTCCAGGCGTTCCGTCCCCCACCCGTCCTTAGGATGGGGTTGACCAGCGGAGGGTGGCCCACAGTCTCCCTGGCCCCCAGAGCGGCGGTCTGGCCTCAGCACCCGCCGAGGAGTGGCAGCCCTGCCCGCTGAGCAATCCGCAGCATCCACCCACCAAATCTGGCAGGATTTTCTTTCTGCCACCGGCTCCTCGAACGGGAGTTGCCTTTTGATGCTGTTAACATTGAGCTTCGAGGGCCTCTGCCATTCCCCTTCATCTCATCCCTGCCCCTATGGGAAAAGCAGTGCCTGGGCATATTTACGCTCTTTAGCCTCCCGGGTGAGAAAATGCCTTTGAGGTGGTTGGCACATTTTGACTCTGCCCCTCTGAACGTAACAGAGTGCAAAAGGCTTTCAGTATTTAGTAGGAGAGAGCAAGGTACCTTAGGTTTATTTGTTATGCTGCCTTTTTTCAGTGACTTAGCAAGAAACTCCTTGGGACGAGGGCAGGAAATTTTGTTTTGGGGTTTGGGCCCAATTTATGTCAATCTTTTGGTTAAGAAAATACGCCTTTGAACAGGAGGACCAGATTTGTGGTTTCGTTCTCAATGGGCGATGTCATGCCAAGGTCCCCCCTCCGTCTTTCCTTAAGTGGCAGTCCGGACAAATGGAGATATTACTGTGATTCCCACCTCTCCTTTAAGCGCCCAGTCTTTGAGATTCATAACGTTTTAAAGGCCAGACAATTTGTGCCAATCTTGGCAATTCTGTTTTTGTTGGGGGGGGGGGGCGGTAATTTTGTGTGATTTTCTTTTTGAGGCCAGGGCGGAAGAGACAGTGCTTGGGCCTTCCATACCGGTAATAATGTCATCCCTCCCTTTTTGCCACAGTAGTGTTTCTTTTCTTTTCTTTTCTTTTCTTTTCTTTTCTTTTCTTTTCTTTTCTTTCTTTTCTTTTCTTTTCTTTTTTTCTTTCTTTCTTTCTTTTTTTTTTTGCTGCAGCAGGGCTTGATTGCTGCGGGGTCCAGTCTCATAATGAGGAAAATTTCCTTTTGAGCGTGTCATCATGGTGATGTTGAATGTATAGTAAAAGCTTTTACTTAAAAAATTCTGATGCGGTTTTAAGGCATTAGCTAGCTTTTATTCTCTAATGGGTGTCTTTTAGGACACAGTTTCACAAAATAATTGACAGTTGCAAATTGCAGTTTTTAATAAAGCACAAGAGTAATCTGTATTTAGGGTGATTTCTTTCGTGTTCATTAATGATCATTGTTTGGATTGTTCAGAAGGGGGGAATCTCCTAAAAGAAATTTAAGGCTGGTATATATTTTTTAAAAAATCGGAAAGAAACCCAGTTTTTCACATGAAGTACTTCTGTATATGTTGATTTTGATGGAGCAAGCCCTATGTTGGTACCTCCCCCTACTTCCTTTTTAAAAAAAATGGGCTAATATTTGTGGATGCTGTGAACAGCCATTGAGCCGAGAAGACTGGGTGGAGTAAGGGAGCAGAAGCTGTGAAATGCTAGATTGCCCTTTCACAGCGTCTTTCTCTTGCTTAGGTTTTATAAGGTTATTTGATATGAATGGTTGCTACAACTAAGTCATTTTTCTGTAGTAAATTTTAAAATCTAATGTTTTCTACCTTTTTTGCATGATGGGCATTGAATAATTGGAATAAAAAACAGTGTTCCTGCTTTAAAACAGACACTTATTGTCTCTGTATTTGTCCGTGTGTCTGTGTCCATATATATTAATATAAATATATATGGACACAGACACACATATATCTACACTCTTGTTAATGTTTTTTATTGTTCTAGTCATATCAGTATAAATTAATTAATGTCAGAAATATTTGCCAAGAATTAGTAGGAGGTACAGGAATACTGCAAAATTCTAAAAAAAAACTACAGTTTTCTTCTACTTAAAACAGTAAATCTGTTTAAGGTTTTAAAATAATGAACATAAAATATGAGAAAAAAAGGATAAGATAATTTGCATTAAAGGCCCTTTAAACCTTTTTTCTTGTGTTGCCCTTTGAAAGGGACCTTTTTGTGAGATACTGCCATAAGATAGGTCATTTTAATGCCTTGTATCAAGCATTCACATGAGTAGACGTCTTCAAAATAATTTCACATATATGTAGTAAATGTGATTTTGATTAGCCTTATTTTTGTTCTTTTTAATATGATTAGAACATTTTTGTTCTTTTTAATATGATTAGAAAGTAGAAGGGTTAATAACGGTGAGGAAATGAGTAAGGTTGGGAATGATAATTCACTGTATTATGTGTCTGACATGTTCCTGTTCCTACTGTTTGTAGGTATAAAAGCATATTAAGGGTCGGGTGCGGTGGCTCACGCCTGTAATCCCAGCACTTTGGGAGGTCGAGGCAGGCAGATCACCTGAGTTCAGGAGTTGGAGACCAGCCTGACCAATATGGTGAAACCCTGTCTCTACTAAAAACACAAAAAAATTAGCCAGGGGTCGTGGTGTGCACCTGTAGTCTCAGCTATTCAGGAGGCTGAGACAGGAGAATTGCATGAACCCAGGAGGTGGAGGTTGCAGTGAGCCACTGCACTCCAGCCTGGGTCACAGAGTGAGACTCCATCAAAACACACACACACACACACACACACACACACACACACGAGTAGTGATTTTTCAGTAGATTATTAATCAGGAGCTTAAGATAATTTGACTTAGAGCTTCAGAGTTCCAAATGTATGTAGTGTTTCTTGATATATGTTGCAAAATCTTATGCTTACTTTAGAGATTAATTTTTGAAATTCTTTATAGTTCTATATACAACTTAATGGAAGGAATTTTTTAGTACAATTATTTGTTGCCTATTTTTCCAGATAAAATATCTCCAAAGAGATTTTGAGATGTTTCTGGGAAGGAAATTCAGTGTGATAATTTTTGGTGTTCTAGATGTTCATCCATGTCTCATTGTCTTTTTTTTTGAGACAGAGTCTTGCTCTGTCACCCAGGCTGGAGTGATCTTGGCTCACTGCAATCTCTGCCGCCTGGGTTCAAGTGATTCTTCTGCCTCAGCCTCCCGGGTAGTTGGGTTTATGAGTGCCTGCTGCCACAGCCAGATAATTTTTGTATTTTTAGTAGAGGCAGGGTTTCACCATCTTGACCAGGCTGGTCTCGAACCACTGACCTTGTGATCTGTTCACCTTGGCCTCCCAAAGTGTGAGCCATTGCACCTGGCTCTATTTTCTTTTTTTTTTTTTTTTTTTTGAGACGGAGTTTC
>NW_016107451.1:499820-503063 GCF_001604975.1 Cebus imitator | reverse complement strand
AAAAAAAAAAAAAAAAAACTCAAAGCAAAATCTTCGGGCAGAGTAAATTTTTGGTATCTTCTATTGAGATCTAAAGCAGTGAGTCAGGCTCTCTTTTTGCCAAAGGGACTTGAGGCTTGGTTGGTTTTAAACCAAGCTGGCTGTTACTGTTTGTGGTCCTAAAATATTTTTTACTTGCCTCTGAGTCTGTGTTATGAAAATATTTCATTATGACAGGTAACTTACTTTTATGTGCTTTGGAAAGAGAAATAGTTAAGTTTTGAAGTGGAAATTCTTTGCCACTGTTATTATGTCATTTATCATATAACTGTTAACTGTTTTTTTTTTACTTAGAAAGTTGCTCTATTTAAAATAAAACGAATGGTATACAATACGAGTTCTGAAAAAAGGCAGGCTTACCATTCTCCAGAAGTTGCTTGACTGTAAATTCTTGCCATTGAAGGACAAACATTTTGAGAAATCTGTATTTTGTGAAGAAAGATGCTATATGATGCTAGCGTAATAGTTAACTGCAGTGAAGCCTTTTTGGATTGCTCTGACTTTGTTGCTGGTTTGGTATGGCACTTTTTGGCTAGTCATTGAATTGGAACTTTAACGTCTGTTATGTATGGGATTTTTAACCTTGGCACGGCAGTTATAGAATTTCATTGATATTTGTGAAATGCTTTATACTCATTGGTGGCAGGCATCATAAGCATTTATTATTTCGATTTATTTTCTTTTTAAAAGATGGTGGCTTTTTGTTGAAACTTACCTAGTTAGGACTAATCTGCATTTGTCAAGGTTACTTCTGGAACGGTACTCTATAAAGTATTGTCATTTAACATTGTCATAAACATTTCTACTTTGTAAATATTGAGGTTGGTACTAATTTTCTTGTTCTTGTGTCAGCTACTTTTTGAGATAGATTGGTGTTTTTATGGATGAGATAACTAAAATCCAGAGAATTTCTTTTCCTGTCAAATGTTAGATTAGTGATCTAGAATAAGATCAATATTATAGTCACAGAACCATTTGAATACTGCTTTGCAAGATCACACATTCCTTCTTTTATAAATATTGTACTCCTTATCATGGTTAATTTAAAATGGTGAACGTTCGTGGCATTTATTGCCTGCATAATTTAGATTGGCATTTATTAACATGTGGTCTGTATTGTTGACTGCTTTGCATGCATAAGGCTTTTGGCATTTGAGGAGCTTCTTCCAAAAAATGCCTAATACTGCTTTACAGATAGTATTAATAAGTAAATAAATACTAGTTGCATTTGACTGATTGAAGGGTTATGGGAAAGGAAATATGCTATCCTAAAGATCTTTGTAATAGTTAACTCTAGTCATCTTGAGAGAATTAAGGTGATGGAGGGAAGAGTGGCCCCATTTCCTATGCAGAGATTTTATGTTGTCTGAGGGAAGAGGGTTACAGTGTGACAGAATTCTCAAGTATAAAAAGTGAATTAACTCAACTGGACAAATTACCTATATATTTTGATTATCTGCTTTTGGAGCGCTTTATGTTGACAAGAATTGACAGTTAACTGAGGCTATTAAGAAATTTTCTGAGACCGTCTTGTTATAAAAGCAAAAAGAATCTTTGAAATTTTTAAGGAATTTAATTTTTGAAAGCATTGTAGAAAGTTTTATGGTTACCAGAATTTTGCAATGTGGATTAATCCATTTTTAACTTTTTTTTTTTTTTTTTTTTGAGACGAGCCTCACTCCATCACCCAGGCTGGAGTACACTGGCTGTATCTCAGCTCATTGCAACCTTGCCACCTCCCAGTTTCAAACGATTCTCATGCCTTACTCTCCCGAGTAGCTGGGACCAGAGGCACATACCACCACGGCTAGATAATTTTTGTATTTTTACTAGCGGCCTCAAGTGACCCGCCTGAGTTGGCCTCCCAAAGTGCTGGGATTAGAGGTGTGAGCCACCATGTCCAGCCCAATCCATTTATAATCTAAGGCAAAGATAGAAGAATATGTTTTATGGGCTGGGCACAGTGGCTGACACCTGTAATCCCAGCACTTTGAGAGGCGAAAGTGGGTGGATTGCATGACGTCAGGAGTTTTAGACCAGCCCGGCCGAGATGGTGAAACCTCATCTCTACTAAAAATGCAAAAATTAGCTGGGCGTTGTGACGTGTGCCTGTAGTCCCCGCTTCTTGGGTGCCTGTAGTCCCCGCCACTTGGGAGGCTGAGACAGGAGAATCGCTTGAAGCCAAGAGGTGGAGGTTGCAGTGAGCCAATTGTGCCATTGCACTCCAGCCTGGGCAACAAGAGTTAATATGTTTTATTATATACTAGTGTTTTATCTATTCCTCTTTTCATACTTTTTTTTATAAAAAATATGATGGCCGGGTGCAGTGGCTCACACCTGTAATCCCAGCACTTTGGGAGGCCGAGGTGGGAGGATCACGAGGTCAAGAGTTGGAGACCATCCTGGCCAATATGGTGAAACCCCATCTCTACTAAAAATACAAAGCTTAGCTGGGCGTGGTGGTGTGCGCCTGTTGTCCCAGGTACTCCAGAGGAGTGAGACTCTGTCTCCAAAAAAAAAAAAAAAAAAACATATACAAAAAAAAAAAAAAAAAAAAAAAAAACAAAAAAAAAAAAAAAAAAAAAAGCTAACTACAAAAGAAAGAAGGTAGAAATAGATGAGTCAGGTGTTTTGACTATTTAGTATTTTGGTTAACTTTTTTTTTCTTTTTGAGATGGAGTCTCACTCTGTTGCCCAGGCTCAATCTTGGCTCACTGAAACCTCCGCCTCCCAGGTTCAAGTGATTCTCCTGCCTCAGCATCCCGAGTAGTAGCTGGGACACCTGGCTAATTTTTTATTTTTAGTAGAAAGAGGGTTTTGCCATGTTGACCACGCTGGTCTTGAACTCCTAACCTTGGGTGATCCACCTGCTTTGGCCTCCCAAAGTGCTAGGATTACAGCATAAGACACCACGCCTGGCTTTGGTTAACTTTTTTTTTTTTTTTTTTTTTTATCCTCAGCTGTCAATTCTTGTCAACATGAAGAGCACCAAAAGCAGATAATCAAAATGTATAGGTAAGACGGAGTTTCACTCTTGTTGGTGCAGTGGCGTGATCTCGGCTCACTGCATCCTCTGCCTCCTGGGTTCAAGAGATTCTTCTGCTTCAGCCTCCCGAGTAGCTGGAGTTACTGGCATCCGCCACCACACCCGGCTAATTTTGTATTATTATTATTATTATTATTATTATTATTATTATTATTACT
>NW_016107451.1:480781-499498 GCF_001604975.1 Cebus imitator | reverse complement strand
AGGAGGCTGAGGCAGGAGAATTGCCTGAACCCAGGAGGCAGAGGTTGCGGTGAGCCGAGATCGTGCCATTGCACTCCAGCCTGGGTAACGAGAGCGAAACTCTGTCTCAAAAAAAAAAAAAAATGAAATAAGCCGTTGACTAAACCCATGTACAAATATTTCTTATTTATTTTTCGAGATGGAGTCTTGCTTTTGTCACCCAGGCGGGAGTGCAATGATGTGATCTTGGCTCACTGCACCCTCCGCCTGCTGGGTTTGAGTTATTTTCCTGCCTTAGCCTTCTGAGTAGCTGGGCTTACAGGTGTCCGCCACCACGCCTGGCAAATTTTTTTGTATGTTTAATAGAGATGGGGTTTCACCATGTTGGCCAGGCTGGTCTCTAAACTCCTGACCTCAGGTGATTCGCCTGCCTCAGCTTCTCAAAGTGCTGGGATACAGGTGTGAGCCACAGTGCCCGGCCTACTTTAAAAAAATTTTTTTTTTTTTTTAAAGATGAGATCTTACCCTTTCACCTACACTGGAATTCACTGACATGATAATGGCTCACTACAGCCTCAACCTACTGGGCCCAAGCAATCTTCCCACCTCAGCCTTCCTCAGCTGGGACTACAGGCACACACTACTACACTTGGCTGATTTTTTTTTTTTTTTTTTTTTTTTTTTGAGACAGAGTCTCAGCCTTTTACCCAGGCTGGAGTGCAATGGTGCAATCTCAGCTCACTGCAACCTCCATCTCCTGGGTTCAGACGATTCCCCTGCCTCAGCCTCCTGAGTAGCTGGGATTACAGGTGCCTGCCACCATGCCCAGATAAGTTTTGTATTTTTAGTGGAGATGAGGTTTTACCACTTTGGCCAGGCTGGACTTGAACTCCTCACCTTGTGATCTGCCTGCCTCGGCCTCCCAAAGTGTTGAGATTACAGGCATGATCCACGGTGCCTGGCCACACCTGGCTAATTTTTGTTTTTTTGAGATGGAGTCACTCTTGTTGCCCAGGCTGGAGTGCAATAGTGTGATCTCGGCTCACTGTAACCTCCGTCTCCCAGGTTCAAGCAGTTCTCCTGCCTCAGCTTCCCAAGTAGCTGAGATTACAGGTGCCCGCCACCACTCCCAGCTAATATTTGTATTTTTAATAGAGACAGCTTTTCGCTATGTTGGCCAGCCAGGCCTTGAACTCCTGACCTCAGGTGATCCTCCTGCCACGACCTCCCAAAGTGCTGGGATTACAGGCATGAACCACTGCTCTTAGCCTAAGAAAAAATATTTTTAAAGTTAACAAATGGGCTGGGTGTGGTGGCTGACGCTTGTAATCCCAGCACTTTGGGAGGCCGAGGTGGGTAGATCACTAGGTCAGGAGTTCTAGACTAGCCTAGCCGACATGGTGAAACCCCCGTCTCTAGCAGGCGCCTGTAGTTCCAGCTACTTGGGAGGCTGAGGCAGGAGAATCGCTTGAACCTGGGAGGCGGAGGTTGCAGTGAGCCAAGATCGCACCACTGCACTCCAGCCCGGACAACAGAGCGAGACTCCGCCTCAAAAGAATAACAGTTGACAAATCTAGAAATAAGGAGCTAAGGTTTATCAAAGGGTTGAATAAGTAATGAAATATTCTGGTTATCAAAGTTTATCATATATGAACAAACAGTGAAAGAATGGGAAATAACATAATTAACAAATTTTAATTTGTCTTTAATGATAGTCACTTAAAAATTTTTGCAGTATTACCATGGTACTATAATCTTCATCGACACAAACCTCAACATAAAGATAAAAAAGAAACATAATAAAATTATTATTCAAGCTTCTGTCTCTTTGGACTTGGGCTAAATAAGTGTTCTGTATAATGGTATGTCCTTAAAGAGAAATTACCTCTACCTACTAAAAAAAAAAAAAGAAGAAAACAAAGGTCTGTAAATTTGAGAGTTTAAAAACTCTCTCAGGCCTGTAGTTCACATTTTTATGGAAGCGTTAATACACTCACAAAACATCAAATGTCACTAGCACAGAAGACATCTTTTTTTTTTTTTTTCTTGGAGGCGGAGTTTCGCTCTTGTTACCCAGGCTGGAGTGCAATGGTGCGATCTCGGCTCACCGCAACCTCCGCCTCCTGGGTTCAGGCAATTCTCCTGCCTCAGCCTCCTGAGTAGCTGGGACTACAGGCACGCGCCACCATGCCCAGCTAATTTTTTGTAGTTTTAGTAGAGACGGGGTTTCACCATATTGACCAGGATGGTCTCGATCTCTTGACCTCGTGATCCACCCGCCTCGGCCTCCCAAAGTGCTGGGATTACAGGCTTGAGCCACCGCGCCCGGCCTGCACAGAAGACATCTAAGAGCTAAAGTTCCTAGAAGAGTATTGCTTTTGAAAACATCAGAAATAATACTTTATGTGGAATTCAACCTTAACTCTTTTCTTTCTTCCTCTATATCCAATTACCTTGTCTTGCCAGTTTTACCTCTTCAGTATTTGTTGAATTGGTCTCCTTCTGTTCATACTTAACCATTACTACTACCACTATTATAGTTCACATATTTCCTACCCGACTAATTTCACATAGTCTCTCTAAATACAGTCTTGTCCTGTTAACATCTTTCTGCTACATAGTCCCCAGTCACCTATCTAAAATGCGATCTAACCATATCGTACTTTTCTACTTAGAAAGAACCCTTCCTTGGCTCTGTTTGTATTTATTTAACAAATATTTACATAGCTCTTACTATATGCTAGGCACTGTTTTAAGTGCTTTACAAATATTCCTTTACTCCTGACAACATTCCAGGAGAATTTAGTGAGCCCAGCATAACAGCTTTGTCAGTAGCAGAGACGAAAGTTGAACCTCAGCTACCTAGGCTCCACAGTCTGGTCTTTCAGCCACCCTACTATGCTGACTCCCTGTTTCTACAGTCCACATACTTTTTTTTTTTTTTTTTTGAGTTGATTGATTGATTGACATTGGGTAATTTGAACTTTCTTGAATTAAAATTTTCTCCAGATTCTTTTTACTTTCTTTTTTGAGATGGAGTTTTGCTCTTGTTGCCCAGGCTGGAGTGTAATGGCATGATTGCAACCTCCACCTCCCAGGTTCAGGCAATTCTCCTGCCTCAGCCTCCTGAGTAGCTGGGATTACAGGCATGAGCCACCGTGCCCGACCCAGATTCTGAATAAAATGATTAAATGGATAGGAAAATCAATGTACTTGATATTTTCAAGCTGTACTGAGTTGTTGTGGTGTACCTTGTATATGATTTATGTCACTTAGGCTATTGCAGGGCCCATCTTCTCACTAAAGATAGCCAAGAGATGTTACTTGAACTGAATCTTGAAGAATGAATAATTGGGCCAGGCGGCTCATACCTGTAATCCCAGCACTTTCGGAGGCTAAGGTGGGTGGATCACTTAAGGTCAGGAGTTCGAGACCAGCCTGGCTAACGCGGTGAAGTGTCATCCCTACTAAAAATACAAAAATTAGTCAAGTGTGGTGGCGCATGCCTATAATCCCAGCTGCTTGGGAGGCTGACACAGGAGAATTGCTTGACCTTGGGAGGTGGAGTATTGCAGTGAGCCAAGATGGTGCCACTGCACTGTAGACTGCTGGGCAACAGCAAGACTCTGTCTCACACACACGCAAAAAAAGAATGAATGAATAATTGGAGTGAACATTGGGGGGTCATTTTAGGTAGAGGGAACAGCAACATAAATAGACACAAAAGCATGAGAAACTTTTGTGTATGCTGGTAGTAGTTTGGCAGAGGGGATTGTAGAATTTGAGGTTGGAGAGGCATGTCTGAGCTAGAGTGATGGAATTTGTATATTCTGTATAGCTTGTAGGCAAGTTGGAAGTCAAACAATTTCAATCAAAGGCAAGATTATGTGTATTTTAGATAGATTATGTGGGTGGCAAGGAGTAATGTAGACTTTGGAGGTCATGTAGACTTTTACCTTTTTTTTTTGAGATGGAGTCTTGCACTGTTGCCCAGGTTGTAGTGCAGTGGTGTGATCTTGGCTCACTGAAATCTCTGCCTCCTGGGTTCAAGCAATTCTCCTGCCTCAGCTTCCTGAGTAGCTGGGACTATAGGTGTGTGCCACCATGCCCAGCTAACTTTTTTTGTATTTTTAGTAGAGACGGGGTTTCACCATGTTGGCCAGGATGGTCTTGATCCCCTGACCTCACAATCCACCTGCCTCAGCCTCCCAAAGTGCTGGGATTAAAGGTGTGAGCCACCGCGCCCTGCCTATCTTTTTTTTTTTTTTTTTTAAAGAGACAGGGTCTCTCTGTGTTGCTCAGGCTGGAGTGCAGTGGCTGTTCACAGGTGTGATCCCACTACCCATCAGCACAGGAGTTTCTGACTCGGCCCGCTCACCCCTCCTTAGGCAACTTGGTGGTGCCTAGCTTCCCGGAGGTCACCACATCGATGCCGAACTTAGTGCGGACACCCGATCGGCATTGTGCACTACAGCCCAGAACTCCTGGGCTCAAGCGATCCTCCCACCTCAGCCTCCCGAGTAGCTGGGACTACAGGCACGCACCACCATACCTGGCATGATCTTGTAGACTTTTTCAGGAAATAACGGTTAGTGCTTGAAGCACGACAGTTACAATGAAGGTTGTTGACTGGAGAAAGGTTTAGGAGGTCCAGTTGTGAATGAGTAGTGTGATGGGGAGAGGGAAGTTTAAACAATTCAGATTTGTAGTTTGGGTGACTGAATGGAACTGAGAAACTAGGTGTTATTAGCCATAGCAGAGAATAAGAGGAGGAGTTGTATAGAATATTGTGTAAAGCAGCCAGCTAAGTGTTCCTGAACCACAGTTTTTAAGTCACTTTGTTGCCAAAAACACATCATCAGCTTTTTGCTGTCTTTAATGAAAATGCAAAGAACACAGTGGCAAAATATGGTACTAAATAGGTGTTTATTTAATCCTAAATGAGCACTCAAAGACTTTTTCTTTTGAGACCAAGTTTTGCTCTTGTTGTCCAGGCTGGAGTTTAATGGCACAATCTTGGCTCACTGCTACCTCTGTCTCCCAGGTTCAAGCGATTCTCTTGCCTCAGCCTCCCAAGTAGCTGTGATTACAGGCATGCCCCACCATGCCCGGGTAATTTTTTATTTTTAGTCGAGATGGGATTTCCCCATGTTGAGCAGGCTGGTCTCGAACTCCCAACCTCAGGTGGTCTGCATGCCTTGGCCTCCCAAAGTGCTGGGATTACAGGCGTGAACCACTGTGCCCAGCTCAAAGACTTTTCTTATATGTCCTGGCTCACCTTTTCATCCTTTTTCTTACTGTGTTCCATGTCTCCTGTGCTTCAGCTTTGGGAAGATATTTTCTGTTCCTTTTGCTGCTTTTACTCCTTGCCCCGCCCCACTTACTTATGCTTCAAATCTACATACCAGGTTTTACATTTCCAGGCAATCTTTTCTAATTTTTTCCACCTGGAAGAAACTTTCTTTTCTCTGAGTTCATAATCTTATAGTACCTATTTTTCTCTCATTATAGTTTATATAAAATATATTATCTGATTTGTCAAGTGAGTTAATGCATTTAAAGAGCCTAGAACATAGTAAGTACTCAATAAGTGTTGGTGGTTGTTATGGTGATGATGAAGATGATTAAGATGAGAAGACCTTTCTGCTTTCTTTTGGTGGCAAAAATGATTTGTCATCTGTTCTTGGACACTAGGAAAGCAGCCTTTTACTTTGCTATGTATATAAAAGTGCAAAAGTGAAATTATTGTCTTTGTATTACTTTACTATTCTTGAGTGGTAGATGAGGGCTATACAAAGGTAGACAAATCCTTAAATATTAGACTGTTTCTTTGAGCTTCACTGCAGCTGTTTGAGGAAGGTGGTAGTGTTAGTCCCTTTTTAAAAATGGGTAAATAGGTTTAGGAAGTTTGCAGATTTGGCCAAGTTCACATGGTTTGTAAGTAGCCAGATTATGATCCTTAAATACTCAACTCCAAAATTCTTCATAGGAGGGTTTCATATCCTTCAGTGCTTTCATTTCATTTACGTATCCAACTTGTTACCTGTCAGAAGGGCTGTCATGAGGCCTATGCTCAATGAAAAAAGTACTTTTTGAGTTTTCTTTATTGTAATTTAATCAATCAACTTATTTATTTATTTATTTGAGATGCAGTTTCGCTCGTTACCCAGGCTGGAGTGCAATGGCGCAATCTCGGCTCCCTGCAACCTCCACCTCCTGGGTTCAGGCAATTCTCCTGCCTCAGCCTCCTGAGTAGCTGGGATTACAGGCACATGCCACCATGCCCAGCTAATTTTTTGTATTTTTAGTAGAGACGAGGTTTCACCATGTTGACCAGGATGGTCTCGATCTCTTGACCTGGTGATCTGCCTGCCTCAGTCTCCCAAAGTGCTGGGATTACAGGTGTTAGCCGCTGCACCCGGCCCAATTTATTTATTTTGAGATGGTGTTTCAATCTTGTTGCCTAAGCTGGAGTACAGTGGTGCAGTCAGTCTTGGCTCACTGTAGCCTCGCCTTCCCCAGTTCAAGCGATTCTTCTGCCTCAGCCTCCTGAGTAGATGGAATTCCAGGCATCTGCCACCGCGCCTGGCTAATTTTTGTATTTTTAGTAGAGATGGGGTTTCACTATGTTGGTCACGCTGGTCTTGAACTCCTGACTTCAGGTGATCCGCCTGCCTCGGCCTCCTGAAGTGCTGGGATTACAAGTGTGAGCCATCGTGCCCAGCTAAAATTTTATTTTGTTTATTTACAGTTTAATTTGTTTTTTTATTTTTATTATGAATATGTCAAATGTTCAGGAAAAGTACTGCAGTAATATTACAAAATAGCCATATGCCTATTACCAGAATTGACGGATGTTAACATTTTAACATTTTGTCATGTTTTGCTTCAGAGCTTTTTGTTTTTTTTTTTTTTTGAACTGGAGTCTCATGCTTGCCCAGGCTGGAGTGCAGTGGCATGATCTTGGCTCACACAACCTCTGCCTTCTGGGTTCAAGCTATTCTCCTGCCTCAGCCTCCTGAGTAGCTGGGATTACAGGCACATGCCACCACACCTGGCTAATTTTTTGTATTTTTAGTACAGATGGGATTTCGCCATGTTATCCAGGATGGTTTCAATCTCCTGACCTTGTGATCTACACGGCTCGGCCTCCCAAAGTGCTGGGATAACAGTTTTTTTTTTTTTTCTTTATTTAAGAAGGCATTATTACAGTTGATGTCCTTTTGTTTACGTATTTATTTTTTGAGATGGAGTCTTGCTCTGTTGCCAGGCCGGAGTGCAGTGGACGCTCACAGGAAGCTCCACCTCCTGAGTTAAAGCAGTTTCCCTGCATCATCCTCCTGAGTAGCTGGGACTACAGGCATGTGCCACCACACCCGGCTAATTTGTTTTTTGTATTTTAGTAGAGATGGGGTAGGATAGTTTCCATCTCCTGACCTCGTGATCCGCCTACCTTGGCCTGCCAAAGTGCTGGGATTACAGGCATGAGCCACCATGCCTGGCCTATTATTGTTATTATTATTTGAGATGGAGGCCTGCTCTGTCACCCAGGCTGGAGCATAGTGGCACCATCTTGGCTCATTGCAGCCTCTACCTCCCAGGTTCAAGCGACTCTCTGCCTCAGCCTTCCAAGGAGCTAGGATCACAGGCATGCATCACCATACCCGGCTATTTTTTGTATTTTGAGTAGAGATGAGGTTTCACTATGTTGGCCAGGCTGGTCTCGAACTCCTGACCTTGTGATCTGCCCACCTCAGCCTCCCAAAGTGTTGAGATTACAGGTGTGAGCCACTGCGCCCAGCCCTGTACCATATTTTCTTCATGTCTAGACTACAGAAATGGATATTTAGATTGTTCACAACTTTTTACTGTTACAGACAATGCTGTGGTGAACATAAGCAGGGTATTTGCTAATGAGATGACACCATGTGTTTACATGGGCTGGGTGTGGTGCCTCACATCTGTAATCTCAACACTTTGGGAGGCCAAAAGCAGGAGGATTGCTTGAGGCCAGGAATTTGACACCAGCCTGGGCAACATAGTGAGACCTTGTCTCTACAAAAAACAAATTAGCCGATGTGGTGGCATGTGCCTGTGGTCTCAAGGAGCTTAAGGTTGACCAGTGAGCTATATTTGTGCCACTGTGCTTCAACCTGGACAACAGGGTGAGACCTGATCTCTAAAAATAAAAAATAATTTGTTTTTGTACTGCAGAATTCACCCTCAGGTTAATTAAATAAAATATTTGTTCTTTGGTTTATGCTTTGAGTTGAATAAAGAATGGATAGTAATATTGCATCAATTTTAGACCATACATTCCTAAGCTTTGTTTCATTTTCTTCCATCTCTTCAACCATTCAAACAACCCATATTTATTCAGTATTTGGCCAAGGGTTGAATACTGGCAGCCTGCAGGCCAAACTCAGTTTGTAGATATATTTCTCTTTGCATTGGTGGTCAAAATTTTTTCAAGCCAACATTTAAAAACTAGCTGTTTTGCATAAAGTCTCTATATTTTGGTTATCCTGAAAAATTAGGAGCTCTGTCAACAGACGGCCCATATTTTCCCATGACAACAGTTAACCCAAGCTGAATTACAGCTGCTCTCTTTTTTAATTTCCTGCTGTTTCCCTGCTAGAGATGGGGTCTGACTGTGTTGCTGGGGCTGGTCTCAAACTCCTGGTGTTCTTCCTGCCTTGGTCTGCCAGAGTTCAGGGATTGTAGGAGTGAGCCACTGCACCCGGCTCCAGCTGCCTTCCTTTAGGTGAGCGTAAGCTCTCCCGTGGAACAAGTTTCTGGTCCTCCCTGTTGGTGTTTATTATTGCCTTTGTATTTTATGATGGAGAAATACTTCTCTATTGATATTTCTTTCAAAAATGAAAAAAAGTATGACTTGGCAGCGGTAGTACTCAAGAAAAGTGGACAAGAGCATATTTTTCCAGAAATGAAGAATATTTTAATACGATTGATATATGAGCAAGGCTGGGTGTGGCGGCTCATGCCTCTGATCCCAGCACTTTGGGAGTCTGAGGCAGGGGGATTGCTTGAGTCCAGGAGTTTGAGACCATTATGGGCGACACAGCAAGACATGAGTTTGTGATCCCTGCATTTTTATTTTTTTATTTTTTTTATTTTTTTGAGACGGAGTTTCGCTCTTGTTACCCAGGCTGGAGTGCAATGGCGCGATCTCGGCTCACCGCAACCTCCGCCTCCTGGGTTCAGGCAATTCTCCTGCCTCAGCCTCATGAGTAGCTGGGATTACAGGCATGTGCCACCATGCCCAGCTGATTTTTTGTATTTTTAGTAGAGAAGGGGTTTCACCATGTTGACCAGGATGGTCTTGATCTCTTGACCTCGTGATCCACCCGCCTCGGCCTCCCAAAGTGCTGGGATTACAGGCGTGAGCCACCGCGCCCGGCCCGATCCCTGCATTTTTGTGCATGTAACTCTGAGGGTAGCACCATAGTGCATTTGAATATTAAGAAGATATGAAAACAGGCCGGGCATGGTGGGTCATGCCTGTAATCCCAGCACTTTTGGAGCCCAAGGTCAACAAGGCGAAACCCACCTCACTACTAAGAATACAAAAATACTGGGTGTGGTGGTGTGTGTGTCTGTAGTCCCAGCTACTCGGGAGGCTGAGGCATGAGAATCACTTGAAACCCAGGAGGCAAAGGTTATAGTGAGCCTATACTGTGCCACTGTACTCTAGCCTGGGCGAGAGAGCAAGACTCCAACTCAGAAAAAAAAAAGAAAAAAAAAATCCAAGATTTCCAAGATTTTTTTTTGGCTAGGTGCAGTGGCTCGTCGCCTCTCCTAAAAATAAAAAAAGGTAGCCAGGCATAGCAGCGAGACTTCATCTCAAAAAAAAAAAAAAAAAAGATATGGAAACAATTTGTAAATCATGAAGCTCTGTGCAAATGTAAGATACTTATTCCTTTATCTGTTGTATACACCTTTTTTTCAGGAAGTTCTTTTTTTTTTTTTTTTTTCTTTTTGAGGCGGAGTCTTCACTCGGTCTCCCAGGCTGGAGTGCAGTAGTGCGATTTCAGCTCACTGCAATCCAATCACTGTCTCCTGGGTTCAAGCAGTTCTCCTGCCTCAGCCTCTGAGTACCTTGGACTACAGGTGCACAACACCATGCCTGGCTAATTTTTATGTTTTTAGTGGAGACAAGGTTTTACCATGTTGGCCAGGCTGGTCTTGAACTTCTGACCTCAGGTGATCTGCCTGCCTTGGTCTCCCAAAGTGCTGGGATTACAGGCATGAGCCAGCACGCCGAGTTCTTTTTGTTTGTTTGTTTGCTTTTTTTGAGACATTTCACTCTTGTTGCCCAGGCTGGAGTGCAGTGGTGTGGTCTTGGCTCACTGCAACCTCTGCCTCAGAGATTCAAGCAATTCTGCCTCAGCCTTCCAGGTAGCTGGGATTACAGGCACCCACCACCGTGCCTGGCTAATAATTTTTTTGTTAGTAGAAACGGAGTTTCACCATGTTGGCTACGCTGGTCTTGAACTCCTGACTTCAGGTGATCTGTCCACTTCAGCCTCCCAAAGTGCTGGGATTACAGGTGTGATCAACTGCGCCCAGGCATGTACCAGGAAGGTTTTAAGCAGAGGGGTTGAAAACTAGTGTAATCTCAACCTTGCAGCACCATATTCATTAAGTGCCTTTTTCAGAGACTGCGAATGGATAGCCCAGGCTTTGGATTACAAACACATTTTTGTCTGTCTGCTCAGTAAATTTTTTTTTTTTTTTTTTAAAGACTTAGTCTTCCTTTGTTGCCCATGCTGGAGTGCAGTGGCACGATCTCAGCTCACTTTAGCTTCCGCCTCCTGGGTTCAAGCAATTCTCGTGCCTCAGCCTCCCGAGTAGCTGGGATTACAGGTGTGTGCTACAACGCCCAGCTAATTTTTGTATTTTTAGTAGAGACAGGGTTTTGCCATGTTGGCCAGCTGGTCTTGAACTCCTAGCCTCAAATTATTTGCCCGCCTTGGCCTCCCAAAGTGGTTGGAGGCATGAGCCACTGTGGCTGGCCAGTAATTTTTTTTTTTTTTGAGACGGGGTTTCACTCTTGTTACCCAGGCTGGAGCGCAATGGCGCAATCTTGGCTCACCGCAACCTCCGTCTCCTGGGTTCAGGCAATTCTCCCGCCTCAGCCTCCTGAGTAGCTGGGATTACAGGCATGCGCCACCATGCCCAGCTAATTTTTTGTATTTTTAGTAGAGACGGGGTTTCACCATGTTGCCTCGTGATCCACCCGCCTCGGCCTCCCAAAGTGCTGGGATTACAGGCGTGAGCCACCGCACCCAGCCTAAGACTTTTTTTAAGCGGGGGAAGTGAGAATAATTCCAAAGGAAATCTAAACTACAAATACATGAAATAATACAAAATTGTGCAGATAGTACAGTTTAGAAACAAAGATCTGATGGTGGGAATCAAATTATCTGTACTCAAATCTGGTTCTGCCACTTACTGGCTTTGGATGAGTTTCTTTAGGCTTCAATTTCAAGAACTAAGTGAAATAATCCAAGAAAAACTTAGCACAGTACTGAGAGACAGAGGCACACACACAATCACAGGCTTGGAATCCCTTGAATTGAATTGATTGTTAATGTATCTACAGTTCAAGTCTACACACATCCTCATAGCAAATACTTTCTTAAAACTGTCCTTATAACCAAAAGAGATAACTAAAACATTATCTCCCTCAAACTCCAATATTGCCTAAAGTAGCTAATGGCTTCTAAAACCCTTTTAAGCCCTAGGATGATCTTATGTAGCAAAAACATTGATTTTAAATTTATCTGCTTTTATTCATTCAGTGTATCCTCCCTTCCCACAGAACTAGCAAAATTAATTAAAAGAATTAGCAAAAATAAATGAAAAGTATGGCAACAACCCTGTGATAAACTCGTAAAGCTGATTGTGTAAGAACATATGTAAAAGGCCTTGCAAATTAAAGCACAAGTAACTTATTTATATTCATATTATGCCTGTACCAGCTAGCATATGGTCTTAGCTGAATTTTGACTTGCCATTTTAAGTTGTTTATTTTTTTCCAAATTGAACATACTACCATAGCCTATTTAATCTTTCTTTGTAAACATCAAAACCCATACACCATACTTATATATTTTTAGTTAACTCTCATGTTTGTACTATAGTTCATCACTACACACTTAGTGATGTAACATCAGTGTCTTTTATTATTTTAACCCTTGAAGAATTTATTAACCAAAAGGAATTAAAANGGCCTCCCAAAGTGCTGGGATTACAGGCTAGAGCCACCGCGCCCGGCAATTTTGTTTTTAATTGAACTTTGAAAACGCAGCTCTACCACTGGTGTTTATTTTTAGCTGACTCAAACTTTTGTCTGCCAAGTTATTTAAAAACAAGTGAGATCTTTGACTCTACTGGAACTGTATTTTTTTCCCTTATCTTCACTGCTGAATGTCTTGAATTCAGGGTAAAATCCGCTCTGTTTTCTTACTCGTGATTGCCCTTTATATCTATCAGTTTACCATCTTTAGCCTCAACTTTTTAGGAATGCTGTGTTTCCCAGCTGCTTAAGATAGTTTTGCATTTGGATATTTTGTTATCTTTTATTCAGCATCTTTTTTCCTCCTCCAAAACCTGCCTCAGAAAATTGCCAATCATTTTCATCGTCTTTTTTAGTCTTTTAGTTTATAATGCTGACTTAATTAGTCCTTAGCTCATGTCATATTCTCTTCCCATCTCTGCCCTACAAACTCACCTTAACTAGATTATGTGTTCCTTTACTGGATTGCACTTAATTTTTACCTTATAACCTTATATCACAGAGCCTAGCAGAATATTCAGTGAGTGAATGTATATATATAGCTCACATCTTCAACTATATTGTAAGTTTCATATGGACTGGGACTATCATTTAACATTGCTTTTATGTTTCATGTAGCCTTCCACAGATAGGGCATATAGGTTAAACTATGGGACATAGATATATGTTGTTTAATTTAAATGCTGGTTACCTGATTCTCAGTAAATAGATCAAATAATTGACACTGAGAATGTGGTTATTTCTGTTACTTGCCTTAGTGGATACAATCATTGGTGTGGATAGTGACAAACTAGAAATCAGTTCCATTGAGGGAAATTGTGCCTGTTTTCCAGTTGGGTTGTCATAACACTTGGACAGTTGCACTTTGCACTTGAATGTTGGATTACAGGCTGGTGCGGTAGCTCATGCTGTCATTCTAGTACTTCCGGAGCCTGAGGCGGGCAGATCACCTGAGGTCAGTGATAGGCGTGAGCCACTATGCCTGGCCTCTTGAATTTTAAAAGAGAAGAGTGAGAATAAAGTGATATAGTACATCTTTACTTTCTGAGAACACAGTAAATTTTGATCTTAGTTTTTACTACGATGCCTACAGTAGTTATTTAGAAACACTAGGTGCCTACTGTGCATTAATTAATTCCCATGAATTTGATTGAGATACAATGAATATTGTGTCAGGGGTTGTTGAGACAACATCAGGGCAGGTAATAACAGTGTAGTGTGAAAAGTATTAAATATGTTGTGTATGAAGTACTATGAAGTCACAGAGGGGGTGGTTACTCTGTGTTTGCTTAATTGTTTTGGGTCAAAACTAGTTAGAATGGTAACTAAAACCTTTCAGTTCTTCTGTTTATGCTAGCTGCTGAGAGGCTTGCTAATGCTATTTAAATATCATTGATAAGTATTAGGTTGAACCATTATTGGCAGTTTTTAATGGTTTAACACTAATAGTGTTTTGGTATGACAATTTAAACAGTGTTTTATCTTTTGCCAGTACTGTTTGACAGTTGTTGAATAATTGATATTTTGTTAAAATAAACTTTGAATATTGAATAAATGTGCCATTCTAGGAAAACTTTCTTTTTTTTTTTTTTTTTTTTTTTGAGACAGAGTCTTACTCTGTCACCCAGACTGGAGTGCAGTGGCTTACTGCAATTTCCGTCTCCTGGGTTCAAGTGATTCTGCCAAGTAGCTTGGACTACAGGTGTGTGCCACCACGCCTAGCTAATTATTATTATTATTATTTTTTTTGAGATGGAGTCTCGCTCTTGTCCTCCAGGCTGGAGTGCAGTGGTGCAATCCTGACTCACTGCAACCTCCACCTCTCAGGTTCAAGTGATTCCCTTGCCTCTGCCTCTTGAGTAGCTAGGATTATAGGCACCTGCCACCACTCCTGGCTACTTTTTTGTATTTTTAGTAGAGACAGGGTTTCACCATGTTGGCCAGGCTGGTCTCGAACTCCTGATGTCAGGTGATCCACCCACCTTGGCCTCTCAAAGTGCTGGGATTACAGGAGTGAACCACTGTGCCCAGTCCTAAGTTGTCTTACTTTCAAAGCTTGATTCTTACTTACAAACGTTTGTTGAATGCCAGAAACTGCCTGATATAAAGATGCAAAGATGAAATTCAGTTTAGTGTTTGCTACTGAGCAGGTCAGTCTGGTACTAGTGACAGCTTAATACATGATTACAAATAATGTGAAGGGAGCACAGTTTAGAATGAGTGATTTTTCAGAGTTATCTTAGTGGAAATGTTTCCCAAAAAGACTGTATGCAGAAGTCAAATGTGTAAACAGATAAAAACAGAATCTTGGCTACTTGGCCTTCTCTATGTCCTCATGCCTTGCATACATGGCCTAACTTAGTTTCGTTGCCTAGTGTTGTAAGAATTAATGTAGGAAGGGGCCTGGCATGTAATGACAAGCAGCAAATGATAGCTATGAGGATTATACTTCTGAAGAAGACAGTATCTACTGCTGCCAAGGGAAATGGGCTTATCAGGGAGGGCTTCACAGAGGTAGTGATGGGCTGCCTTCAGGCGGAATCTCGACAGTAAACAGAGCTGGGCACAGTGGCTTATGCCTGTAATCCTAGCACTCTGGGAGGCTTCGGTGGGAGGATCACTTGAGCCCAGGAGTTCAAGACCAGCCTAGGAACAAAACATGAAAAATTCAGCTCAGCATGTGGGCATGTGCCTATGTTGCCAACTACTCAGGAGGCTGATAAGGGGAGGATCACTTGAGCCCAGGAGGTCCAGCCTGGTGAAAGAGTGAAACTCTGTCTCTAAAAAATAAAAAAAATCGTTAAAAGTGAATGAAAATGGCCAGATATAAGACTTAGGGACATGTACCCAAAATACACAATTTTAATAATGAAGACTCTTCACCTCAGACTCAAGTGATTATTATGTGGAATGCAACCTCATTATGTCTTTCTGAGGATAAGAGGCTTCACTTGCATTCTAGGGAGCGCGTGCGTGCGTGTGTGTGTGTGTGTGTGTGTGTGTGTGTATTTTGAGACAAGGTCTCACTGCATCTCACAGACTGGAGTGTAGTGGCATGATCATAGCTCACTGCAGCCTGGAACTCCTGAGTTCAAGTGATGCTCCCTCTTCAGCCTCCTAAAGTGCTGGGATTATAGGCATGAGCCAATGTGCCTGGCCTTTCTATTTTTTGATTGAAATTTTACTGTTATGGTTGGTCAGGCCAAAGTGAGAGACTTTCTTTGGTAAAGTACAGGTTGAGTATTCTTTATCTAAAATGTTTGGGACCAGAAGTGTTTTAGATTTGGCTTTTAGATTTTGGAGTATTTGCATATACCTAATGAGATGTCTTGTGAATGGGACCCAAGTCTAAACACAAAATTCATTTATATTTCATATATTCTTGATACACATAAACTGAAGGTAATTGTATACAATATCTTAAATCATTTTGTGCATGAAACAAAGTTTTAACTTTGACCTGTCATATGAGGTCAGGTATGGAATTTTTCCACTCAAAACGTCATGTTAGTGCTCAAAAATTTCGGATTTTAGAGCTTTTTTTTTTTTTTTTTTTTAGACAGAGCCTCACTCTGCCACCCAGGCTGATGCAGTGGCACTGTCTTGGCTTCCTGCAGCCAACCTCCACTGCTCAGGCTCAAGCAATTCTCATGCCTCAGCCTCCCGAGTAGCTGTGATTACAAGTGTCTGCCACCACATTCCACTAATTTTTGTACTTTTTGTAGATAGAGGGTTTCGCCATGTTGGCCAGGGTGGTCTCAAGCTTCTGGCCTCAAGTTATCCGCCTGCCTTGGCCTCCCAAAGTGTTGCAATTACAGGTGTGAGCCACCATGCCTGGCCCATTTTGGACTTTTGTATTAGGGATGCTCAACTTGTGCTCTAAACCTGAACTCATAAGCTGTGAGTTTGATCATAATGTAGTGATGCATTTATAGACAAGTTCTTCCTAAGTGCAACTGCATTGGTGAGCTGAAAATAAGAAATCTTTTTTTGTTTTTGTTTTTGTTTTTGAGATGGAGTCTTGTTCTGTCGCCCACCTGGAGTGCAGTGGTGCAATTTTGGCTCACTGCAACCTTGCCTCCCAGGTTCAAGTGATTCCCCTGCCTCAGTCTCCCGAGTAGCTGGGACTACAGGTGCGCACCACCATGCCCAACTAATTTTTTTTTCTATTTTAGTGGAGATGGGGTTTCACTATGTTGGGTACGCTGCTCTCGACCTCCTGACCTCATGATCCACCTGCCATGGCCTCCCAAAGTGCTGGGACTATAGGCGTGAGCTACCACGCCTGGCCAAAAATTAGAAATCTTCATGTGCTTCTCTGAGGTTTTAAGTAGGAGATTTGAGTTAAATGGAGTACTGCTATGGTTAAATTGTAGATGGATACTTAAATTTGCGTGTGTGGGAACATGAAAAATTTATTTTTAATTTTTGTGGGTACATTAAAAATTTTTATTTTTAATTTTTGCAGGTGGATACATTTACTTTGGATTTTTGAAAGTAGAAAATTAGTTTCCAGGAAAAACTTATGAATCATAATTGGATACTTTTTCTGTCTCAACAGTGAAGGATATTTTCTTGTTTATAATAATCCGAATTAGGCAAAACATTTTGGTGTTAGAGGCCAACACAATTAAGAGTTATTAAACAGAGTGGAGGAGAAAAAGAAACTAAGAGTGACATACATGTGGATAAAATAATTTAGAATTTAATATGTACAAGGCACTGTTCTAAGTATTTTACATGAATCAACTCATTTAATCTGCCCAACAATCTTGTGAAATAGATAATACTGTTAGAAGTAGCTGTGTCAGATAATTTCTAGATGTAAGAGGGTTTGAAAATTATAGCTAGCAAGCCAGATCCTGCTGTAGGTGTCTACCACCTGTTTTTGTTTTGAGATGGGGTCTCTGCCCCCAAGCTGGAGTGTAGTGGCCTGAACATGGCTTCTCTGTAGCCTTGACTTCCTGGGTTCAAGCAATCCCTCTGCCTTAGCCTCCTATGTGGCTGTGATCACAAGATGCGTACCACACCTGGCTAAGTTTTTTGATTTTTTGTAGAGGTGGGGATCTCACTTTGTTGCCCAGGCTGGTCTCAGATTCCTGGGCTCAAATGATCCTCCTGCCTTAGTCTCCACAAATGCTGAGATTACTGGCGTGAGCCAGCATGCCCGGCTTGCTACCTGATTTTGTACTGTAAGCCTAAAAAGGTTTTTGCTTGCTTTTTTTTTCCCCCAAATTTTAGTTGTTGAGAAATCAAAAGAAAATATTTTGTAAAATAATTTTATAAAATCTATTTGATAAATTAATAATTTGTAAAAAAAGAAAAAGTGAAATTCAAATTTCAGTGTCCATAAAGTTTTATTGGAACAAAGCCATATCTTTATACATGTACGTGTGTGTGTGTGTGTGTGTGTGTGTGTGTGTGTGTGCGCGTTTAGACATGATCTTGCTCTGTTGCCCAGGCTAGAGTGCAGTGATGTGATTACAGCTCACTGCTGTAGCCTCAACCTCCTAGGCTCAATCTACCTTCCTACCTTAGCCTCCTGAGTAGCTTGGACTGCAGGTGTCTGCCACCATGCCTGGCTAATTTTTAAATTATTGGTAGAAACGAGGTCTTACTCTTTTGCCCAGGCTGATTTCAAACTCCTGAGCTCAAAGGATCCTCCTGCCTCAGCCTCCCAAAGTACGTGCTGGGTTAGTGAGCCATGGCACCTAGCCAATGTATTTATTGTTGCTTTCTTACTACAGTGGCAGAAACAGTTGCTACAGAATCTGAATGGCCTACAAAACCTAAAATACTTACTATCTTTGCGGTTTGCTGACCCCTGGTCTAGATAGAAAGGGGAGAGGACGTAAGATAGAAAGCAACAAAGTTAATATAGGTGGAAAGAATGTGTCTTTATTATAACATCCCAGGAAGACTGCATAGTTATATAATGAGCAAGGCAACTGTGTTTTCTTCTTGAAGGATTTTTAAAGAAGTCTTATAAAAGCTCTGTTGCAGGGATTCCATCATGGCTCCCCTTCCATCATCTTTGTGGAGGCTTTCTCTCTCTCTGGGATTTCCCCCTCTGTGGTCCCCTTCCACTCAGTGTGGAAGCTGCTTTCCTCTCTGGGATTCCATACTTGGATCCCCATCCACAATCCTCCTGGAAGCTTTCTCTCTCTCACCTTTTTCTCTCTTTCTGTCTGCCTAAATAAATCACTTTCTGCAAACAACAACAACAACAAAAAGCTCTGTTGCATAGGCTGGAGTGCAGTGGTGCCTTCATAGCTCCCTGAAGCCTTGAACTCCTGGGCTCTACTCCCATCTTAGCCCCCTGAGTAAGTAGGACTACAGGCCTGTGGCACCATGCATGCCTAGTTTTATAATTTTTTCTTTTTTTTCTTTTTTCTTTTTTTTTTTTTTTTTTTTTTTTT
>NW_016107451.1:473125-479862 GCF_001604975.1 Cebus imitator | reverse complement strand
CTCACCACAACCTCCGCCTCCTGGGTTCAGGCAATTCTCCTACCTCAGCCTCCTGAGTAGCTGGGATTACAGGCACGTGCCACCATGCCCAGCTAATTTTTTGTAGTTTTAGTAGAGACGAGGTTTCACCATTTTGACCAGGATGGTCTCAATCTCTTGACCTCGTGATCCCTCCGCCTTGGCCTCCCAAAGTGCTGGGATTACAGGCGTGAGCCAGCGCGCTGCCTCAAGCATCCTTTTATTCGTATCAAAGGGGGTCCTGGAAGGACTGTGCAACTGATATCTGATAAAAAGCACAGGAAAAGCTATGTATGTCAAAATCTAAATTAGAATTCAGTTTCTTTAGAACCTTCAGGTGTTGAAAATGGCTTTATTTTGAAGACAAAAGTGGGAAAGTTTCTCTTATGTGAGGGGCAGTGAAGTAGTAGTCTCTGAGCATCCATCAACGAATGAACACATCTGGGATGAAGATTATATCTAACGTGTTTGATGGGCCTGGTGTGGCAATAAGGATGCATCCTAATTAATGTCCTTAAAGAGAAATCCAGGAAGTGATAAGGCAGACAGACTGAGAAAGAAGACACAAGGAGAGAAAAGTAAAGAGAGTAAAGATCAGCAGTAATGAGAGGGTGCTTACAACCTGCGGCAGTGAATATAAAAAACTTTAGTGGAAAGAAAGCAATGAAGAAACAAGAATAGGATGAGTTCTCAGTTACCTACTTTATTCAGGTAACCTTAATTCAGGACATCTATCTTGTATGTTGTAGAATAGAGAGCAGTTTATTACATTTGATAATCCTTTAAGGTATTGATTTGCTTGGAGGGTACCCAAGGAGTAGAGTTTAAGCAGTATGAAGAGTGAAGAACATTCATTCATTCCAATAGAATTTAGTGACAGACTAAGCTTATATTAATAAAGAGTTCTATATTATAGTAGAAGAATACTGCTGCAGGAGTATGGGACTATATTAAGGTTCTCCAGAGAAACGAGACCAATAGGGGGAGAGAGAGAGAGAGAGAGTGAGTGAGTGTGTGTGTGTGTGTGTGTGTGTGTGTGTGTGTGTGTGTGTAGATTGATTGGTTGATAGATTTTAGGGAATAGGCTCATGCTGTTGTGAAGGCTTGCAAGTTCAAAATCTGTAGGGTAGGCTGACAGGCTGGGGACTTAGGGAATAGGTAATGTTGCATCTCAAGTCCAAAGGCAGAATTCTATCTTCCTTGGCAAATCAGTATTTTTTTCTGTTAAGGCCTTCAACTGATAGAATAAGGCTTACCCACATTATGAAGATAATTGACTTTACCCTGAATCTACTGACTTAAACGTTAATCCTATCTTAAAGAAATATCTTCACAGCAACATCTAAATGAATGCTTGATCAAATACACTGGCCAAGTTGTAATGTAAAATTAACGATCACAAGAGTATAATGGAAACCATCTCAGAATGTACATGTGGGACTTCTAGTTAAAGGCAAAGGGCAAAGCCAAAAATGATTGCTCTTACTAAGAAAAAAAAATGGACATCCAGATGTGCCTTGTATTGTGTTACTTAAATCTAAGTCTGATTGATATCAAAGCCCTAAAACTGTACACTTTATTACTTAAGATTGAAAGCGGTGGGCCATCTATTTGCAGCACTTGCCTTTAATGCTGGAGTTAGTAGATTTGAGATTGGTAGGAATGCTTCTAGTGAAAAAAGTGGTAGCTTAATCTTTGGCTCAAGACTAATCGTAAAATAGAAAATATTTTCATATGTAAATTTTGGATGGGCAACTTAAATCTTGCAAAATGAATGAAATATAGTGGTTGGCTGTCTAATAGAAAAATGAGGAGATGGTGAAGCTGTTAAAAGAAGTTTACAACTGTTTCAATGAAGTATGCCTGAGCCCAGTCCATCCCCCAATGATTTCACCATACTGATAAACCAACTTGATCAGTTTTTTGTTACCTGCTGACAGCAGATCCTAGTGATTCACAGATGGGCCTTCAAAGTGAAGCAGAATAAGAAGTAGACATGTTAAAATCTCAATGTTTGAGGTCAGGCATGGTGGCTCATGTCTGTAATCCCAGCACTTTTTGGGAGGCTGATGCTGGCAGATCACTCAAGGTGAGGAATTTGAGACCAGCCCAGACAACATGGTGAGACCCTCTGTCTCTACTAAAAATGCAACAATTAGCTGGGTGTGGTGGTGGGCACCAGTAATCCCAGCTACTCAGGAGGCTGAGGCAGGAGAATCGCTTGAACCTTTGAGTGGAGATTGCGCCACTGTATTCCAGCCTGGGCAACAGAGCAAGACTCGGTTCCCCTGGAAAAAAAGTCTCAGTATTGGATTAAAGACTTTGATTTATCATTTGTAATAGTATGAATGGGAAAAATCTGACTTCTCTTATATCTTCAGTTATTCACACAGAGCACAAGATACTTCAAGAACATGAAGTTAATATTTTGATAAATTTTTTCACCTTTTTATCAGAAAACAATTTCAAAACTCTAAAACTTACGTCTCTGGTTAAGAAAGTGAGGAAATACAAAGATTGATCTAAGGAAATGAAGTTACCCTAAGGAGTACATTGTCCTTCTATGTAATCTAATGGATTTAGCTATAGACTGGAGTCTTTTTCAGATATGTGATGCAATGAATTTATAGGAAAATTTACTTTTTTTAAAGAAATTATTTGACTGCAGTACAATATAGCGTTAATGATGGAGATTTATTTATTAAAAAAAATTTTTTTTTATTTGAGATGGAGTTTTGTTTTTGTTGCCCAGGCTGGAGAGTAATGGCATGATCTTGGCTCACTGCAACCTCCACCTCCTGGGTTCAAGCGATTCTCCTGCCTTAGCTTCCTGAGTATCCGAAATTACAGGCATGTGCTACCACTCCCAGCTAATTTTTTATTTTTAGTAGAAATGGAGTTTCTCCAAGTTGGTCAGGCTAATCTCAAACTCCTGACCTCAGGTGATCTGCCTGCCTTGGCTTCCCCAAGTGCTGGAATTACAGGTGTGAACCACTGTGCCTGGCCGATTTTTAAATTTTTTTTTTCAGACAGTCTCTCACTCTGTCACCCAGGCTGGAGTGCAATGGCGTGATCTTGGTTCACTGCAACCTCCATCTCCTAGGTTCAAGAGATTCTCTTGTCTCAGCCTCCCAAATAGATGAGATTACAGGTGCACACCTCCACACCCAGCTAATTTTTGTATTTTTAGTAGAGATAAGGTTTCACTGTGTTGCCCAGGCTGATCTTGAACTCCTGAGTTCAGGCAGTCCACTCATCTTGGCCTCCCAAAGTGCTAGGATTATAGCCAGCCAATGATGGAGTTTTAAAAATTGTTCTTAGGCTGGGTGCAGTGGCTAGCACCTGTAATCCCAGCACTTTGGGAGGCCAAGGTGGGTGGATCGTTTGTACTCAGAAGTTCAAGACAATCCTGGGCCACATAGCAAGACCCCACAAAAATCAACCAGGTATGGTGGTGTGCACTTGTAGTCCCAGCTACTTGGGAGGCAGATATGGGAGGATCCCTAGAGCCTAGGAGGTCAGGGCTTCAGTGAGCTATGATCACACCACTGCACTCCAGCCTGGGCAACACAGCCAGACGCTGTCTCAAAAAAAAAAAATTATTTTTACGTAGAATTATAGTCAAAGTCAAAAATTGAAAATTTAGAGAAATTTTTAACTGTTATCACTGCTGATGCCATAACAAGGAGCATCATCTAATGAGATGATGAAGAATTTGCAGACACACTCAGAATACCCAGGACTCTCATCATTTTGATGAAATGATGAGAGTTGTTCCTCCTTCTACCCGTACTTTAAGGGCTGTGTAAATAAAAACGTGTATGTACTGTTGGATTAGTTATACAGAAATCAGAATGATTTGGGTGGTGCAAACAAATTGAGGAAGGAATGGTGAGAAGACAGTATAAGTGAAAAGGTGTTTCTTTTTCAGAGGGTCAGACCATGTTTTGAGAGATGATTGTTTCAGTTTTTGTTTCTCAAAATATGCAAAACAGATCGCGTGGTGGCTCATGCCTGTAATCCCAGCGCTTTGGGAGTCCTAGGTGAGTGGATCATTTGAGATCAGTAGTTCAAGACCAGCCTGGCCAATATGGTGAAACCCTGTCTCTACTAAAAATACAAAAATTAGCTGGGTGTGGTGGCGGGCGCCTGTAATCTCAGCTACTCGGGCAGCTGAGGCAGGAGAATTGCTTGAACCTAGGTTACAGAGGTTGCAGTGAGCCGAGATGTACTACTGCACTCTAGCCTGGGCAAGGGAGTGAGACTCTGTCTCATTAAAAAAAAAAAAAAAAGGGGGGGGGCACAGTGGCTCACACCTGTAATCCCAGCACTTTGGGAAGTCGAGGTGGATCACGAAGTCAACAGATGAAAACCATCCTGGCCAACACGGTGAAACCCCGTCTCTATTTAAAAAAAAAAAAAAAAATTTTTTTGCAGAGCAGCAGCCAAATGACACTCTCACAGGAGATATTCTTCATGATGTTAAATGAAAACTGTGTCAAAAAGTAAGCCAGTTTCAGAGACTTTTATAAGAAATCATGTCCCAAGTTCATTGTTGTATTTTTTTTTTTAGCTGGAGTTTTTTGTTTGCTTGTTTTGTTTTTTGTTATTTTGTTATTTTTCTTTATTTATTTTTGATACAGGGTCTCACTCTGTCTCCCAGGCTTGAGTGCATTGGCATAATCACCGTGGCTCGTTGTAGCCTCCAACTCATGGGCTCAGGTGATCCTCCCACCTCAGCCTCTGGGTAACTGGGACTACAAGCATTTGCCACCACGCCTGGCTAGTTAAAACAATTTTTTTTTTCGTAGAGATTGGGTTTCACTGTGTTGCCCAGGCTAGAATGCAGTGGTACATCTTGGCCCACTGCACCCTCTGCCTCTTAGGCTCAAGTAGTCTGCCCACCTCATCCTCCCAAAATGCTGGGATTACAGGTGTGAGACACTGTGTCCGGCCCTTACCTGTTTTTTGTTTTTTGTTTTTCCTCAGAAGATGCTCCTGAATTACCTGGGGTGTTGAATTAAAGTTTAAAACTTATGGTAATAGGTAACATATGGTATTCCTTAGTTTATATAATTTGTTTGCATTAATATCCTGCCTATTCCTCACTGAATCCTATGAAGTGAATTTCACATTTAAGTCTATTTTATAATTGAGGAGACTCAGTCTTAATGAGGAAACTGGGTTTTAGGGAGATTTTGTGAACACAGCTTTTTTTTTTTTCTTTAATGGCAGGGGCTTTCTCTGTCACCCTTGCTGGAGTGCCGTAATCATTGTGGCTCATTGTAGCTTCCAACTCATGGGCTCAGGTGATCCTCCCACCTCAGCCTCTGGGTAGCTGGGACTAAAAGTACGTGTCACCACACCCGGCGTTTCACTAGCTAGGACTACAGGCACTGGGACTACAGTGATCATAGCTCACTGTAACCTCAAATTACTGGGCCCAGGTATTCTCCTACCTCAGCCTTCTGTGTAGCTAGGACTACAGGCATGCACCACCATGCTTGGCTAATTATTTTTATTTTTATTTATTTATTTTTGGGACCGAGTCTTGCTCTGTTCCCAGGCACCCAGGCTGGAGTGCAGTGGCACAATCTCGGCTCACTGCAGCCTCCACCTCCCAGGTTCAAGTGATTCCCCTGCCTCATCCTCCAGAGTAGCTGGGATTACAGGCACGTGCCACCACGCCCAGCTAATTTTTTGTATTTTTAGTAGAAACGGGGTTTCACTGTGTTAGCCAGGATGATCTTGATCTCTCGACCTCGTGATCCACCGGCTTCAGCCTCCAAAAGTGCTGCAATTACAGGCGTGAGCCACCGTGCCCAGCCTATTATTTTTTGGAGAGACGTGGTCTTGTTAGGTTGCCCAGGCTGGTTTTGAACTCCTGGACTTAAGCGATTCTCTGGTCCTAGCCTCTTTGTAATATGCCCCCACAAATATGTCCCAGCCCCATATTTTCATAAATACTACTTGATAAATTCCACCTGATATTTAGTATAGTCAGAGCAACTGAGTAATCTATTTTGATTAAATTTTGTTCCTTGTAGCTTAGAACTTGAGGTGAGATTCCCCAAGCGTTTGCTGAGTTGATTGTCTAAGCCTGAAGTAAGTTAATGTACCCTGCTTTATGCTGTATTCAGAACATTCTTGGAACTATAACATTCACCTTAGAATGGAAATGTACAGATTGTTTATAAACATCAGATTCCTGTCTAAGTCTCTTTCCTTTTTATGACTTTGTTGTAACTGTAACTTACCTCAGTATCCTCTTATAATATTTTGGTTTGATTATGTTTAGATTATCTAAAAAATAGATTATTATGTAGGAACATGAAGACTTAAAAAGTGAATGAACAAGTTTTATGTCTTTTCTGTTGGATGCTGGTTGTCTGTGCTCTTTAGTTTTTGTCTGGTTTTAAAAAAACATGTAGGGCTGGGCGCAGTGGCTCACACCTGTAATCCCAGCACTTTGGGTGGCCGAGGCAGGCAGATCATGAGGTGAGGAGTATGAGACCAGTTTGCCCAACACAGTGAAACCCTGTCTCTACTAAAAATACAAAAAATTAGCCAGGTGTAGTGGTGCACACCTGTAATCCCAGCTACTCAGGAGGCTGAGGCAGGAGAATCCCATGAACCCTGGAGGCGGAGGTTGTAGTGAGTTGAGATCTCACCATTGCATTCCAGTCTGGGTGACAGTGGGAGACTCTGTCTCAAAAAAA
>NW_016107451.1:471685-473030 GCF_001604975.1 Cebus imitator | reverse complement strand
ACGGAGTCCTGTTCTGTCACCAGGCTGGAATGCAGTGGCGTGATCTTGGCTCACTGCAACCTCCACCTCCCCGGTTCAAGCGATTCTTCAGCCTCAGCCTCCCAAGTAGCTGGGACTACCGGCACGCACCACCATGCCCAGCTAATTGTTGTATTTTTAGTAGATAGAGTTTCTCCGTGTTAGCCAGGATGGTCTCAATCTCCTGACTTCGTGATCCGCCCGCCTCACCCTCCCAAAGTGCTGGGATTACAGGAGTGAGCCACCGCGCCTTGCCTGCAAAACGCTTTTCATTCTTACCAGCTTTTTTTAAAAAATAGCTTTTTTTCTTTAATAGATTGTGTACAGAACTCTAGAGATAAAGGAAATGGCAGAAATGAAAACAAAAAGTATGTTTGTGATATGAGTAGTCATACGGATTAATAAAATATCTTCTGTCCCATAAGTGAATTTGAAAAAAAAATACCATTATTTTGGAACTACTGTTTTTTTTTTTTTTCCAAGGGTACATGTGCAGGTTTGTTATATAGGTAAATTTATGTCGTGGGGGTTTGTTGTACAGATTATTTCATCACCCAGGTATTAAGCCTAGTACTCATTAGTTGTTTTTCCTGGTTCTCTCCTTCTTCTCACCCTTCACCCTCTGAGACACTCCATTGTGTACAACGTTGTTCTCTTCTCTGTGTCCACATGTTCTCATCTTTTTTTTTTTTTTTTTGAGATGGAGTCTTTCTCTGTTGCCCATGCTGGAGTACAGTGGCACGATCTTGGCTCACTGCAGCGTCTGCCTCCTGGGTTCCAGTGATTCTTCTGCCTCAGCCTCCTGAGCAACTGGAGTTACAGGCACACGTGATTATGCCCGGCTAATGTTTGTATTTTTAGTAAAGACAGGGTTTGGCCATGTTGGCCAGGCTGGTCTACAACTCCTGGCCTCAGTTGATCCACCCGCCTCAGCCTCCCAAAATGCAGGGATTACAGGTGTGAGCCACCTCACCCAGCCTGTTCTCGTCATTTAGCTCCCACTTATAAGTGAGAACATGTAATATTTGGCTTTTGGATTCTGTTAGTTTGCTGAGGATAATGGCCTCCAGTTCCATTCATGTGGAACTACTATTCTAAAAATCTGGTAACTTGCAGGGTGTCATGAAACATAGTTTATCGGGAAATGTTGTTTAGCAGATTCTTGAAAGCAACTGGTCTGAGAAGATACTCAGTTCTTGATTGAGAATAGCTTCTGCCTTGTTTGATTGCTGCAACTGGGAGATATTTGGATTAAGATTAGGAGCTATGATATGTGCTATTCAAGTATGATAGATAATCTACTGACTTTTTTTTTTTTTTTTTTTTT
>NW_016107451.1:466896-470855 GCF_001604975.1 Cebus imitator | reverse complement strand
TTTTTTGGAGACAGGATCTCCCTCTGTTATCCAGGCTGGAGTGCAGTGGTGTGATACCAGCTCACTGCAGCCTCTGCATCCTGGGCTGCGATCCTCCCACCTCAGCCTTCTGAGTAGCTGGGACTACCGGCATGCACCACTGTGTCCAGCTAACTATTGTACTTTTTAGTAGAGAGGGGGTGTATTAGTTTGTTTTCACTTTGCTGATAAAGGTATACACAAAACTGGGAACAAAAAGAGGTTTAATTGGACTAAGAGTTCCACTTGGCTGGGGAGGCCTCAGAATCATGGTGGGAGGCGAAAGGCACCTATTACATGGTGGCGGCAAGAGAAAAATGAGGAAGAACCAAAACTGGAAACCCGATAAACCCATCAGGATCTTGTGAGACTTATTCACTATCACAAGGAGACTAGCACGGGAAAGACCAGCCCCATGATTCAGTTACCTCCCCCTGGGTCTCTTCCACAACATGTGAGAATTCTGGGAGACATAATTCAAATTGAGATTTCTGTGGGCCATAGCCAAACCATATCATTCTGCCCCTGGCCCCTCCACATCTCAGGTCCTCACATTTTAAAACCAATCATGCCTTCCCAACAGTCCCCCAAAACATTAACTCATTTCAACATTAACCCAGAAGTCTACAGCCCAAATTCTCATTTGAGACAAGGCAAGCCCCTTCTGCCTATGAGCCTGTAAAATCAAAAGCAAGCTAGTTACTTCCTAGATACAATGGGTGTACAGATACTGGGTAAATACAGCCGTTCCAAACAGGAGAAATTGGCCAAAACAAAGAGGTTACAGGGTCCATGCAAGTCCAAAATCCAGCAGTGCAGTCAAATTTTAAAGCTCCAAAATGATCTCCTGTGACTCCAGGTCTCACATCCAGGTTACACTGATGCAAGAGGTAGGTTCCCATGGTCTTGGGCAGTTCTGCCCCTGTGACTTTGCAGGATACAGCCTTCCTCCTGGCTGCTTTCATGAGCTGGCCTTGAGTGTCTGCAGCTTTTCCAGGTGCACAGTGGAAGCTTTCGGTGGATCTACCATTCTAGGGTCTGGAAGACAGTGGCCCTCTTCTCACAACTCCACTGGCACTCACAGTAGGGACTCTGTGTTGGGGCTCTGACCCACATTTCCCTCCTGCACTGCCCTAAGCAGAGGTTCTCCATGAGGGCTCCAACCCTGCAGCAAACTTTTGCTTGGGCATCCAGGTGTTTCCATACATATTGTGAAATCTAGGCAGAGGTTTCCAAACCTCAATTCTTGACTTATGTGCACCTGAGTGCTCAACACCACATGGAAGCTGCCAAGGCTTGGGCTTTTTTCTCCTGGGCCTCCAGGCCTGTGATGGCAGGGGCTGCTGGGAAGGTCTCTGACATGGCCCAGAGACATTGTCCCTATGGTCTTGAGGATTAACATTAGGCTCCTTGCGTACTTACACAAATTTCTGCAGCCAGCTTGAATTTCTTCCCAGAAAAAGGGTTTTTCTTTTCTGTTGCATAGTCAGGCTACAAATTTTCCAAACTTTCATGCCGTTTCCCCCCCGCCCCCCCCCCCCCCTTTTTTTTTGGAGACAGAGTCTTGCTTTGTTGCCCATGCTGGAGTACAGTGGCGCAGTCTTGGCTCACTGCAACTTCTGCCTCCCGGATTGAAGTGATTCTTCTGCCTCAGCCTCTGAGTAGTTTGGATGGGATCTCAGCCACAGTAGCTGGGATTAGCCACCACGCCTGGCTAATTTGTATATTTCTGTTAGAGATGGGGTTTCACCATGTTGGCCAGGCTGGTCTCAAACTGCTGACTTCAAGCTGTCCGCCAACCTTGGCCTCCCAAAGTGCTGTGATTACAGGCGTGAGCCACCGTGCCTGGCTGCTCTGCTTCCCTTTTAAAACATGCTTTTAAAACACCCAAGTCACCTTTTGAATGCTTTACTGCTTAGAAATTTCTTTCTCCAGATACCCTAAATCATCTTTCTCAGGTTCAAAGTTCCACAAATATCTAGGGCAGGGGCAAAATGCTGCCAGTCCCTTTGCTAAAACTTAACAAGTGTCACCATTGCTACAGTTCCCAACAAGTTCATCATTTCCATCTGAGACCACCTCAGCCTGGACCTCATTGTTCATATCACTATCAGCATTTTTGTAAAAGCCATTCAACAAGTCTCTAGGAGGTTCTAAACTTTCTCACATTTTCTTGTCTTCTGAGCCCTCCAGACTGTTCCAAACTCTGCTTGTTATCCGGTTTCAAAGTCACTTCCACATTTCCAGGTATCTTTTCAGCAATGCCCCAGTCTACTGGCACCAATTTACTGTATTAGTTTGTTTTCACGCTGCTAATAAAGACATACCTGAAACTGGGAACAAAAAAAGGTTTAATTGGACTTACAGTTCTGCGTGGCTGGGGAGGCCTCAGAATCATGGCAGGAGACAAAAGGCACTTCACATGGTGGAGACGAGAAAAATGAGAAAAGTATAAACAGAAACCTCTGATAAACCTGTCAGATCTTGTGAGACTTATTATCACAAGAATAGCACAGGAAAGACCAGCCCCCATGATTTGATTACCTCCCCCGGTCCCTCCTGCAACACGTAGGAATTCAGGGAGATAAAATTCAAATTAATATTTTGGTGTAGACACTGCCAAACCACATCACGGGGTTTCTCCATGTTGTCCAGCTGGTCTTGAACTCCTGGACATAAGTGATCTGCCTGCATCGGCTTCTCAAAGTGTTGGGATTACAGGCTTGAGCCACCATACCTGGCCTCTGCTGACCTTTTAAATAAAGCTTTTGCAAGTGACAATTTGATGTCAGGAACCATTGGTAATTGATGAATTACTGGATAAGTCTTTATTTCTTCCTTCTACATCTAATAAATCTGCTGATTTCCATTTTGATGTTAATGCCTCTATTGTTAACATATAATTAGTTATGTCTTCCCTCACACACATCCTTTATTTTCTGTATTTTCCCTATTTCATAAACTTCTAGTTGTCAGGGACCAAGGTAAAAAATAGATTTTTTTGTTGTTTGTTTTTTGAGACAGAGTCCCTCTCTGTTGCCCAGGCTGGAGTGCAGTGGCACTATCTCAGCTTACTGCAACCTCTGCCTCACAGGTTCAAGCTGGGATTACAGGTATGTGCCACCATGCCCAGCTAATTTTTTTTGTATTTTTAGTAGAGACAGGGTTTCACCATGTTGGCCAGGCTGGTCTCAAACACCAGACCTCAGATGATCTGCCCGCCTTGGCCTCTCAAAGTGCTGGGATGACAGGCGTGAGCCACTGTGCCCACCCAAAAAATAGATTATTAATTATTATTTTGTAAAGGTTGTTATGATAAGTGTGAAACTTGTTTTGTTTAACACATTTGGAAACATAAAATGGGAATATGGGAATAATTTAATAAATGATCACTATCTTGTTTTATAAATTACTTTTAATGCTCTGTTGTTGTTTTCTTTCTTTTTCTTTTTTACTCTTTCTCATTTTGTGGTGGGGCACTTACCTTAGCAATAAACACATGTCTTAGGTGCTGCATTGGATAACGGGATACATGGATATAATGTTAGAGTAGAGAATGCTTAAGAATTCTGCATTCCAAAATGCATACTAAAGCCTCTGTTTCTAGTGCTTAAGCGGCAGTGATCTGATCTCTAAGAAAGTCTGGATATTGACATGCAAATGAATAAAGCAGGATTTAGAGACCTCTACTTTCTTGATCCCTCTACACTCTAGTTCAACTCTCTTCATCATGCATCCATTGCACATACCGTGCAAACCCTCAAGCCAACTCTAGAACCTTTTAAATGTGTGCCATTTCAGTGTCTGCATTCAGACTGTCCATACTTAGTAAAGAAAAATCATGTCTTTGGAGATTGACACCACTAAAAATGCATGGCCTCCAATCAAAAAAATATTTTTTCTCTTTTACTCTTCAGTTTCTTTTTCTTTTTTTTTTTTTT
>NW_016107451.1:463800-465196 GCF_001604975.1 Cebus imitator | reverse complement strand
ATCTTGGCTCACTGCAACCTCTACCTTCCGGGTTCAAGCAGTTGTCCTGCCTCAACCTCCCGGTAGCTGGGATTACAAGTGCCTGCCACCACACCCAGCTAATTTTTTGTATTTTTAGTAGAGATGGGATTTCACTATGTTGGTTAGGCTGGTCTCAAACTCCTGATCTAGTGATCCACCCACCTCTGCCTCCCCAAGTGCTGGGATTACAGGTGTGAGCCACCATACCTGGCCACATTTTTTCGTATGTTTGTTAACCATTTGTATATCTTCTTTTGAGAATTGTCCTTAGCCAACATTTTGATGCGGTTGTTTTTTTCTTACTGATCTGAGTTCATTGTAGATTCTGGGTATTAGTCCTTTGTCAGATGTGTAGATTGTGAAGATTTTCTCCCCCTCTGTGAGTTTTCTGTTTACTCTGCTGCCTGTTCCTTTTGCCATGTAAAAGCTCTTTAATTAGGTCCCAGTGATTTATCTTTATTTTTATTGCATCTGCTTTTGGGTTCTTGGTCATGAAATCGTTGCCTAAGCCAACATCTAGAAGGGTTTTTCCAATGTTACCTTCTAGAATTTTTATAGTTTGAGATCTTACGTTTAAGTCCTTAATCCATCTTGAGTTGATTTTTGTATAAGGTGATAGATGAGGATCCCATTTCATTCTCCTATATGTGGCTAGCCAATTATCCCAGCACCATTTGTTGAAAAGGGTGTCCTTTCCCTGCTGTATGTTTTTGTTTGCTTTGTTGAAGATTAGTTGGCTGTAAGTATTTGGGTTTATGTCTGGGTTCTCTATTCTGATCCATTGGTCTATGTGCCTATTTTTAATGCCAGTACCATGCTGTTTTGGTGACTGTGGCCTTATAGTATAGTTTGAAATCAGGTAGTGTGATGCCTCCAGATTTGTTCTTTTTGCTTAGTCTTGCTTTGGCTATGTAGGCTCTTTTTTGGTTCCATATGAATTTTAGAATTGTCTTTTTCTAATTCTGTGAAGAATGGTGGTGGTATTTGTTGGGGATTGCATTGCACTTGTAGATTGCTTTTGGCAGTATATTCATTTTCACAACATTGATTCTGTCCATCCATGAGCATGGAATATGTTTCCATTTGTTTGTGTCATCTATTACTTCTTTCAGCAGTGTTTTGTAGTTTTCCTTGTAGGGGTCTTTCAGCTCCTTGGTTAGGTACATTCCTAAGTTTGTCAGGTTTTTTTGTTTGTTTGTTTTTTGTTTTGGTAGCTGTTGTAAAAGGGGTTGAGTTATTGATTTGATTCATCACTTAGTTGCTCTTGGTGTGTAGAAGAGCTACTGATTTGTGTAAATTAATCTTGTATTGAGAAACTTTGCTGAATTCTTTCATCAGTTCTAGGAGCTTTCTGGAGGAGTCTTTTTTTTTTTTT
>NW_016107451.1:461312-463740 GCF_001604975.1 Cebus imitator | reverse complement strand
GAAGTTGAATGCTCTGCAATCTGGAGAAGTTTTCAGGGTTTTCAAGGTAAACGATCATATCAGCAAACAGTGACAATCTGACTTCCTCTTTACTACCAATTTAGATGCCCTTTTTTTTCTTTCTTTTGTCCGATTGCTCTGGCTAGGACTTCCAGTACTGTGTTGAAGTGGAGTGGTGAGAGTGGGCATTCTTGTCTTGTTCCAGTTCTCAGAGGAAATGTTTTCAACTTTTCCCCATTCAGTATTATGCTGACTGTGGGTTTGTCATAGGTGGCTTTTATTCAGTTAAGGTATTTCCCTTGTATGCCAATTTTGCAGAGAGTTTTAATCATAAAGGGATGCTGGATTTTGTTGAATGCTTTTTCTGCATCTATTGAGATGATCATGTGATTTTTGTTTTTAATTCTGTTATGTAGTGTATCACATTTATCGACTTGCATGTGTTAAACCATCCCTGCATCCCTAGTATGAAACCCACTTGATCATGGTGGATTATCTTTTTGATATGTTGTTGGATTTGGTTACCTAGTATTTTGTTAAGGATTTTAGTCTATGTTCATCAAGGATATTGGTCTGTAGTTTTCTTTTTTGGTTGTGTCCTTTCCTGGTCTTGGTATTAGGGTGATGCTAGCTTCATAAAATGAATGAGGGAGAGTTCCTTCTTTCTCCATCTTTTGGAATAGTGCAGAAGGATTGGTACCAACTCTTCTGACTCTGAATGTCTGATAGAATTCTGCTGTGAATCCATCTGTCTCTGGACTTTTTATTGTTGGTAATTTCTTGGTTTTTTTTTTTTTTTTTTTTTTTTTTTGTTTTTTGTTTTTTTACCTAGGCTGGAATACAATGGTACGATCTTGGCTCACTGCAACCTCTACCTCCTGGGTTCAAGCAATTCTCCTGCCTCAGCCTCCCAAGTAGCTGGGACTACAGGCATGTGCCACTACACCCAGCTAACTTTTTGTGTTTTTAGGAGAGATGGGGTTTCACCATGTTAATCAGGATGGTCTCGATCTCCTGAACTCATGATCTGCCCGCCTCAGCCTCCCAAAGTGCTGGGATTACAGGCGTGAGCCTGTTTGTTGGTAATTTCTTAATTACCATTTCAATCTCGCCTCTTGTTATTGGTCTGTTTGGGGTATCTAATTCTTCCTGATTTTTTTCTTCTTTGATCCTGAAATCCATGACCAAGGATTGCGAGGAGGTTTGTATTTTTCCAAGAATTTCCAAGAATTTATCCATCTCCTCTAGGTTTTCTAGTTTATGTGTGTAAAGGTGTTCATAGTAGCCTTGAATGATCTTTTTGTATTTAAGTTGTGTCAGTTGTAATTTCTCCTATTTCATTTCTTAGTGAGGTTATTTGGATTTTCTCTCTTCTTGGTTAATCTTGCTAATGGTCTATCAATTTTGTTTATCTTTTCAAAGAACCAGCTTTTTGTTGTGTTTATCTTTTTTATTGTGTTTTTTTTTTGTTTCATTTCATTTAGTTCTGCCGCTATCTTGGTTGTTTTCTTTATTCTGCTGGGTTTGAGTTTAGTTTGTTCTTGTTTCTCTAGTTAGATTGTTTGTCTGTGCTCTTTCGATGTAGGCGCTTAGGTCTATGAACTTTTAGCACTGCCTTGGCTGTATCCCAGAGGTTGTGTCATTATTGTAATTCAGTTCAAAGAATTTTTAAATTTCCATCTTGATTTTGTTTTTGACCCAATGCTCATTCGGGAACAGGTTATTTAATTTTCAACTATTTGCATGGTTTTGAAGGTTCCTTTTGGAGTTGATTTTCAGTTTTACTCCATTGTGGTCTGAGAGAGTGCTTGATATAATTTCAATTTTCTTAAATGTATTGAGGCCTGTTTTGTGGCCTATCTTGGAGAAAGTTCCATGCTCTGTTGAATAGAATGTGTATTCTGCGCTTGTTGGATTAAATGTTCTGTATATATCTGTTAAGTCCATTTGTTCCAAGGTATAGTTTAAATCCATTATTTCTTTGTTGACTTTCTGTCTTGACGACCTGTCTAGTGCTGTCAATGCAGTATTGAAGTCCCCTAGTATTATTGTGTTGCTATCTAATTTCTTAGGTCCATTAGTGATTGTTTTATAAATTTGGCAGCTCCAGTGTTAGTTGCATATATGTTTAGGATTGTGGTATATTCCTGTTGGACAAAGCCTTTTACCATTATATAACGTCCCTCTGTCTCTTTTAACCACTGTTGCTTTAAAATTTATTTTGTCTGATATAAGAATAACTACCCCTGCTTGCTTTTGGTGTCCATTTGCATGAAATGCCCTTTTCCACCCCTTTTACTTTAAGTTTATGTTAGCCCTTATGTGTTAGGTGAGTCTCCTGAAGGCCACAGATGATAGTTGGTTGGTGAGTTCTTATCCAATCTGAGGTTCTGTATCTTTTTTTTTTTTTTTTTTTTTTTTGAGATGG
>NW_016107451.1:457744-459181 GCF_001604975.1 Cebus imitator | reverse complement strand
TTTTTTTGAGACGGAGTTTTGCTCTTGTTGCCCAGGCTGGAGTGCAGTGGCACGATCTTGGCTCTTGGCTCACTGCAACCTCCGTCTCCCGGGTTCAAACAATTCTTCTGCCTCAGCCTCCTGAGTAGCTGGGATTACAGGCGCCTGCCACCACGCCCAGCTAATATTTTTGTATTTTTAGTAGAGTTGGGATTTCACTATGTTGGTTAGGCTGGTCTCGAACTCCTGACCTCATGATCCACCCACCTCAGCCTCCCCAGGTGCTGGGATTACAGGTGTGAGCCACTGTGCCTGGCTGATGTATTTCATTGTGTATTTTCATTGTGTATTTTCTTTTTGTAGAGATGTGGTCTTGCTGTGTTGCTCATGCTGGTCTTGAACTCCTGGCCACAAGCAGTCCTCCTGCCTCAGCCTCCCAAAGTCTTGGGATTTCAGGCTGAGCCTCCACACCCAGCCTCATTGTGTATTTCTGAAAGACTTTAAAAAATAAACACAATATTGTTACCACTTTTTAAAATAATCCGTTATTTAATATTATCAGCTGTCCAGCCAGTGTTCAGATTTCCCCAGTTTGTTCATTGGTTTGTTTTACAATTTGTTTGAATCTAGATCTAAATTAAGTCTATAAATTGCAGTTGGTTGATACGTCACTTGTCTCACTTAATCCATAGGTTTCCCTTTCTATCTCCTTTTCTTCCTTTGGTATTTATTGAAGAAACTACGTCATTTGTTTTGTAGGACTTTTGACAGTCTAAATTTTGTTGACGGTATCCTCATGATGTCTTTAACATACAATTGGTCCTCTGTATCTCTGGGTTCTGCATCTGTGAATTCAATCTTGGATTGAAAATATTAGAAAAAAATATGTCTGTACTGAATATGTACAGACTTTTTTCTTGTCATTCACTAAATAATACATTATAACAACTATTTACATAATATTTACATCATATTATATGTAATGCAGAGATTATATTATAGGAGAAGAAATGTGTAGGTTATATGTAAATGCTACACCATTTTTTCTTTTTTTTTTTGTTTGATTTTGAGACATCTGGTTTCCAATACACCATTTTTTTATCAGGGACTTGAGCAACCTTGGATACCAAAATCCTAGTGGTCCTAGAACCATTGCCCCATGGATACTGAGGGGCAATGATATACTATATTCCTCTGCTCTCTATACTTCTTGCAAATTGATAGTTGGAGCCAGAGGCTTGATTCGTCTTTGATTTTTGTGCCAAGAATACTTTATAGGTGGTAGTTGTTATTCCATCACTACACCAATTATAGGTATATAAATTATAGGTATATAGCTATAATCATACCCATGGTCTGGTTGCCTTTTTGTTGTTTTACTAGGCTTTGGTTATTTCTTCATTTCTCCTGTAGTCTTTTTCTCCACCATTAGGATTTCTTTTCTTTTTTTTTTTTTTT
>NW_016107451.1:436040-455684 GCF_001604975.1 Cebus imitator | reverse complement strand
GAGGTTGCAGTGAGCTGAGGTTATGCCACTGCACTCCAGCCTGGGCAACAAGAGCAAAACTCCATCTCAAAAAAAAAAAAAAAAAAAAAAAAGACCAAGTCTTTTTCCCCATTAAACATGGTATTTAAGATAATACCTAGCACATAATAGAAATTAACTGTTCTTTATATGTTTGTTGAATTAATAAATTAATTTGTTCAGTGTACTAATGTATTTAATGATTTGTATTTTATCATTATTACATAATCCTACAGTTCCATTACTGTCATTATTCTTTATTTTTATTTCTTAAGAGACAGGGTTTCTCTCTGGCGCCCAGCCTGGAGTGCAGTGCCACAGTCATGGTTCACTGCAGCCTTGACCTCCTGGGCTCAAGCGATCCTCCTGCCTCTGCCTCCTGAGTAGCTGGGACTACCGGTGTGTGCCACGATTCCAGGCTAATTTTTTTTTTTTTTACTTCTTGTAGAGACGGAGTCTTGCTGTGTTTCCCAGGGTGGTCTCAAACTCTTGGGCTCAAGCAATCCTCCCACCTCAGCCTCCCAAAGTGCTGGGATTACAGATGTGAGCCACCATGCATGGCACTGTCATTATTCTTATACATTGATTTGCTTTTCTGGCTAGCAGAGGCCTGCTTATAATTAAATTGGACTCTGTAATATATATAATATAGTGGTTTTTCTGATTACAGCAGGGATTTTTGCTATACCTCTTTTTCACTCTAATTTATATGATTTACTCTTTGTTAGTGGATTATTGTACCAGAGAGTAAAAACCTATAGATAGTTCAGGTACCATCAGGAATCTTCACCATATGAACTGTCTACACCGTGATGCCATGACCTTTTTCAGAATATATGGGTCCCTAGATACTTTGGCTTGGGGACAGTTAAGACTTAGAAAAGTGAGGCTTGGGCCAGGCAGGGTAGCTCACGCTTGTAATCCTAAGACTTCGAGAGGCCGAGACAGGAGGATTGCTTGAGTTCAGAAATTTGAGACCAACCTGGGCAACATGGCAAAACCCTGTCTCTATAAAAAATACAAAAAAAAAGAAAAAAATTTAGCTGGGGTTGGTGGCACATGCCTGTAGTCCCCGCTACTCAGGAGGCTGAGGTGGGGGGATTACCTGAGCCCAGCAGGTAAGGCTGCGGTGAACCATGATTGTGCTGCCACTGTACACCTGCCTGGATGACAGAATAAGACCCTGTCTCAAAAAAGAAAAAAATGTGAAGAAAAGTGAGGCTTGAATAATTGGCAGTTGTTGAGTACCAAAGAAGTATGGTTTACTGGGTTGTCTGTTGTGTTTCGTTCTAATTCCACTATTTCTTACTGACATCAATCATCTTTCTGCGAATTTAGATGGAGTGATAGTGATGGCTTTCAGCTATCATTTGTAGTTAGCTGGGCTCCAGGTCAGAAGAATCATTAAGGATTATAAGATAAATTCCTGCTTATATTTACTGGAATTGCTCTTCAGATAAGGATCTCTAATGAAATAGCAGTTGCCAGAGTGAGCACCTGAGCTGTCACTTTTTCACTCAGGGCTCAAGTTTGTTTTTTGTTTGTTTTTGAGATGGAGTCTCCCTCTGTTGCCCAGGCTGGAGTGCAGTGGCACAATCTCAGCTCACTGCAACCCTGCCTCCCGCATGCAGGCGATTTCCAGCTAATTTTTGTATTTTTAGTAGAGGCAGGGTTTCACCATGTTGACCAAGCTGGTCTTGAACTCCTGACCTTAAGTGATCCGCCCGACTCAGCCTCCCAAAGTGTTAGGATTACAGGCATGAGCCACTGGGCCTGGCCTCAGGGCTCATATTTGAAACCCCAAGGTATGCTTTTTTTTTTTTTTTCCTTTAAAAGAAATTGGATCTTGCTTTGTCACCTAGGCTGGAGTGCAGTGGCATGATTGTACCCTACTGTAACCTTGAACTCCTGGGTGGCAAGCATTCCTCCTGCCTCAGCTTCTCAAGTAAGCATGCACCACCACACCTACCTAATTTTTTTTTATTGCATTTTAGGTTTTGGGGTGCATGTGAAGAACATGCAAGATTGTTGCATAAGTACACACGTGGCAGTGTGATTTGCTGTCTTCCTTCCTCCCCTTCACCTATATCTGGCATTTCTCCCCATGCTATCTCTCCCCAACTCCCCACCCCCCGCTGTCCCTCCCCTATTTCCCCCCAGCAGACCCCAGTGTGTAGTACTCCCCTCCCTGTGTCCATGTGTTCTCATTGTTCAGCACCCGCCTATGAGTGAGAACATGTGGTGTTTGATTTTCTGCTCTTGTGTCAGTTTGATGAGAATGATGGTTTCCATGTTCATCCATGTCCCTACAAAGGACACGAACTCATCATTTTTGATGGCTGCATAATATTCCATGGTGTATATGTGCCATATTTTCTTTATCCAGTCTATCGTCGATGGGCATTTGGGTTGGTTCCAGGTCTTTGCTATTGTAAACTGTGCTGCAATGAACATTTGTGTGCATGTGTCCTTATAGTAGAATGATTTATAATCCTTTGGATATATACCCAGTAATGGGATTGCTGGGTCAAATGGAATTTCTATCTCTAGGTCCTTGAGGAATCGCCACACTGTCTTCCACAATGGTTGAACTAATTTACATTCCCACCAAGAGTGTAAAAGTGTTCCTATTTCTCCACATCCTCTCCAGCATCTGTTGTCTCCAAATTTTTTAATGATCACCATTCTAACTGGCGTGAGATGGCATCTCAATGTAGTTTTGATTTGCATTTCTCTAATGACCAGTGATGATGAGCATTTTTTCATGTTTGTTGGCCTCATGTATGTCTTCTTTTGTAAAGTATCTGTTCATATCCTTCGCCCACTTTTGAATGGGCTTGTTTTTTTCTTGTAAATTTGTTTTAGTTCTTTGTAAATTCTGGTTATCAGCACTTTGTCAGATGGGTAGACCGCAAAATTTTTTTCCCATTCTGTTGGTTGCCAATTCACTCTATTGACTGTTTCTTTTGCCGTGCAGAAGCTGTGGAGTTTCGTTAGGTCCCATTTGTCTATTTTGGCTTTTGTTGCCAATGCTTTTGGTGTTTTGGTCATGAAGTCCTTGCCTACGCCTATGTCCTGAATGGTTTTGCCTAGATTTTCTTCTAGGGTTTTTATGGTGTTGGGTCTTATGTTTAAGTCTTTAATCTATCTGGAGTTAATTTTAGTGTTAAGGTGTCAGGAAGGGGTCCAGTTTCTGCTTTCTGCACATGGCTAGCCAGTTTTCCCAACACCATTTATTATACAGGGACTCCTTTTCCCATTGCTTGTTTTTGTCAGGTTTGTCAAAGATCGGATGGTTGTAGATATGTTGTGTTGCCTCCGAGACCTCTGTTCTGTTCCATTGGTCTATATCTCTGTTTTGGTACCAGTACCATGCTGTTTTGATTACCGTAGCCTTGTAGTATAGTTTGAAGTCTGGTAGTGTGATGCCTCCCACTTTATTCTTTTTGCTTAGAATTGACTTGGCTATGTGGGCTCTCTTTTGGTTCCATATGAAGTTTAAGGTGTTTTTTTCCAGTTCTGTGAAGAAGGTCATTGGTAGCTTGATGGGAATAGTGTTGAATCTGTAGATTACTTTGGGCAGTATGGCCATTTTCATGATATTGATTCTTCCTAACCATGAGCATGGACTATTTCTCCATCTGTTTGTGTCCTCTCTTATTTCGTTGAGCAGTGATTTGTAGTTCTCCTTGAAGAGGTCCTTTATGTTCCTTGTTAATTGTATTCCTAGGTATTTTATTGTCTTTGTAGCAATTGTGAATGGCAGTTTGTTCTTGATGTATAGGAATGCTTGTGATTTTTGCACATTGATTTTGTATCCTGAGACTTTGCTGAAGTTGCTTATCAGTTTCAGGAGATTTTGGGCTGAGACGATGGGGTCTTCTAAATATACAATCATGTCGTCTGCAAATAGAAACAGTTTGACTTCCTCCTGTCCTATTTGAATACCTTTTATTTCTTTTTCTTGCCTGATTGCTCTGGCTAGAACTTCCAGTACTGTATTGAATAGGAGTGGTGAGAGAGGGCATTCTTGTCTAGTGCCAGATTTCAAAGGGAATGTTTCCAGTTTTTGCCCATTCAGTATGATATTGGCTGTGGGTTTGTTGTAAATAGCTTTTATTATTTTGAGATACGTTCCGTTAATACGTAGTTTATTGAGGGTTTTTAGCATAAAGGGCTGTTGAATTTTGTTAAAGGCCTTCTCTGCATCAATTGAGATAATCATGTGGTTTTTGTCTTTGGTTCTGTTTATGTGGTGAATTACGTTACACTTAGCTAATTTTTAAAATTTTCTGTAGAGACAGGGTCTCCTATGTTTCCCAGGCTGCCCTTGAACTCCTGGGCTCAAGTGATCCTTCTGCCTTAGCCTCCCAAAGTGCTGGGAATACATGTGTGAACCACCACACCCAGCCTCATTTTTATTCCTTCACTGGCTTATTCACCACCATATTCCCAGTGCCTGGAACAGTAACTGGCAAGGCGTTTAAAAGGTACTCAGGAAATGGTCCTTCTTAACTCTTTTGTCCATGATAGGTTTCTGGATTGGTTGTCCCACAGGCTCTTGATTATATGTTAATTTCATTTCATTTGGAGGATGATTTTTTATTGCTTTGAATTGCCTCTTCCAGTCAAATTTTATATAAACATCAGTAGCCTCTATTTTAAATAAGACTATGTCAAATACATTTCCACTTAGGTGCAATGGTTAAGACAGCATAAGATTCCAGCACTTTGGGAGGCTGAGGCAGGAGGATTTCATGAGCACAGGAGTTTGAGACCAGGAATGTAGGGACGCCTGTCTCTACAAAAAAAATTTTGAAATTAGGTAGACATGTGTGCCTGTAGTCCCAGCTGCTTGGGGAGGCTGAGACTGAGGCGGGAAGATTGCTTAAGCCCAGAGACGGAAGGCTGCAGTGAGCCGTGATCACCCCACTGCACTCCAACCTGTGTGAGAAGAGTGAGAGCCGGTCTCAGAAAAAAAATAAGCATAAGATTGCTGAGCAGTATATTTTTAAAATATTGGCCATTCTAAGGTTATTGGTGATTAACATTCAACCGTGAAGGTTACTTCAGTGATAGTTGGCATTGTTTGGCTTGTGCAGTTCATGAAACCCTTGTCTGTTTTACCTTTTATACTTTTTTATAAATCTGAAATTTTACTTTTTGTCTCTAAGAGATAATCTTTTAGAGTTATATGTTAATATCTGAAATCAGTGGTATCTGGCAGGTTAATATGGTTGGGAGTGGGTAAATTTATGTTAAAAGCAATGCTGTTTTGGCTTATTTAATTATTAATTTAAAAAGTAGTTTAAAATACATAAAACAGTATGATTTTTGATGTTAGTCGACTTTCATTGTAAGTTGAAAATCGTCATTTGATGTTTATACTAACATCACAGGAAACTTTATCTTTGAAAATGGGTACTACAACTAATAATTTAGAAATAATTTAAATTTTAAATGAAATCTTTTTTTTTTCTCTCTTTCTCCTTAGGTGGAATGAATCTTACTTGTTGAATATCTTCTGATTACTAGTTGGATTCATTTGTAAAATAATCTTTTCCCCTGTGTGGAAGACACTGAGTGGCATATTTAAATTATAAGTCCACGGATTGAAAAGCTTTTTGATTTCCCAAAGGAGGGACATACCACTGTATCAGATAAGCTTGACATTACAGCCAAGATGGTGCTGTCCCAGAGACAACGAGATGAACTGTAAGTTTCCTTGTTTTGTACTTTAAAACAAAGTGGTAAATTAAAATTTAGCTTTGGGAGGTCTCTTCTAAGCTTAAAACTATTTTTACGATGTTCCAATATTGGTTTAGGCAGCTTGGTCTGATTTTAAAATGGAATTTTATTATGATATAGCATTATTAGTGTTTCTTCTGAGAAGGAGTTTTGCTCTTATTGTCCAGGCTGGAGTGCAGTGGCACCGTCTCAGCTCACTGCAGCCTCTGCCTTCTGGGTTCAAGCAATTCTCCTGCCTCAGCCTCCCAAGTGGCTGGGATTACAGGCGCCTGCCACCATACCCAGCTAATTTTTGTATTTTTAGTAGAGATGGGGTTTCCCCAGGTTCGCCAGGTTGGTCTCCCAACTCCTGACCTCTGGTGATCTGCCCACCTCTGTTGAGATTTACTTGGGGTGGTTGGCAAAATATTACAGAAAATATTTAGGGAAAGTTGTAGATTATAGTGGAAGGCCAAAAGGTCTGAAACTATAATCAATAATTTACCCTAAATATTTTCTGTAATATTTTGCCAGCCGCTCTGAGTAAATCTCAACAGGCCTCGGTCTCCCAAAGTGCTGGGATTATAGGTGTGAGCCACCGTGCCTGGTCATGATAAAGCATTATTTACCCTTGTGACTTGATTATGTGTAAGTTTAACATGAAACAGACAAGTCAGTTGGGATAAGTTTTACCCTAAGCTTATCTTTTAAATATGTTATGTCCAACAGGAAGTTAGGTGCTTCAGGGCTCTCCTGAACCTTTTTTTTTGGTCTGGAATTTATGCCTTAGAAAAATGAAAGCTGGCTGGGCGTGGTGGCTCATGCCTGTAATCCCAGCACTTCGGGAGGCCAGGTGGGCAGATCACAGGGTGGAGTTGGCAGTGAGCCGAGATCACACCACTGCACTCCAGCCTGGTCAACATAGCGAGACTCTATCTCAAAAGAAAAAAAGAAAAATGAAAGTCATTTTATTCTTGTTATTGCTGATGCCTTTTCTTTGCCTTGTGTTTCTTTTATCATCCAATGGCCATTACAGGATTTGAACTTTATGAGGTGGCTAATATAATAATTGCAGATACTTTAGTGAGAGAGGTGTGAAATGGCTTGACCACTTCTGTTTTATAGTATTCCATTTTTGTAGGTGAAGAACATGGGGATTTTCCACTCCCACTGTTTCACTTGAGTAGCCTTAAAAAACAAAAAGAAAAAAAAAATGAGGGGAAAATGTAGCTTTATGTTATCATTTTTTTTTCCCTAAAGACAGAGTCTTGCTCTGTCGCCCAGGCTAGAGTGCAGTGGTGCAGTCTCGGCTCACTGCAGCCTCTGCCTCCTGGGTTCAAGCAATTCTCCTGCCTCAGCCTCCCCAGTAGCTGGTACTACAAGCACCCACCAGCACACCCGGCTAATTTTTGTATCTTTAGTAGAGATGGAGTTTCACCATCTTGGCCAGGCTGGTCTCAGACTCCTGGCCTCGTGATCCACCCGACTTGGCCTCCCAAAGTGCTGGGATTACAGGAGTGAGTATGTTCTACATTAAAAAAAAAAAATTCTGTGGCTTTTCAACCATTTGTATTTGGAAGTAATTTCAAATTTATAAAGCTGCAAGAATAACACACAGAATACTAATATTTTATGAAATACACCTATTGTTAATATTTTATACCATTTGCTTTATCATCTGCACTTTGTGTGTTGGGGTGTGTGTGTGCAGTACACAATAGGCTTTTCTTAAACCATTTGAGAGTAAGTTGCACATATCAAAGAAATACCCTTTCCCACAAATAAATAGTCAGTTCCTGATAATAAGGATATTCTATTTATATAGCTAGCAATTTCATTAAATTTAATCTTTCGTGTTCCAGTTTTGTCAGTAGATTCCACAGTGTTCTTGCTGGCACTTCGTTACTCTCGTACATCATCCAGTCCAGGATCCGGTATTGCATTTAGCCCTCGTGTCTTAGTCACATTTCATCTGGAACAGTTGGTCAGTTTTTGTCTTTTTTCTGACATTGATGTTTTTGAGGAATAATCTTTTTTTTAAAAATAGAGTATTTCTCGTACCGTACTTGTCTAATGTTTCCTTATGATTAGATTCAGGTGATGCATTCTTGGCCAGTGCACTGAATAAGTAGTTTGTATTCTCTCTCCCTCTCTCTCTCTTTTTCTTTCTCTCTCTCTCTTTCTTTTTTTCTTTCTTTCCTTTCTTTTTCTCTTTTTTATTTCTTCTTTCTTTCTTTCTTCTTTTTCTTTTTCTTTCTTTTTTTCCCTCCCTCCCTCCTCCCCCCCCCTTCCTTCCTTTCGTTCGTTTCATTTAGAGAGACATAATGGTCCTCTGCCCCTCAATTTTCATCCTTAGCCAAAATGATTGATTTTTCCACTGTATAGTTACTGTTCTTTTCCTTACCACGAATAAATGGGAAGTACTTTAAGACCATGCAAACATTCGTGTTTTCAAGACCAACCTGGCAACCTGGTGAAACCCCACCTCTACGAAAATACAAAAATTAGCCAGGTGTGGTGGCACATGCCTGTGGTCCCAGCTACTCAGGTGGCTGAGACAAGAGGATTGCTTGACCTTGGGAGGTTGGGGGTGCAGTGAGCCATGATCATGCCACTGCACTTCAGCCCGGCAATAGAACAAAACCCTGCCAGAAAAACAAAAGTGTTCATCAAGCAAATAAAATTTACCTTATGATAAGATTTAAATGTAAATCTGGGGCCGGGTACAGTGGCTAATGCCTGAATCCCAGCACTTTGGGAGGCCGACACAGCGGATCACTTGAGGTCGGGACCTGGAGACCAACCTGGCCAACATGACGAAACCCCATCTCTACTAAAAATACAAAAATTAGCCGGGCTTGCTGGCAGGCCCCTGTAATCCCAGCTACTTGGGAGGCTGAGGCACAAGAAACACTTGAACCTTGGAGGCAGAGGTTGCAGTGTACCAAGGTTGCGCCACTGCACTCCAGCCTGGGTGACAGAGGTAGACTCTGTCTCAAAAAAAAAAAAAAAATTATATATATACAAATATATAAACAGCTAAGCAGTTGAGATTAAAATAAAACTTAGGAACTGAAGATAGCAGTAATAATGAGGGTCCTGATAACAAAAGCCTGTCAGATCCAGCCAACATAGCCTACAGAAGATACACAGTCTTCAGTGAATCTTTATAAAAACAAAGACAGAAAATGAACTATGCGTTCAGTATAAGAACAAGAATGACAAGTCTTCAGAAAGGAGGAGGGAAGACTTAATAATTAATAAAAGCAGACCTTAATAAAATAGAAAATAGTTCCATAAGCTTAATTGGTAAAACCAAAAACTAGCTTTTAAAAAAGAACATGTAAAATAGACAAAACCATTTGAGTCAAGAGAAAAGATATAAATGAAGTATATAGGAATGGGAAATTCAACGTAAAATGAACTCAGATGATCTTCAAACTTATGAGAGTACTCTATCCTGTTAAATTTGAAAATTTGCTGGGCTCAGTGGATTACTTGAGGTCAGGAGTTTGAGACCATCCTGGCCAACATGGTGAAACCCCATCTCTACTAAAAATACAAACATTAGCCAGGTGTGGTGCCACGCCCCTGTAATCCCAGCTACCAAGGAGGTTGAGGCATGAGAATCACTTGAACCCGGAGGCAGAGGTTGCAGTGAACTGAGACCGTGCCGCTGCACTCCAGCCTGGGCAACAGAATAAGACTGTTTCTCAAAAATAATATAAAATTGGAAAACTAAATGACCTGTGTGGGTTTTCTAGGAAAATATATGATAATATTGGTTCAAGAAATAGTAGGTAAGTTGAATAGATTGTTAAATATAGAGGACATTGTAACGTTAGTTGAAAGACTTCAATCCCAGGCAGTTTTTAAGCCTAGATGATAATTTTTTCCAATCTAGTAAAGACCATTTACTTCCCAGATTATTTGATCATTTCCAGAACGTAGTTAAAGGTAGTAAATTTAGGAGCTTATTTTATAAGGCTGGCACTACCTTTGCAGGAACACTGGGCAAGCCACCTGGTGGTGGCTCATACCTGTAACCCCAGCACTCAGGGAGGCTGAGGTGGGTGGATCTTTTGAGGCCAACATGGTGAAACTCTGCCTCTAGTAAAAATACAAAAATGTGGCTGAGTGCGTTGGCTCACTTCTGTAATCACAGCACTTTGGTAAGCTGAGGCGAATGGATCACCTGAGGTCAGGAGTTTGAGGCCAGCCTGGCCAACATGGTGAAACCCTGTCTCTACTTAAAAAAAAAATAAATAAATAACCGGACATGGTGGCAGGTGCCTGTAATCCCAGCTACTTGGGAGGCTGAGGCAGGAGAATCGCTTGAAACTGGAAGCTGGAAGGCAGAGGTTGTAGTGAGCCAAGATCGAGGCACTGTACTCCAGCCTGGACAACAAGAGTGAAACTCCGTCTCAAAAAAAAAAAAGAAATACTAGGTACGTTCCTATTAAAGTCAGCAACAAACTAAGAGTTCCTGTGTCTCTACATCTGTTTAAGTATATATTTGAGATTTCAGCTCATGTAGTAAGGCAACAAAAATAATCAGAAATATTGAAAAGGAAGCAACCAAACATTTATAGGTGCAAGCATCTACATAAACCTAAGAGAATCAACAGTTGGAATTAATAGGTTTAGGGCCAGACAGTTTGGCTCACATCTTGTAATTCAAGTACTTTTGGATGCTGAGGCTGAGGAAGGAGAATCGCTTGCACCTGGGAGGTGGAGGTTGCAGTGAGGTGAGATCATGCCACTGCACTCCACCCTGGGCAACAAATCGAGATTCTGTCCCCTTCAAAAAAAAAAAAAGAATGGGTTTACTACAATGACCCAAAATAAGATGGCATCAAAAATAAACTGTTCCTGGCCAGGCGAGTAGATCACCTGAGGTCAAGAATTCAAGACAGCCTGGCCAATATGACGAAACCCCGCCTTTGCTGAAAGTACAAAAATTAGCCAAGCATGGTGGAACACGCCTACCTACTTCGGAGGCTGAAGCAAGAGGATTGCTTGAACCTGAGAGGCGGAGGTTGTGGTGAGCGGATATCCTGTCAGCCTCAGCAACAGTAAGGCTCTGTCTCAAAACAAACAAACTGTTCTTGTTAATGGATAATGTAGTAGAAAAGATTTTTTTTTTTTTTTGCCTTGTTTCTGGATGGAAAAGTCAGTATTGGACAGCTGTCACAACTCTCAAATAATTAAATGCAATCCAAATCAAAATTCAAACTGAATTTCTCATTAACTTGACCATCTTGATCTTAAAAGTTATTTGGAAGAGAAAATAGGTAAGAAAATATTTTAAATGATAATGGGAAAGAACTTGAATCTATCAGATATTCAAATATTATTGTAAAATGTGGAATAAGCAAATAGGTTAGGGGAACAAAGTTCAAAGACATTCCTCCTTATGAAATTTAGCATGGGATAAAGGTGGTATTATTAAAAGCCTGAATATTGAGCGTATACCGAATAACAGTATAAAGTGGTAGAGAAGATACAGCCTTTGGGTAGAGATGGACTTCCTTAAGGTATAAAATGTAGAAACCAAAGGAAGATTGCAAGTTTGACTGTATCAATATATAAAACTTCCGTGTGAAGAAAGGCCTCAAAACAGGTCAGGCACTGTGTCTCAGGTCTGGAATCCTAGCACTTTGGGAGTCTAAAGCGGGAGGATTGCTTGAGGCAGGAGTTTGAAATTGGCCTGAGCAACGTAGGTGCAAGATTTTATCTTTACAAAAAAAATTGTTTAAAAAGTAGCCAGGCGGCCAAGCACAGTGGCTTAGGCCTGTAATCCCAGCACTTTGGGAGACTGATATGGATGGATCACCTGAGGCTAGGAGTTTAAGACCAGTCTGACGAACAGGGTAAAACCCCACCTCTACTAAAATACAAAAAATTAGCTGGGCTTTGTGGCGCATGCCTGTAGTCCCAGCTACTCACGAGGCTAAGACAGGAGAATTGCTTGAACCCAGGAGGTGGAGGTTGTAGTGAGCTGAGATTGTGCCATTGCACTCCAGCCTGGGCAACAAAAGTGAAACTGTCTCAGAAAAAAAGAAAATGAAAAAAAAATCTGGCATTCTGGCATAGTGGCACACGCGCATAGTCGTGACTACTCAGGAGGCTGAGGTGGGAGGATCACTTGAGCCCAGGAGTTCAAGGCTGCAGTAAGCCATGATGGCACTACTGCACTCCAGCCTGGGTGACAGAATGAGACCTTGTCTGAGGGGAAAAAAAAAAAGTTATTCTAGAAATAACCAGTAGAAAAAAATGAGAAAAAGTAGTATAAATGCCATTCACAAACAAAGCAAATTGAAAAATTGGGTGGTAAACATATGAAAATGTTTGCCTCTAAACAAAACAAGATTTAGTTGTCTCCTGAGATTGTCCAAAACGAAAAAAATACCAGTGATAGCCTTTGATAGCAAGAGTGTGGGAAATGGGTTGTTTCAGATACTGGTAGTAGGAGTACAAATTGTTACAGTTTCTTTAAAGAGTAGTTTGGGAGTCCTCCCTTCCAGCTCTTGAGTATCAGGAATTATTGACACATGCCACTATGCCTAGCTAATTTGACAGTATCTATTAACATGTACTGTGTGTTCTTCATCTGACAGTGTGGAGAACTTTTTCAGCACGAATGTGGTCATTTCTCTAGGGATAGCTATATAAAAGGATGTTTATTGTATTGCTTATATAGTAAGAAACTGATTAATAGTCCAAAGAATTCATCTTTCAGCAGGGATGTGTTAAATATGCTACATTCATTTTATGAGTTACTGTACAGCATTTAAAAGAATATGGAGTGTGTGTGTGTGTGTACATACAAGAAAACACCTCTGAGATCTGTTGTTAAATAATCAAATTGCTAAATGAGGTGGTATGATACATTTATGTTAAACATTCCTCCCCTACAACTGTTTGTTTCTTTTATGCCTATGTCTGTAGAGGCACAGATAAAGGCCTGAAAGGAAACACACTAAAATGTTAACAGTGGTTGCCTCTGAAGAGAGGAATGAGATTATATAAAGGTGAAACAAAGGAGATTCTTGATGGTGTAGCTTCAGTTTTTTGGCCAGTGTATTGTATAAATAAAAGGAAAATTTTAGCTGGGTGTGATGGCTCACACCTGTAATCCCAGCACTTTGGGAGACCAAGGTGGGAAGATTGCTTGAGCCTAGGAGCTCAAGGTTTCAGTGAGCTGTCATCACACCATTGCACGCCAGCCTAGACAACAGAGCCAGGCCCTGTGTCAAAAAAACAAACAGAACAAAAGTAAAATTTTAATGGCTTTTCTTTTAAACAAAGAAACTATAGATAATCACTATTACTTGGCATCATAGGTTATCGTGGAGAAGTGTTAGGTCAGCCTGATGTTTCTCTATTCTTGTCTGTTTAGGTATCCATGATATTCTTTTTCTTGCATTTATCCTTCCTCAAGCCAGATTTTGGATATAAATTCTGAATCCATTTTGGGGTTATAGTATGTGTACCTTTCCTGCTGCAGAATTGGTTCTTTATTTTAGAAAAATTTTCTGTATTATTTACTTATTTCTATATTTTTGAGACAGCATCTCATTGTTACCTAGGCTGGAGTGCAGTGACAGGATCTCAGCACAGTGCACCCTCAACTTCCCAGGCTCAAGCATTACCCCCACCTCATTCTGGGACTACAGGTGCGCACCACCATTCCCAGCTAATTTTTTTGTTGTATTTTCTTTGCAGAGATGGGGTTTTGCCATGTTGCCCAGGCTGGTCTCAAACTACTGGGCTCAAGCGATCCACCCACCTCAACCTCCCAAAGTGCTGGGATTACAGGTATAAGCCACTGCACATGGCCTCATTTATTAAATTTGTGTATGATAATACCATGTTTTCAGGGATTCCTTTTATTTTTATCTATTTTTAGTTTGATGTCACTTTTGGTTTCTAGAGAGTATAGTTCATTCATCTGTAATTTTCTGCTGCTTCCTGGGGGTTTATTCTTCTCTAAAGCAGACTTTCCTCTCACTTTTACTTGCTTTGTTACCTTTTCACCTCCCCTCTTAGTAAAGTCCTCATGGGCTCCATGTGGCATCCTTCCTTCTGACTAATCATCTTTGGATATAATTCTGTTTGTAGAAAAGAACGACTATGGTAAAGTGGCTTGAAATTGGGTGTGCTCTCTTGGAACATCTTTCTGCTGTGTAGTGCTGTCCTTTGCCCTAGGGCATGTGGCCTTTTAGCTTTTCCCAGGTTCTCAGGTAAAGAGGCCTTCCAAAGTGATCTTCCAGCATTGTTTTGTATACTTTCTTGTTTATCTCTGTTAGCTAGTCCTGGCCAGTAGGCTAATTTTCTTAGCCTTTCTCTTAACCTTCCTTGACCTATAGACAGTTTTCTGTTTTACCCCCAATCTTTCATCTGTTTTTTATTTTATTTTTTTCATTCTGAGGTGCTATTGATTGTGTAACATATACTGACTTACTACTCGTGAGCTCAAGCCATCCACCCAACCTTGAGCCACTGCACCCACCTCAGGGACTAAAATTTAATGAAAAAGACTCCCTGATACGTATATGCCTATCCCAAACTTTGAAAAGAGATATTCTTAAGAAACTAATAGGTTAATATTGGCCCTTAACTCATGGCATGGTCCTAAAACAGAAGATCTGGAATAATTTGTGGTATACTTAATAAAAATTTCCTGGGTTTCTTGTGTCAACACGTGCTTGGCTAAGCTAGGACATGCTGAAGATGCAGTCAACTGAATCCTTGATACTACAGGTACGGTTTCCCCTGGATAACTCTGTGTCAGAACAGATAACACCGATTCTGACCTTAAAACATACTTTCTTGATCCCTAAGTGTTAAACGTCACCTGTTAAATACATAGCTTTATGTATTTGACAAACAGCTTTAAATACATAGCTAGAACATTTAGAACTGTTTAAAATGTATTTTTTCACCAACCTGATGCTTTTGAACAAAAAATAAATACAAAGTGATAATTAAGACAAACTGTGGGCTAGGTGCTATGGCTTATGCCTGTAGTCTCAGCACCTTGGAAGGCTGAGGTAGGTGGATTGCTTGACCCCAGGAGTTTGAGACCAGCCTGAGCAACACAGCTAAACCCTGTCTCTGCAAACAATACAAAAATTAGCTGGGCCTGGTGGCGCCCACCTGTGCTCTCAGCTACTTGGGAGGTTTCAGTGGGAGTCCTGGGAGGTTAAGGCTGCAGTGAGCCATGATCCAGCCTGGGCTACAGAGCAAGACCCTGTTTCAAGAAAAAACAAAAACCAAAATACCTGTAATCCTTTCAATGTAAGAAAAATTGGAAAATACAGGGAAAGAAAGAACATAGTTCCAGATCCCACCTGCAGGCAACCCAGTGTTACTGTTATGATCAGAAAATGCTCCCTCCAGATTTTCCCACCTCACTTAAAATTTTTTTCAGAGGGCCGGGCGTGGTGGCTCAAGCCTGTAATCCCAGCACTTTGGGAGGCCGAGGTGGGTGGATCACGAGGTCAAGAGATCGAGACCATCCTGGTCAACACGGTGAAACCCCATCTCTACTAAAAATACAAAAAATTAGCTGGGCATGGTGGCGCGTGCCTGTAACCCCAGCTACTCGGGATGCTGAGGCAGGAGAATTGCCTGAACCCAGGAGGCGGAGGTTGCGGTGAGCCGAGGTCGCGCCATTGTACTTCAGCCTGGGTAAATGAGCAAAAACTCCGTCCCAAAAAAAAAAAAAAAAAGTTTTTTTTAGATTAAAAAGGGGGATATCTTTGCAGAAGTATGAGGATTACATATAATACATGTAAAATGTTTGTCATAATACCTGCTATGAAGTAAATGCTTAATACACTTTAGCTGCTTTTGCTATACATAATGTTCAATTAACTGGTTTTTGTTGTTGTTGTTGTTGTTTTTCTCCTTGAGAAGGAGTCTCGCTCTGTTGCCCAAGCTGGAATGCAGTGGCATGAGCTCAGCTTACTGCAATCTCAGTCTCTTGGGTTCAAACAGTTCTCCTGCCTCAGTCTCCCGAGTAGCTGGGATTACAAGTGTGTGCCACCACACACAGCTAATTTTGTATTTTTAGTAGAGACAAAGTTTCACCATGTTGACCAGGCTGATCTCAAACTCCTGACCTCAAGTGGTCTGCCTGCCTCAGCCTTCCAAAGCGCTGGGATTACAGGCATGAGCCACCACATCTGGCCCAATTAACTGTTTCCTCAAGATTTTATTTTTTTCTCATTAAAAATTTCAGGAATTGGAAATTCCTGACTCACATCTGACTCACGCCTGTAATCCCAACACTTTGGGAGTCCCAGGTGGGTGGATCACCTGAGGTCAGGAGTTCAAGACCAGCTTGGCCAACATGGCAAAACCCCATCTCTACTAAAAATACAAACGTTGAGCCAGGTGTGGTGGCATGTGCCTGTAAGTCCCAGCTACTCAGGAGGCTGAGACAGGAGAACCACTTGGAAGGCAGAGGTTGCTGTGAGCTGAGATCACCCCATTGCACTCCAGCTTGGGTGACTCCATCTCAANTTGAGACAGGGTTTTGCTCTTGTTGCCCAGGCTAAAGCGCAGTGGCACTCTCTTGGCTCACTGCAACCTCTGTCTCCTGGGTTCAAGCGGTTCTCCTGCCTCAGCATTCCAAATACCTGAGATTACAGGCACACACCACCATGCCCGGCTAATTGTTGTATTTTTAGTAGAGTCGGGGTTTCACCATGTTGGCCAGTTTGGTGTCAAACTCGGGACTTCAGGTGATCCGCCCACCTTGGCCTCCCAAAGTGTTGGGATTACAGGCGTGAGCCACTCCACCCAGCCTGTCTTTTAAACTTTAAAGGTTTGATAATGATGGAACCTGTAATCATATTGCCTATATTGTCACTTTCTATGCAGTGACGATTGTTTCTAACTATTGCCCAAAAAAAAAAAAAAGGCCCTCTGTGTCTTCAAAGGAGGATTAAATTCTTCTCAGTTTGTGTTATTGTTTGTTTTTTTGAGATAGTGTCTGGCTCTGTCTCCCAGGCTGGAGTACAGTGGCTCAGTCTCAGCTCACTGCAGCCTCCACCTCCAAGGCTCAAACCATCCTTGTATCTCAGCCTTACAAGTTGTTGGGACTACAGGTGCGTGCCACATGCCTAGCTAATTTTTCTATTTTTTTGTAGAGACGGGGTTTTGCCATGTTGCCCAGGCTGGTCTCAAACCCTGGGCTCTAGCAGTCTGCCTGCCTCAGCGTCTCAAAGTGCTGGAATTACAGGTGTGAGCCACCCTGCCTGGCTTTTTTTATTTTTATTTTTTATTTTTATTTTTTTTTTAAAGAGACAGGGTTCAGGCTGGAGTGGTGCAGTGGCATGATCATAGCTCATAACTCTTGGGTTCAAACAATCCTTCTGGATTGGCCTTTCAAAGTGCTGGGATTACAAGTGTGAGCCACCATGCCTAGCCTGTGTTAGATCTTTTTATTCTTTGGAAATTTTTGATTTCCAGAATGAAATTGCTGATTATTTAAAATATATATATATGTTAACTTTTTTTTAGGAGTGAAATGTAGGCATCTGTAAAGATGATAAAGATATGATCAAGATGAAAATTGTTGACTTTCTGTAGAATTTATACAAAGCCTTTGTACATGCCACATCACATTGCATTTCAGCGAAAGATGGAGGGTATTCCAGAGAGTTCTATTAGAAAGAGAAAACACATGTAGGCCAGGCACGGTGGCTCTCTCCTGTAATCCCAGCACTTTGGGAGGCTGACTTCAGGCGGATCACCTGAAGTCAGGAGTTCAAAATCAGCCTGGCCATGTGACAAAAACCGGTCTCTACTAAAAATATAAAAATTAACTGGACGTAGTGGCATATGCCTGGTAATCCCAGCTACTTGGGAGGCAGAGGTTGCAGTAAGCTGAGATTGCGTCACAACCCTCCAGCCTGGGTGACAGAGCGAGACCCTGTCTCAAAAAAAGATAAAAGAAAACACATTGTAGAAGAGGAAAGCAGAGGCTGGGCATGGTTGCTCGTGCCTGTAATCCCAGCACTTTGGGAGGCCGAGGTGGGTGGATCAGCTGAGGTCAGGAGTTTGAGACCAGCCTGACCAACATGAAGAAACTCTGTCTCTACTAAAAAAATAAAAAATTAGCTGGGTGTGGCGGCACATGCCTGTAATCCCAGCTACTCAGGAGGCCAAGGCAGGAGAATTGCTTGAACCCAGGAGGCAGAGGTTTTGGTGAGCTGAGATTGTGCCATTGCACTCCAGCCTGGGCAACAGAGTGAAACTTCATCTCAAAAAAAAAAAAAAAAAAAAAGAAAAAAAATAAATGCATAAAAAAAAAAAAAAAAAAAAAAAAAAGTCAATATGAGGTAATAAATTCTAAGTTTTTTGTTTTGTAAACCTTGCTTCTCTCAAATTATTTTCCCAAAAAGCCTTAAATGTTTTCCATAGCAATTTTGATTTGGGAATGGAATAAGTGACTTGATGGACAGTGCCATATGCCTTTTCTCATATCCTACGTCTTAATTTGGCCTTTTCCCCAGTTTCCCCTGGTGTTATCATCTTGTATTGATGTGGTATATTTATTATAATTGATGAGTCAACACGGATACATTATTACTAACTAAAGTCCATAGTTGACGCTGGGGTTCATTCTTTTTGTTGTATATTCTCTTGGTTTTGACAAATGCTTAATGTTACATATCTATCATTACAGTATCATACAGAATAATTTCACTGCCCTAAAAATCTCAGCCTCCACCTATTCATCCCTCCCTGCCTCCCTAAACCCTTCATATTTTTACTCTTTCCATAGTTTTGTCTTTTCCAGAAAATCACAATTATATAGCATGTACCCTTTTCACACTGGCTGCTTTGACTTAGCAATCTGTATTTAACATTTCTCCATGTCTTTTCATGACTGTAATTTTTATTTTATTTTATTTGAGATAATCTTGCATTGTCACTCAGGCTGGAGTGTGATAGCTTGATCTCAGCTCACTGCAACCTCTGCCTCCTGGGTTCAAGCGATTCTCCTGCCTCAGCCTCCTGAGTAGCTGGGACTATAGGCACGTGCCACCATGCACAGTTAATTTTTGTATTTTTAGTAGAGACGGGTTTGACTGTGTTAGCCAAACTCCTGACCTCGTGATCCGCCCACCTGGGCCTCCCAAAGTGCTGGGATTACAGGTGTGAGCCACTGCGTCCTGCCGACCGTAATATATTTTTAAGCTGGTTTTTTGTTTGTTTGCTTGCTTGCTTCAAAAAACTGACCTCTGCAGTTAGTTGAGGTATTCAGGTTTCTCCTATGAACATATGTGAACATTGTATGTATTTAGTATTCATTGGAAAGTGGTTATTCCCGGGCCTTTGCAAAACTAAGTGAAGATCTGCACCCGCCTGCACATTTCACATGGTAACAGGAATATACTATAGCTGCACATGTTCCTGCAGTAGATGCCAGACAAGTTTTAGGGCTTAAAGATTTGGGTAGTTTTCGCCTGACTTGGGGATCTATAGTAAGACATGAAAGTAATTTTTAGATCTTGTTAGTGACTCAGCTTTCAAATAGGTATTTTCCACTCCTTTTAAAATCTTCTGGCTCAGTTTAATTGAAGAATACTCTGAGACTGCAAGTTGAGCTGTTTAAATCCAGGTACTGTTTGCACTGCTTACCTATGTGAATTTGAATTTTATCATCAGGCAACAAAAGCAAAGTACATGAATGAATTGGAACATAAGGTTGAAATAAGACTGTAACCTTAATTTCAAATGTTTGTATTTGTAAAAACAGCTATATATTTTCATTGACTGTCAAAGTAACTATATACGTTTAAACATAAACTATTTAATATGCTGCCTCTGTCTATCCTACATGTTGAGGTCCCTGTTGTCTTTTAAACTTTTTTTTTT
>NW_016107451.1:432244-434342 GCF_001604975.1 Cebus imitator | reverse complement strand
GAGGTTGCAGTGAGCCGAGATTGTGCCATTGCACTCCAGCCTGGGCAACAGAGTGAAACTTCATCTCAAAAAAAAAAAAAAAAAAAAAAAAAAAAGAGGAAAGCAGATTCTTTTGTAGTTCATAAGTGTAATGATTGGGTGTTCACACACGTGTAAGATGTGCCACCCTCAAACCTTGTTATGATGTCGGCACACTACCTGACTGATGCGAAAAAAAATAGAAGAGGAAAGCAGTGCCACAAATACAAGTAACTACATTAAGAATGGTATATGCTGAGTAGCTCCTTATTTTCTGTGTAGAGTTGGAGGTCAGCTGAAGGATGGGATGCAACTAGGTATTTAAGAGTGAAGAAAGGGCCAGTCTTGGCAACATATTGAGACCCTATCTCTACTTAAAAAAAAAATAATAACCATTCTTGGTGGCATGTGCCTATAGTTTCAGCTACTCAGGAGGCTGAAGCAGGAGCATCCATTGAGCCCAGGAGCCATGATTGTGCCACTGCACTCCAGCTTGGGCAACAGAGCAAGCCCTCATCTCTCTCTCTTTTTTTTTTTTTTTTAAAGAGTGAGGAAAGGGGGGCCCAGGACAAGTAAATGATTCATCAGGTGGCAGTGGAATGACAACCATCTACTATGACTTGACCTATCCTAATTCTAAAAAATAAATCCATTATTAGCAGTATTGTAGATAATTGAATATCCTGCTGTTGAGTGCAGAGTAAAAACTGCACCATCAACAATTGGAAGCTACCAGATAATTCTGGGGATGACTATTACAAATATGACCTGATTTTAAGGGATCTTCATTATTTTTTAGGGCTTGACTTAACTGTACAGTGGTCTTCCTCCGTTTAGTTTGCTGTTTCATGTAATCTGCCTCTGTACTTCTGACTTTTCTGATAAATAGGTTTTTTAAAATTACTGCTTTCATGAAATTGCTTTTTCTTGCCTTGAATGTCCTACATAGTCTGTTTGTCCATTTAACCATTTCTCTTATTATTTTAATACCACCTGATTTCTGATATTTTTGATCTGATATTTAGATCAATTGCTTTTAGACAGTTTTAAGTAATAGTAATGATTATAGCATCTTTGTCCTGTTCTTTAGCACAAGTGTTTCTAGTGCTCTGCCATTAACTCTTAGATTTATTAGTTGAAGATTTGAGAGGTTTTTTTCGATGCTAATAAATATTCTTAATGAAAACCTTTCCGTTAATAAGGAATGTTTTAAAAGGAAGAATGTTGAATTTGTTTTTGTTTTTGAGATAGAGTCTCACTGTGCCACCTAGGCTGGAGTGCAGTGGCACCATCTTGGCTCACTGCAATACTGCACCTACCAGGTTCAAGTGATTCTTCTGCCTCAGTCTCTCGAGTAGCTGGGATTACAGGTGGGCACCCCTGAGCCTGGCTAATCTTTGTATTTGTAGTAGAGATGAGGTTTCACCATGTTGGCCAGGCTGGTCTCAAACACCTGAACTCAAGTGATCTACCCACCTCAGCCTCCCAAAGTGCTAGGATTACAGGCACGAGCTACCGGGCCTGGCCAAGAATATTGAGCTTGATCATATGCTTTTAGATAAACATTGAGATCTCCATAATATACCATTCTTGTTCACTGGTCCACCTCAGCTTCCTGCCTAGGTAATACCTACTGTTTCTTTTAAGGCCTCACATCTTGCCTTTATAAAAAGATTTTTCCGGCCAGGCGTGGTGGCTCACACCTGTAATCCAAGCACTTTGGAGGCCAAGGCGGGCGGATCACCTGAGGTTGGGAGTTCAAGACCAGCCTGACCAACATGGTGAAACCCTGTCTTTTAAAAAAAAAAAAAAAGATTTTTCCATTCAATCTCATTTCTTTCATTTTTGAATTAAATTTCATATACTTCAGTAGCTTTCATTTTGCTCCTTAGATAGGTTTACAAGATTCTCAAAGGCAAGGGACCATATGTAACTTAACCTTCTTTTATATTCCCTATATAAAACTGGGAATATAAACAGGCCCTCATCCCTTCTTCCTTTTTCCTTTTTTCTTTCCATGTTTTTTTTTTTTTTTTTTTTTTTTTTTTTTTTTTTTTTTTTTTTTTTTTGTCTTTCTTTT
>NW_016107451.1:421336-432179 GCF_001604975.1 Cebus imitator | reverse complement strand
CGCCTCCTGGGTTCAGGCAATTCTCCTGCCTCAGCCTCCTGAGTAGCTGGGATTACAGGCACGTGCCACCATGCCCAGCTAATTTTTCGTAGTTTTTAGTAGAGACAGGGTGTCACCATGTTGACCAGGATGGTCTCGATCTCCTGACCTCGTGATCCACCCGCCTCGGCCTCCCAAAGTGCTGGGATTCTTTCCATGTTTTATAGTGAAATTTTACTTTACATTTTAAAAATATAAATGTTTCAAACTTTGCAATACATGACAGTTGTATTGGCTATCTCTATTATTGTACATCCTGACTTTTTCTTATGAGTTTTTGAAATAATGCAAAATATTTTTACAAGAATGTATTCTGAGTGGATCTCACAGTTGTAAGTTGTACTGAGCAACTAAGGCAAAATGTCTTTGTCTCTGGAAATATAGCTGACCTCTGGCCTGTAGCAGGCCATGCAGTTTTTTTCTAAGTGTTGGTCAATAATATGTGTGCATTAGTAACTTTAAAACAACGTAATTGGCCAGGCGTGGTGGCTCACGCCTGTAATCCCAGCACTTTGGGAGGCCAAGGCATGTGGATCACTTGAGCCCAGGAGTTCCAGATCAGCTTAGCCAACATAGTGAAACCTCATCTCCACTAAAAATACAAAAAATATTAGCTGGGCATGGTGGTGCTCGCTTGTAATCCCAGCTACTCGGGAGGCTGAGGCTTGAGAATCTCTTGAACCCAGGAGGCAGAGGTTGCAGTGAGCTGAGATCATGCCACTGCACTCTAGCCTGGGTGACAGAGCGAGACTCCATCTAAAAACAGAAAAATTAGGAAGGCTTATTACTTGTTTGAGACTTGATGTCCTGTGGCTGAAGCTTAGGGAATGATTCCCTGTATATCTCTGCCCTGGAAATAAACTTTATTCACATACTCTCCCAAGACTGTATAGTTTCATCTTGTTATCTAAAACTGTGTAGCCTGTGGTGGTGTGAGGGATGTCTTTTGGAGGAGGGCACTAAAGATGACTCCAGGTATGCTCCTGGTGGTGTCATGCTTGATACTGCCCGGTCTTCTGTGTTACCTTCACAGAGCTTTCACAGCGCTGCAGACACCTCAGATTAATTGGATCACTGGACCTTTTAGAGGAATGCGCATTATCTCCATTGCTACCCTGACTATGCAAGTTCAGCTTTTTCAGTGTATCTCTTTTTTTTTTTTTTTTCTTTAATTTTTATTTTACTTTAGGTTCCAGGATACATGTGCAGAATGTGTAGGTTTGTTACATAGATAAATGTGTGCCATGGTGGTTTGCTGTACCTATCAAACCATCACCTTGGTTTTAAGCCGCACATGCATTAGCTATTTGTCCTGATGCTCTCCCTCCCCTTACCTACCCCCCACCAGCAGGCCTGGGTGTATGTGGTTCCCCTCCCTCTGGTCCATGTGTTCTTATTGTTCAACTCCCAGTTATGCATGAGAGCATGTGGTATTTGGTTTTCTGTTCCTGTGTTAGTTTACTGAGGATGATGGCTTCCAGCTTCATCCATGTCGCCGCAAAGGATGTAATCTCATCCTTTTTATGCCTGCATAGTATTCCATGGTGTATATGCAACACATTTTCTTTTATCTAGTCTGTCATTGATGGGCATTTGGGTTGGTACCATGTCTTTGCTATTGTCAACAGTGCTGCGGTAAACATAAGTATGCATGCGTCTTTATAGCAGAATGATTTGTATTCCTTTGGGTATATACCGAGTAATGGGATTGCTGGGTCAAATCGTATTTCTGGTTCTAGATCCTTGAGGAATCACCACACTCTTCCACGATGGCTGAACTAATTTACATTCCTACCTACAGTATAAAAGCGTTCCTATTTCTCCAGCCTTGCCAGCATCTGTTGTTTCTTGACTTTTTAATAATCACCATTCTGACTGGTATGAGATGGTATCTCATTGTGGTTTTGATTTGCATTTCTCTAATGATCAATGATGTTGAGCTTTTTTTCATATGTTTGTTGGCCACATAAATGTCGTTTTTTGAGAAGTGTCTGTCCATATCCTTTGCCCACTTTTTGATGGGGTTGTTTTTTTCTTATAAATTTGTTTAAGTTCCTTGTAGATTCTGAATATTGGACCTTTGTTAGTGGGTAGATTGCAAAAAAATGTTTCCCATTCCATAGGTTGTCTGTTCACTGTGATAATAGTTTCTTTTGCTGTTCAGAAGCTCTTCAGTTTAAATAGATCCCATTTATCATTTTAGCTTTTGTTGCAGTTGCTTTTGGCATTTTTGTCATGAAATCTTTGCCCATGCCTTTGTCCTGAATGGTATTGCTTAGGTTTTCTTCTAGGATTTTTATGGTTTTGGATTCTATATTTAAGTCTTTCATCCATCTTGACTTAATTTTTGTATAAGGAAGGAGTCCAGCTAACCAATTTTCTGAGCACCATTTCTTAAACAAAGAATGCTTTTCCCATTGCTTGTTTTTGTCAGGTTTGTTGAAGATCAGAGATGATTGTAGATGTGTGGTGTTATTTCTGAGGTCTCTGTTCTGTTCCCTTGGTCTGTATGTCTCTTTTGCTACCTATATCATGCTATTTTGGTTACTGTAGCCTTGTAGTATAGTTTGAAGTCAGGTAGTGCAATGCCTCCAGCTTTGTTCTTTTTGCTTAGGATTGTCTTGGCCATTAGTGTATCTCTTTAAATGGGTCTAGTAAGAAAACATCTCAGTTCATCAGCCTTTGACTTAACCTTTTTTTTTTTTTTTCATATAAGCAGTGAAATTAAAATGGCCGATCACTCACAGCTCACTGCAGCTTCAGCCTGCCAGGCTCAAGCAGTTCTCCCACCTCAGCCTCCCAAAGTGCTGGGATTACAGGCATGAGCTACTGCTGTCTGCTGAGGTTCTTTAGTTTTTAGTTATTTCTTACTTTTAGTAATGGTGGTACACCTTGCTAAAGTTAGAGGTTCTGCAGTAACTGAATCAGATTTTTGGCTTAAATATTGAGAGGCAAGGCAACAGAGGTGGCAGTGCTAAAATTCTCTGGACTTTTTTTTTTTTTTTTTTTGAGACAGAGTCTCGCTCTGTCACCCACTGCAATGCAGTGGCGAGTCTACCTCCCGGGTTCAAACAATTCTTCTGCCTCAGCCTTCTAAGTAGCTGTGACTTACAGGTGCACACCACCACACCTGGCTAATTTTTGTATTTTTAGTAGAGATGGAGTTTCACCATGTTGACCGGGCTGGTTTCTAACTTCTGATCTCAGGTAATCTACCCGCCTGGCCTCCCAGAGTGTTGGGATTACAGGCATGAGCCACTGCACCCTGCTGGAGTTCTTTTCCTAACCCTGACAATATCGCTTACCTGATAATGTGGCTAGAAGTATGGGCTGTGACTAAATTACTGGTAGGAGAATAGAATTGAATAGAGCTAAAACAATGTTACTATTTTGATGAAAAAAAAAAAAAAAAACTACTTTTATGGTTATTTTAGAATGTGCTCCTTCTACTTGAAAAAAAAAATTAACTGTAAAACAGGATCAGGTCTTGAAGAGCTATTCCAGAAGAAGGCATTGTTAGTCTAAGAATGATAGTTTCCTACATGCTGTTGCACTTGAAGACCTTCCAGTAGGACTTCATGTGGAGGTGTAAGACAGTGGTACTGAAAATTCTGTCCTACTGACCTTGTTTTAAGAAGGAAAAGGGGGCTGGGCGCGGTGGCTCAAGCCTGTAATCCCAGCACTTTGGGAGACCGAGGCGGGTGGATCACGAGGTCAAGAGATCGAGACCATCCTGACCAACATGGTGAAACCCCATCTCTACTAAAAATACAAAAACTAGCTGGGCGCGGTGGCGTGCGCCTGTAGTCCCAGCTACTCGGGAGGCTGAGGCAGGAGAATTGCTTGAACCCAGGAGGCGGAGGTTGCAGTGGGCCGAGATTGTGCCACTGTACTCCAGCCTGGCGCCTGGCAACAGAGTGAGACTCTATCTCAAAAAAAAAAAAAAAAAGAAAAAGGTAGTAGTCATTTTTGCATATTTCTCCTTTAGTACTATCTTCCCTTTACCTGGAAAATTATCACCATTTAACTTTCCTTTACAAAAAAATATTCCTTAAGACCGTAATTGTTGGCAGGGCATGGTGGCTAATTCCCATAATCGCAACACTCTGGAAGGCCAAGGTGGGAGGATCACTTGAGTCCAGGAGTTTGAGACAAGCCTGGGTGACGTGTCGAAACCCTATCTGTACAAAAAAATAATTGCTCAGCATGGTGGCATGCACTTGTGGTCCCAGCTACTCAGGAGGCTGATGTGGGTGGATCACTTGAGCCCAGGAGGTCAAGGCTGCAGTAAGCCATGATTGCGCCATTGCACTCCAGCCTGGGAGACTGAATGAGACCATGGGTCAAAAAAAAGATTACAGTTGTTATAATTTGCATATATGGTACACATATGTATTATCTGTTATATGAGCCTTATTGTTGGAAGCTGTATAGTGTGTGTTCAGGCAAAGTTTCAGGTATTTGGACTTGACCCGGAGATAGCAGTGGAGCTAATGGAGCTAGGTAGGAACATTAAATATTTACAAATAATACATATGATTTATTGACATTTTTTTCTTTATTCACTTGATGTTTATTAGATTAAAAGAAAACGAAGCTAAGAAATAGATGTGTTTTTGCCTGTTTCTCTTTCTGCTTTGGTATATATGCTGCTTTGGGATGCTTTTATTTTATTTTAATTTTATTTTTTTGAGATAGAGCCTCTCTTTGTCTCCAGGCTGGAGTGCAGTGGCTCGATCTCAGCTCACTGCAACCTCCACCTCCTGGGTTCAAGCAATTCTAACTGCCTCAGCCTCCCAAGTAGCTGAGGCATGGTGCCACCACTCCCAGATAATTTTTGTATTTTTAGTAGAGACAGGGTTTCACCATATTGGCCAGGATGGTCTCGATCTTTTGACCTCGTGAGCCACCTTGCCCGGCCTTTTTTTTTTTTTTTTTTTTTTGTTTTTTGTGTTTTTTTTTTTTTTTTTTTTTTTTTAAAGGGACTCGCTCTGTCACCCAAGCTGGAGTGCAGGTGGTGCAGTCACAGTTCACTGCAGACTTGACTTCCTAGGCTCAGGTGATCCTCCCACCTCAGCCTCCCAGGTGGGTGGAACTACAAGTTCACGCCACCACACCCAGCTAATTTTTTGTATTTTTTGTAGAGAAGGGTTTTGGTCATGTTGCCCAGGCAGGTCTCAAACTCCTGGCCTCTATGAATCCACCCACTTTGGCCTCCCAAAGTGCTGGGATTACAGGTGTGAACCACCATGCCCAGCCAGGATGCAATCCTCTAACAAAAGGGAAATTTATTTTTCTTGAAGGTTTGTAGTACAGGCTTTAACAATACAACATATTTGATTGCACATCATGAGAGAGCCATTGCCTTCTTACTTAACGTTGACTTGGGGTCGGTGTGGTGGCTTACACCTGTAATCCCAGCACTGTGGAAGGCTGAGACGGGCAGATCACTTGAGGTCAGAAGTACGAAACCAGCCTGGCCAACATGACAATACCCCGTTCGTCGTCTCTACTGAAAATACAAAAATTAGCCAGGCATGGTGGTTTGTGCCTATAATCCCACCTACTCAGAGGGCTGAGGCAGGAGTATTGTTTGAACCCAGGAGGCACAGGTTGCAGTGGGCTGAGATAGCCCCACTGTTCTCCAGCCTGGGTGACAGAGCAAGACCTCGTCTCCAAAAAAATGCACAGGTACATTGACTTGGAAGGCCCAAGTATAATTACTTGGTGGAAATCAAAAAATAGATTCAGCTCTGTGTAAAGAAGATATTTCAGAATGAATTGAGTTAGCCATTAGTAGAAACAGGCCAGAAGATAATGGGCTGTAGTATGAGTAAGACATAGACATAGACTTGTAATAACATTAAGATTTACCTCTCTTCAATTCCCATGTCTTTGAATGTGATCGTCTAACCCTGTAATTATTTTTAATTATTATTTTTTTTTCCGAGATGGAGTCTTGCTATGTCACCTAGGCTGGAGTGTCATGGTTCAGTCTCGGCTCACTACAACCTCCGCCTCCCGGGTTCGATCAATTCTCCTGCCTCAGCCTCCCAAGTAGCTGGAATTAACAGGCACCTACCACCATGCCTGGCTAATTCTTGTATTGTTAGCAGAGATGGGGTTTCACCATATTGGCCAGGCTGGTCTTGATCTCTTGACCTTGTGATCCACCTGCCTCAGCCTCCCAAAGTGCTGGGATTACAGGCGTGAGCCACTGCGCCCAGCCCCCACTGGAGTGTTGTTATTGTCCTAAAGCTTTAAGTGGGCAGTGGCATGGATATTTACACAAGGACCTTCATAGGAGCATTGTTTGTTGTAATAAAAATATAGGTTTCTGGCTGGGCACAGTGGCTCATGCCTAATAATTCCAGCACTTTGGGAGGCTGAGGCAGGTGGATCATTGGAGCCCTGTTCAAGACCAGCCTGGGCAACATGACGAAACCATCTGTACAAAAAGTTTAAAAATAGCTGGCTTGGTGGCATGTGCCTGTAGTCCCAGCTACTTGGGAGGCTGATGTGGGAGGATCACCTGAACCTGGGAGGTCAAGGCTGCAGTGAGGTATGATTATGCCACTGCACTCCATTCTGGGCAGCGGAGTAATACCCTGTCTCAAAAAATAATAATAATAATAATAATACCACCAACATAGGTCTCACAACATAGTAGAACACCACATAATTTTAGTAAAAAGAGGCAAATTAAGAAGATGAAAGTGTTTGTGCGACATAATATGAGGACATTGTATGTAGTCCACACGGGTTAATTTAAAGGAAAGCCCAAGTAAACAACTATTTCCATCACAGTGAGACTTAAGGTGCAAAAAAATTGAGACATTGAAATAGGTTATCTTAGTAGGAGGGAGTTTCGTTGATTTTCATTTTTTGAAAGAATACAGGTTGAACATCCCTGATCTGAAAATCCAAAATGCCCCAAAATCTGATAGCTTTTGAGAGCTGACTTGATGCTCAAGAAAATATTCATTGGAGCATTTTGAATTACTGAACTAGGCATTATAATGCAAATATTCCAGAATTTAAAAATAAGTCTAAAACACTTTTGGGCCCAAGCATTTTGTAAAAAGGGTACTCAGACTGTATAAGGCAAACCTGAAAAGGCATCAGCTAAGTCAGCTTCTCTAACCTTCAAGTTCTTTTTTTTTTTTTTTTTTTTTTTTTTTTTTTTTTTGAGACGGAGTTTCACTCATGTTACCCAGGCTGGAGTGCAATGGCGCGATCTCGGCTCACCGCAACCTCCGCCTCCTGGGTTCAGGCAATTCTCCTGCCCCAGCCTCCTGAGTAGCTGGGATTACAGGCACGCGCCACCATGCCCAGCTAATTTTTTGTATTTTTGGTAGAGACGGGGTTTCACCATGTTGACCAGGATGGTCTCGATCTCTTGACCTCGTGATCCACCCGCCTCGGCCTCCCAAAGTGCTGGGATTACAGGCTTGAGCCACTGCGCCCGGCCCTTCAAGTTCTAATTCTAAATGATTGTCTCATTCTCTGACAGTATACTAAGTTTGTAGCGTATGATTTCTTTTTTTCAGCCACTCTAATGCTTCAAAATTATTTCTAATATAAAAATACTTTTTCTCAAAACTTTTCTCTGCAAAACTAAATTCCTGCTGTCAGCCCTTGAGTGTATAACAAGTAGTAAAGAAAGACTAAATGTAAACATTAGCAAAATTGATGATTGCCATCACAAAGCCATATATTGATCTATAGAGTGCCTACAGCTTGTGAGATGCAACACATTTGAAACTCATAAATATGTAGTTTCTCTTCTGATGGTTAAAAAAAAAAGAAAAACTTGTAACTAAGAATATAATATTGTGGATATACTGTGACAGAGGCTAAAAGTTCTGGAGGCATTGTGGGGGTGTCCTTTTTAACTTAATTTGAAAGGGAATATCTTAGAGTATCTTCAGGCTTAAAGAGATTTTAAATAAATTATGTTTCTTCAAAATAGAAATGAGGTTTTTTTTTTAGGAGTCATTTGAATTTGTTTTCTTTCAGAAATCGAGCTATAGCAGATTATCTTCGTTCAAATGGCTATGAAGAGGCATATTCAGTTTTTAAAAAGGAAGCTGAATTAGATATGGTATGTTTCACTTTTTACAATTCTTCATAGTATAGTTAATGAGTAGATTTTTACTCAAGTATCTGTAGTTAACAGCTTTTCACAATTTTGTCATTCGTTATTGTGGTCTACTTGATACTGAACTTGATTTTCACTCCCCTTTTTTATTTTTATTTTTGAGATGGTGTCTCACTCTGTCTCCCAGGCTGGAGTGCAGTGGCATGATCTCAGTTCACTGCAATTTTGAACTACCGGGTTCAAGGGATTCTCCTACCTCAGCCTCCTGAGTAGCAGGGATTACAGCTGTGTGCCACCACGACTGGCTGATTTTTGTATTTTTAGTAGAGACCGGGTCTTGTCACGTTGGCCAGACTGGTCTTAAACTCCTAACCTCAGGTGATGCACCCACCTCAGCCTCCCAAAGTGCTGGGATTACAGGTGTGAGCCACTGCACCCGGCCACTCACTTTTTTTATAATCAGATTTTTAGTAATGTTCGGACTTAAAGGTGAATGATCTTTGGCTTGAGGATCATAGTTAAGTCATTTTTAAAAGATTCTAAATTTATTTTCTCTAGAATGAAGAATTAGATAAAAAGTATGCTGGTCTTTTGGAAAAAAAATGGACATCTGTTATTAGATTACAAAAGAAGGTAACTAAGTCTTTTTTTCTTTAAAATTAGTTGTATTCACTTATATAAACTTTCTGAAAATAACATTCTGCATTAATTAATAATTGCATCTAATCTTTAAAAAGCAAATAAAAATGCATTTTTTTGTGCTTTATGAAAAGTTTGACCTAGGCTCATCATTGCGGATACATGGTAACTCACATATCTAGAGTTGCTGACTGGTTTGAATCTGCATAGTCCTGGCTTTGAGGAATTGATACTGAAAGAACTCATTTGTGTACTTGGAAAGGACACATGGAGCCATTGTGATTGATGGTGGGAAAAGAGCACTAAAGTCTGCTCTTAGACAAGTCATTTTTATCTCTGAGCTTTTCTTTCTACCTGTAAATACAACAAATAATATTCCAGTCCTAAAATGTGTACTTCATAGGCAAAGTTAGAATACATAAATAACATTGTTGTGAGTTCATCCATATAAAGCTCTTAGAAAAGTGCTTGGCACATAGTAGATGCTCAATACATATTAGCTTTTATTATTAATATTATTATTATCATATGTAATCTGGTTTGGAAAGAACTTACTAAGAGTAGCAGCCTTAGAGGGACCAAGACAAGTTCACTGCCCTTCTCTGATTAGCAGTAGAAGACTCTGTTGCCAGATAGAAATTGAAGTTTTTCTTTGTGTTAAATAGTTAGGGCAATTGTACTGAATTTTTCTGAATTTTTAGTTTTGTCACACAACTTAGATTTTGATGCTATATAAAATAAATCATTTTCATTTAACTCTGACAAATGATGTGATTACTGAAATTTTTCAAGTATTCTGCATATATAGTTGTAAAATAAAGGCAGTTTTTAAGTGTCAGTGCTATTTTTATTGAAATCTATATGTAATTACTTGTTTTTAAAGGTTATGGAATTAGAATCAAAGTTAAATGAAGCAAAAGAAGAATTTACGTCAGGTGGACCTCTTGGTCAGAAACGGGACCCAAAAGAGTGGATTCCCCGTCCGCCAGAAAAATATGCATTGAGTGGTCACAGGAGTCCGGTCACTCGGGTCATTTTCCATCCTGTGTTCAGTGTTATGGTCTCTGCTTCAGAGGATGCTACAATTAAGGTAGGTTTTTGTTAAAAGTAGACTTAAAGTTGATAAGGTGAAAAAAATGAAAAGATCCAGAAAATGAGGGCCTATGCAGAGGGGCAGGAGGTACTCTTTGAAATTTAAGTAATTTCATTCTAAATCTTTTGTTTGTTTGTTTGTTTGTTTGTTTTGTTTTTTGCACTACGGTCTGGCATGTGAATTTGATTCTAAATCTTAAACACAGAATTGGAATAAAATTTTGTTGTTTTTCCTAGAGGCATGCCGCCAGATAAGTTTGCTGATGAATTTGAGAAAGTAGGATGTTACTAATTTAGTTTATGTCAGTAGGTCACCTTGTGCTGGAATAATTTTTGTTCTTCAGAGAAGGAAAAGTGTGGGCCTTTAAATAGAGTGCTGTATGTGAAACACTGGTTTAGAAAACTAGTAATTGATGATAGGGTGAATCTGTACTGCAAAAGAATTAAATAGAAGATTCATTTAAATTGGACTCTCCTTAATGTATTTAAAATCGGCTTTCCAAGAGTATGGGAATATAAGAGCTTTTTATTTATAAATTATGTGTTTCTCATTAAAAAATTTTTTTCATAGTAAACGTATATTACATTTTAATGTACTTTTTTAGTTAGAAAAAGTTGTTTTTAAGTTGCCTTTGTTTCAGACACAATAAAATGGCAGTTGTATAAATCATCTATAGAAAGATAAGATAATTGCAGTGTAGACAGGTTTAGGTAGGTGTCTATCCTAAGGCTTATTTCAAAGTAAGTTACAGATTTTAAGTTTAATTTATAAAGGTATAACTGAGAAAATGTGAGTAGATTATATATATCATATTAGCAGTCCCACATAAAATGCAGGCATAATTTAAATGTGACTGTACGTAGCCAGTTCTTCAAATTAAACATTGTTTTACAGTGTCTTTTTTTTTTTTTTTTTTTTTTTTTTTTTTTTGTTTTTTTTTTTTTTTTTTTTTTTTTTTTTTTTTTGAGATG
>NW_016107451.1:414170-421235 GCF_001604975.1 Cebus imitator | reverse complement strand
GTTGACCAGGATGGTCTCGATCTCTTGACCTTGTGATCCACCCACCTCGGCCTCCCAAAGTGCTGGGATTACAGGCGTGAGCCACCGCGCCCGGCAAATTATTTTTTTTATATAGTCTTATGTACTAAAAAACTATACAGCTGCTCTTGTGAGGGTTGGAACAGAGTTAGACATTCTTTAATAGGTGGAAAATCCAGACTTAACTATTGATTTTACAACAGTATTATAAAAGCATAAACAATTACTATAAATGTACCATCTTAAGATGTATCTATTAAGTCAGATTTAAAATATTACAAATCGGAAGTTTTATAACTTTTTATTTGTAATCATACCACTTACCACAGCAACCACTTAGAGTCCACCTTTCAACTTAGTCTTTTTATTTTTATTTTTTTCTGGTCATAGGAAACCTCATACCATTTAGTCTTTAAATGTGCATACATGTGGTTGTTTGATTAAGGAAAAGTAGTTATGTCTGGTTTTGTTAACTTTTGGCTAGATTTATTTTACAAATACTTTTCTTTGTTTCTAATGAATCATTTTTTGGTAACTTTTTAAGCTGATCATCTTATTTATATAGAGAGGCTTTGTGGGGTAGTTAGTGGTCAGGGACACTGCCTCTGGGTTCAAGTCCTGGCCCTATCACTTACTAGTTAATGTGATTATGGGCAAGTTAACTTTTTGTGGTTATCTTTCTTCATCTGTTAAATGAAGACAATTAATAAATACCTACCTCATAGGGTCCGGGGGAGGATTAAATTATTATTTAGCACATGGAAGCTGCTTAAAGCAGTTTTTGCTGGCCAGATTCCAGAGGAGCACTCAGTGTCAGCAGTGTATCAGCACCAATAACAAGCTGTCCTCTTTTGGCCCTGTGTTTTTTTGTTTGTTTGTTTTGTTTTTTGTTCTTTGTTTTTTTGAGATAGAGTCTCACTCATCGCCAAGGCTGGAATGCAGTGACACAATCTCAGCTCATTGCATCTCTGCCACCCAGGTTCAGGTGATTCTCTTGCCTCAGCCTCCTGAGCAGCTGGGATTACAGGTGCCTGCCACCATGCCCAGCTAAGTTTTTTGTAGTTTTAGTAGAGATGGGCTTTCACCGTGTTGGCCAGGCAGGTCTTGAACTCCTGACCTCTTGAGCCACTGCACCCGCCCTGAACTTTTTAAGTTACTTCCAGTCATCTATTATAAATAATGCTCTTCTCTTCATCTTTATACATAAAGCTTTTCATCATAAATTACTTCCTTGAATATTTTATGGAATGAAAAAACTGTTTCTACCTATGCTTTTTCTTCAGTTGTGGTAAAGCTAAGTTTTTGTTTTGTTTTGTTTTGTTTTGAGACAGTCTCGCTCTTGTTGCCCAGGCTGGAGTGCAAATAGTGTGATCTGGGCTTACCTTAACCTCTGCCTCCCATGTTAAAGTTTCTCCTGCCTCAGCCTCCCGAGTAGCTGGGATTATAGGCACCCACCACCATGCCCGGCTAAGTTTTTGTATTTTTAGTAGAGACTGGGTGTTGGTCAGGCTAGTCTCAAACTCCTGACCTCAGGCAATCCACCCGCCTCAGCCTCCCAAAGTCCTGGGATTACAGGCCTGAGCCACCGTGCCTGGCCCTCTCAGTTATTTTTAAATGACAACTGCAATAGAATGAGTTTCCAAAATACTCAAAGGAGAACATACAGAAAATGTTTTGTAATTTTATGACTATCTTGGGCAAAGGGCTTGATACAGTTAAGGCTCAATTTTCTTATTTGCTGGAGAGGTAGATTAAAAATATCTGTTTGGCCAGGTGCTGTGGCTCACGCCTGTAATCCTAGCACTTTGGGAGGTTGAGGCAGGAGGATCACTTGAGTCCAGGAGTTTGAGACCAGCCTGGGCAACAAAGTGAGACCCCATCTCAAATCAGTCAATCAGTCAGCACTTTGGGAGATTGAGGCAGGAGGATCACTTGAATCCAGGAGTTGGAGACCAGCCTTGGCAACAAAGACCCCGTCTCAAATAAATAAATAAATAAATAAGCTATGATATTCTGAAGTGTAAAAGTAATGCATATGTAATCAATGTAACAGAACAATGCCTGGCAGATAGATGGTAAGGGCTTAATAATCTGTTGCTAATATTACAGTTGTTAATAACAATAAACTAAAATTATCATATTAAATGTCATATATGCAGTAGATGAATAAAACTAGTTTGTTCCTTTTAAAAACATTCAGTTGTCATCAACATTTGAACAATAATTAGTAAAAAAAAATTATAGAGGGATGTATATTTAGACCAGTTCATGTCAGTATTTTTAATTACATTATTTAAATTTTTAGAGTGATTTTTCTGATTGTCATTTAGAACCAATTTTTTTTTTTTTTTTTTGAGATGTTCTGTTGCCCAGGCTGGAGTGTAGAGGTGTGATCTCAGCTCACTGCAACCTCTGCCTTCTGGGCTCCAGCAATTCTCTTGCCTCAGCCTTCCGAGTAGCTGAGACTACAGGTGTGTGCCACCACACCTGGCTAATTTTTTGTATTTTTAGTAGAAATGGGATTTCAGCTTGTTGGCCAGGCTGATTTTGAACTCCTAACCTCGGAATGATCCACCCATCTCGGCTTCCCAAAGTGTTGGGATTACAGATGTGAGCCACCACGCCCAGCTAGAAGTAATTTTAACATGAAGAAATAAGAGGTGTAGTGGGAGGAACTCTTGAGCCCAGGAGCTCAAGGCTGCAGTGAGCTATGAAGACTGGGCAATAAAGTGAGACCCTGTCTCTAAAAGATAAATAAATAAACCACAAACAAACTGGAAAATATGTTCAACTAATAAGCAATTGAAAGATTGCCAACTTTTTTTTTTTTTTTTTGAGACCTTGTATGAAACAAGTTCTCCTTCTGTTGCCTTGGCTGCAGCACAGTGGCACAATCATGGCTCACTGCAGCCTTGACCTCCCCAGACTCAAGCTACCCTCCCATCTCAGCCTCTTCAGTAGCTGAGACTACAGGCATGTGCCACTATGCCCAGCTAATTTTTTATTTTTTGTAGAGATGGAATCTTGCCGTATTGCCTAGGTCTCAAACTCCTGAGCTCAAGCAGTCCTCCTGCCTTTGTCTCCCAAAGTGCTAGGATTACAGGTGTGAGCCACTAAGCCTGGCTGGATTACCAACTTTAATATATAACATAAAGAATTCAAACAAATGTGAAAAGCATTAACATCTCAGAAAAATGAACATAGTCCAGGAGCAAACAATTCACAAAAAAAGGTAGTGACAGGCCAGGTGTGGTGGCTCAAGCCTGCAATCCCAGTTCTTTGGGAAGCTGAGGCACGTGGATTGGCTGAACTCAGGAGTTCAAGACCAGCTTGGGTAACACGATGAAAGCCCGCCCGTCTTTGGTAAAATACAAAACAGTTAGACGGGTATGGCAGCATGCACCTGTAGTCCTAGCTACTTGGGAGGCCGAGGCAGGAGAGTCACTTGAACCTGGGAGGTGGGAGTGGGAGTTACGGCGAGCCGAGATTACACCACTGCACTCCAGCCTGGGCAACACAGCAAGACTACATCTCCAAAAAAAAAAGGTAGAGCCGGGCGCGGTGGCTCACGCCTGTAATCCCAGCACTTTGGGAGGCCGAGGCGGGTAGATCACGAGGTCAAGAGATCGAGACCATCCTGGTCAACATGGTGAAACCCCATCTCCACTAAAAATACAAAAAATTAGCTGGGCATGGTGGCGCGTGCGTGTAATCCCAGTGAATCAGGAGGCTGGGGCAGGAGAATTGCCTGAACCCGGGAGGCGGAGGTTGCGGTGAGCCGAGATCACGCCATTGCACTCCAGCCTGGGTAACAAGAGCGAAACTCCTTCTCAAAAAAAAAAAAAGGTAGTAAGGGTAGTAAGACTAATCAATAGTAACAACAGTGCCTCACTACTAACAGCAGCATAAGAAATGAGCACTGAAATTACGGGTATGGGCAGGGCATGGTACTTCATGACTGTAATCCTAGGACTTTGGGAGGCCAAGATGAGAGGACTGCTTGAGCTCAGGAGTTCGAGACCAGCCTGGGCAACATAGCAAGTCTCTACTTAAAAAACTAGCTAGGGTTGGTGGTACACACCTGTAGTCCTAGCTACCCAGGAGGCTGAGGTGGATTGCTTGAGCCTGTGAGTTGGATGCTGCAGTGAGCTATGATTGAGCCACTGTATTGCAGCCTGGGCGATAGAGTGAGACCCTGTCTTAACAACAAAAAAATTGCTATGTATATATGTCAAGTTGTCAAAATATTTTACCTATTAAACAAGAATTCCCAGTGATGATAAGAGTTTGATAAGTAGGCATTCTCATTACATTTGATAAAGTCTTATGGGAGATCAATTTAACAGGGTATTTGAAGGCTTTAAAAGTTATGCTTTTTGACCCACTAATTCTTTTTCCCCATTGCTGTCTGACCTAAGTATTGTAAAATGAGGACAGAATTTTTTTATATTCAAAGATATTCCCTGTAGTGTTTTCTATAATAATGATTTAGCCAGCAATAAGAATTCTTTTAAAATTAATATTTCCTACGTTTTTAATGGCACAGAAAAATATTTGTGGTAAGAAGCAGACAGAGGGATGGGCACAGTGGCTCACACCTGTAATCCCAATGACTCAGAAGACCAAGACAGGAGGATCGTTTTGAGGCCAGGAGTTCTAGACCAGCCTGTGCAACATACTGAGGCCCTGTCTCTGGAAAAAAGAAAAAATTAGCTGTTTGTGGTGGTGTGCATCTGTACCCCTAGTTCCTCTGGAGGCTGAGGTGGGAGCATCACTAAAGCCCAGAATTCGAGGTTGCTGTGAGCTGTGATTACATCACTTCACTCCACCATGGGGCCGGGCATTTGGCTCATGCTTGTAATCCCAGCACTTTGGGAGGCTGAGGCAAGTGGATCACAAGGTCAGGAGATCAAGATTATCTTGGCCAACATGGTGAAACCCATCTGTACTAAAAATACAAAAATTAGCCAGGCGTGGCCCGCACTTACAGTCCCAGCTACTTGGGAGGCTAATGCAGGATAATTACTTGAAACTAGGAGGTAGAGATTACAGTGAGCTAAGATTTTGCTATTGCACTGCACTCCAGCCTGGGTGACAGAGTAAGACCCTGTCTCAAAAAAATAAAAAAGAAAGAAAAGAGAATGGAAGAATTCGAGATAAGCGTGGGCAACATACTGAGACCCCATCTCTACAAAATATCAAAAAGTTAGCCAGGCATGGTGGTGCACACCTGTGTAGTCCCAGCTACTCGACAGACTGAGATAGGAAGATCTTTTGAGCCCAGGAATCTGAGGCTACAGTGATCTCTGATCACACCACTGCATTCCAAAATTACCTTTTAAAGATGTGACTGTTCTTTTTATTTTTCATTTTATTTTTTTGAGACAGAATCTCGCTCTGTCACCCAGGCTGTAGTGCTATGGTGCAATCTCAGCTCATTGCATCCTCCGCCACTTGGGCTCAAGCAATTCTCCCACCTCGGCCTCCCGTCCTGATTAGCAGGGACCACAGGCACGCACCACCACGAAGTTTTGTATTTTTAGTAGAGACAGGGTTTTATCGAGTTGGCCAGACTTGTCTCCAACTCCTGACCTCAGGTGAGCCTTGGCCTCCCAAAGTGTTAAGATTACAGGCGTGAGCCACTTCACTTGGCCAAAACCTTATTTTGACATATGTTTTTGTTCATTTACTATTCATGAACAGTTTACATCTTCTGAAATTTTCCTTTGGCCCCTTAGATGTCTGAGTTCTGCTGGTCTCCTAGGATTGAGTATTCATCCATTGTTCCTCAAATATTATACATACAAGTGCCTGCTGTAGCTCCCTGAAGCTCCTTCCCTTCCCCATCCCCTTCCCCTTCCCTTCCTTTCCCTGTCCACTTCTTCTCCCCCTCCCTCTCCCCCTCCCCTCCCCTGTCTCTTTCTTTACTTTTCTTTTTTTTTTTTTTTTTTGAGACGGAGTCTCGCTCTTGTTCCTCAGGCTGGAGTGCAATGGCACGATCTTGGCTCACTGCAACCTTCACCTCCGGGGTTCAAGCCATTCTCCTGCGTCAGCCTCCCAAGGAGCTGGGATTACAATTTTTGCATTTTTAGTAGACATGGGGTTTCACCATGTTGGCCAGGCTGGTCTCAAACTCCTGACTTCAGGTGATCCACCCACCTGGGCCTCCCAAAGTGCTGAGATTACAGGTGTGAACCACTACGCTCGGCCTCCTTTTCTTCCTTCCCCTTAAGTTTCCTTATTTACATGTCTTTCACGCTCTCAGACAGAGAAGGGACTGTCTCTTGTGGCTTTATATACCTAATCACTATTACAGTTAGTTATGTGATAGAAACCTTATAAATGTGGTACTAGAGATAGATTTTAATAATTGCAACATTAGTTTTCTCTGTAGAAAAAACAATTTATACATGAGATATGGTATTTCTAAGATAGTTATCCTTTGTTCCTTGTTGAGTAAATTACTCAATAAGGTTCTAGAGCGGCCTGCTGAGTACAAATGTGAAACAAGAAAGGAGTGATGGAGTTAGTGTTAACCAATTTTCTTTTCACTTGACAGGTGTGGGATTATGAGACTGGAGATTTTGAACGAACTCTTAAAGGACATACAGACTCTGTACAGGACATTTCATTTGACCACAGCGGCAAGCTTCTGGCTTCCTGTTCTGCAGATATGACCATTAAACTATGGGATTTTCAGGGCTTTGAATGCATCAGAACCATGCACGGTAAGGGGTAGAGTACTTTCATAGTAATTTCTATCATGGTACTTCAGAAAGAATATTGTTGCTAACAATGTACAGGCTTCCTTTATTCACTTCTTAATTGTCTGTATTGGTGGAAAATTATATAATATAGATAGTCCAGGGATAAGCCACAGTAGTTGAGAGTTGTTTCTGTTATGAGCTTTTAAGTATGTCTTAGTACTTTACATAAAATATTTGTATGAGGGCCGGGCGCGGTGGCTCAAGCCTGTAATCCCAGCACTTTGGGAGGCCGAGGCGGGTGGATCACGAGGTCAAGAGATCGAGACCATCCTGGTCAACA
>NW_016107451.1:399897-413975 GCF_001604975.1 Cebus imitator | reverse complement strand
TCAAAAAAAAAAAAAAAAAAAAATTTGTATGAGTATTTTTTGGTAAGAAAAACTGCCAGGTCATTTATCTGTATTTGATTTAAAAATGGTTTTTTGGCCGGTTGCAGTGGCTCATGCTTGTAATCCCAGCACTTTGGGAGGCTGAGGCAGCTGGATTACCTGATGTCAGGAGATCCAAGACCAGCCTGGCCAACATGGTGAAACCCTGTCTCTACTAAAAATACAAAAATAACCCCATCTCTACTGAAAATACAAAAATTAGCCAGGTGTAGTGGCGCATACCTGTAATCCCAGCTACTTGGGAGGCTGAGGCAGGAAAATCACTTGAACCTGGGAGGTGGAGGTTGCAGTGAGCTGAGATTACGTCATCACACTCCAGCCTGGGCAACAGAGTGAGACTTTGACTCAAAAATGGTTTTGTTTGTTTTTAAATTTTTCTTAATTGGGAAACAAGTCCAAAGAGAGTAGGTACAGTATAGGGAAAACTGGAACCCAGATTCTCTGGCTCACTTAAATGAATGATGGTACATATCCCGTGCCCTCATTCATTGTTGTTTCCCGGGTCTTGTTGTGGGAACTGTTTGCTGAGGCAGTGTGGTTTGTGGAAAGAATATATTTGCTTTGGAGTTAGATACCTGGGTTCAAATTTCTACCTGACTACTTTCTGGTATTAGCAAATTTAAACCTCTTTCATCTGCAAAACAGAGGTAATAATCCCAAAGTTACAGAGTTGTCATGAGGATAAAATGAAGTCGTATAGGTAAGTCCTCTTGGTGTAGTACCTGCCACACGGGAGATACTCATTACATGGGGATTTTTGTTGTTTCTTTAAACATGAGGACATTTGAATGTTGGGATTTCGTACAAGGAACATGTACAGATTATTCGTGATGTTAACACATGAGTAAACTATGTTTTACCTGGGGGGCATAATTTGAAGCCTGTGTTTCCCCTTCGCCCCCAAATTAAATGCATTTGGGTAGTTTATAATTACAGGGATTCCATGCATGAACTCTTTTTTTTTTTTTTCTTTTGAGACAGAGTCTTGCTCTTCACCAGGCTGGAGTGTAGTGATGCAATCTCAGCTCACTGCAGCCTCCGCCTCCCACATTCAAGCAAGTCCTCTGCCTCAGCCTTCCAAGTAGCTGGGATTACAGGTGTGCGTCACCATGCCTGGCTAATTTTTTTTTTTTTTTTTTTTAGTAGAGATGACGTCCATGTTGTTGGCCAGGACGATCTCAAACTCCTGACCTCGTGATCCACCCACCTCGGCCTCCCAAAGTGCTGGGATTACAGGCGTGAACCACCTCACTCAGCCCACCACCATTTTAAACAGAGAACCAATTCCCCATTTTTCTTATCCATTCTCTTTAGCTTTGTTAGTCTTACTATATATATAAATATATATACTTATATATATATTAGATATATATTCTATATTTGATGAATATAGATATACATTATATATATATTAGAATATATATATTAGAATATCAACCTAGAGGCTAGGCGCAGTGACTCATGCCATAATCTCAGCACTTTGAGAGGCCAAGGCAGGAGGGATTGCTTGAGGATAGGAGTTCGAGTCCACCGTGGGCAAAATGTGGAGACCTTGTCTCTATAAAAAACTAAAAAGTTAGCCCGGTGTGGTGGTGTACACCTGGGTGTTTCCAGCTCCCCAACAGGCTGAGGCGAGAAGAGCTTTTGAGCCCAGGAATTCAAGGCTACAGTGAGCTATGATTGTGCCACTGTACTCCAGCCTGGGTGACAGAGCAAGTCTTTGACACACACACATACACACACACACACACGCACACACGCACACAAAATGAAATTTTTTGCTTTCCTAGTGTTCATATGTAAACATTCAGACTCACTGAGGTAAATATATGAATATATTCAAATGTTGATAAGGAAAGTTAATTCTTATTAATATCTTATTATAGTCAAAAAGTTGACTATTTCCTTATGGATTGTTTTTACTGATTTTTTAACTTTATTGTGTAAATCCAGGTTTCTCATCAAACTTGTATAAAACCCAGAGTGTTTAGAAGTTGCTTTGACATAGAGAAAGCCCATGGTAAAATCTCATGGTGAATTGATGTTTAAATTGCTCTTGGTGGTGTACTACTTAATAATATATTGTTGTGTTGTGTGTTTTAGGCCATGACCACAATGTTTCTTCAGTAGCCATCATGCCCAATGGAGATCATATAGTGTCTGCCTCAAGGGATAAAACCATAAAAATGTGGGAAGTGCAAACTGGGTAAGTATGTTCAATTGAAAAGGCATCAGCGGCTGAGGCGGGTGGATCACCAGAGGTCAGGAGTTCAAGACCAGCCTGGCCAATGTGGCGAAACCCAGTCTCTACTAAAAATACAAAAATTAGCCGGGCATGGTGGCGGGCACCTATAATCCCCACTATTTGGGAGGTTGAGGCAGAAGAATTGCTTGAAATGGGAAGTGGAGGTTGCGTCGAGCGGAGATCCTGCCACTGCACTCCAGCCTGGGTGAGACTCTGTCTCAAAGAAAAAGAAAAGACATCAATTTAAAGACATATTTCTTAAAAAAAAAAAAAAAAAAATTGTGTTTTGGGTGTTTCAGTCATTTCAATTTTAACCCAGGGTGATCATTATGACAGTTATATTAAATATACCTTAAAACTAAATTTGATCTCTACATGTCTCCCATAAAGAAACACAGAGACTTTGTAAGGAGAGACTCTATGTCCTTGAGAGACATTTCTATGTAATGGCTATTTCCTCTGTGGTCTTTTAGTTGATCTCTCTGTGAGTTTAAATTAAAATGTAAATAACCATTGTGCTGGTATACCTCTGTTAGGCCGAATTTCGTTGTGTGTAGAATTACACTTGATTTTTGTAATACAGACTTACTAGTTTTACTCAGATTAGTAGAGCATAGCTTTTTTTCCCAGTGTGGCTAGAAGTATTTTTAAGTATTTGTTTAGTTTTGAAAGATCTTAGCCATATTTTACGTTCTAGATGTTGATTTTGTTAGCTCCTTAGTGATACGCCTATTAGCTTATTGTTCCCATTTGAATTAACCGGGATTGTACATTTATTCTGTCGATCTGCATCTCTAACTTGCTACCATTCTCTTCATCCCAGTACATAGCTGTTTTTGTTTCGCTTCTGGGAAGTATCCTGATGATTGTCATTCACAATGTAAATTATTATTTATATTGACAGCTACTGTGTGAAGACATTCACAGGACACAGAGAGTGGGTACGTATGGTACGACCAAATCAAGATGGCACTCTGATAGCCAGCTGTTCCAATGACCAGACTGTCCGTGTATGGGTCGTAGCAACAAAGGAATGCAAGGCTGAGCTCCGAGAACATGAGCATGTGGTAGAATGCATTTCCTGGGCTCCAGAAAGCTCATACTCTTCGATCTCTGAAGCAACAGGATCTGAGGTATGGTATATTTAAACATGTCTTTGTGATTTTATTGCTGATATGGTAAAACCTTAGATAACTTTTCTGATTCCCAGTTTCAGGGCTGTTGATGCATTTAAAAATCTGCATCCCAAAATTCTGATTCTTTAAATTCTCTATTCAAAGCTTGCAAATGTGTTTACATTATTTAACCAGTGATGATTATTGCTGTCAGCCTAACCTTGATTTCATATATGATGGACATTCTCCTAAAGAATAAAAATTTATCAGAAAAACCATTGTTATGAGAGCATCTCAATGTAAAAGCAGACTTGAGGAAGAGGTTAAAGTTATCTGTTGGAAGAATAGCCTTCATTAATGAACATAATCATTTTATTTATAAATTTATGGTAAAATGGAGTTCAGTATTTGTTTTTTTTAAATTAATCCCAGATGTGATCGTATAAACGTTTATTTAAATGAAGACTGTTTCATATGGAGGCCTCTGTTCTTGATCATTTAAAAGTACTAGCTAAGTCTGGAGTTTTAACACATTTCTTTGTGATTCTTAGTTTGTGCTCTTTATGATTTTGGTCTTCATGATTAATACCTTAAACATAAATTACCTACAAGGTGCAATGGCACATGCCCATAGTCCCAGCTACTTAGGAGGCTCAGGCAAGAGGATCACTTATGCCCAGAAGTTCAGGTTCAGCCTGGGCAAACATAGCAAGACCCCTGTCTCTAATAAATTAATGAAAATTGTCTAAAAGGTGTTTGTCTGTCTGTTTTTGAGATAGCGTCTCACTCTGTTGACCAGGCTGGAAATACAATGGCGTGATCTTGGCTCACTACAACCTCCACTTCCTGGGCTCAAGTGATTTTCCTGCCTCAGCTTCTGGAGTAAGCTGGGACCACATGCATGTGCCACCATGCCAGCTAATTTTTATATTGTTAGTAGAAACAAGATTTTGCCATATTGGCCAGGATGGTCTCTTATGAGTTCTCTTTATTTTGGTTGGCCCATTGCATTTTCAGATTCTGTTTACTGCCCTTTGGTGGTGGTTACATGCTGTATGTCACAAATTTGATTCTGACGAGGTGCGATGGCTCACGCCGGTAATCCCAGCACTTTGTGAAGTCAAGGCAGGAGGATCACTTGAGCCCAGGAGTTTGAGCAACATAGCGAGACCCCTGTCTCTACAGAAAATGTTTTTTTTAAAAAACTCACCACTATACTAATGAGGAAAAAAATTTTCAAAACTTTAGCTAGATGTGGTACACTCCTGTAGTCCCAGCCACTTGGGAGACTGAGGCAGGAAAATGGCTTGATCCCAGGAGTTCAAAGCTGCAGTGAGCTATGATTGTGCCACTGCACTCCAGCCTGAGTGACAGAATGAGACTCTGTCTTGAAGTAAATAAATATTCCCTAATTCAGATCAATAAATAAGTAAATTTGATTCTGGTTGCATTTATAAAAGCTAAATTAAATAGGGACTACAGAAATCTTGAAAAGTAAATTATGAAATACCAATTTACTTGGCTTCTGTTGGTATTATGAAAACTAAGTCCTAGCCTAAATACAGATTTTCTGTTTGTATATTATCTGAGTCCTTCCTATATAGCCTAAATATAGTGTGAAAGGCTTGTGTATTTCAGCAGATAAAAACAAATTGGGCCGGGTGTGGTGGCTCACACCTCTAATCCCAGCACTTTGGGAGGCCCAGTAGAGTTGATTACCTGAGGTCAGGAGTTTGAGACCAGCCTGGCCAACATGGCGAAACCACATGTCTACTAAAAATACAAAATTTAGCCGGTTGTGGCGGCGTGCGCCTGTAATCACAGGTACTTGGGAGGCTGAGGCAGGAGATTCACTTGAACCCAGGAGGGGGAGGTTGCAGTGAGCCAAGATCGCACCATTACGTTCCAGCTTGGGCGACAGAGTGAGACTCCATCTGAAACTAAACAACCAACCAACCAACTTGCAACAAAATTTGAAATATAGATCATTATCTTAGAAGCCATTAAAGTCCTTACCTAACTTCTTGTATAGGGAACTTAATTTTTATTGTTTTCTGTAGACTAAAAAAAGCGGTAAACCTGGGCCATTCTTGCTGTCTGGATCCAGAGACAAGACTATTAAGATGTGGGATGTCAGTACTGGCATGTGCCTTATGACCCTCGTAAGTTTGCGTCAGCTTACCATTTCTTTTGCATCTTCACTGTTTCTACCTTTTGGATTAATGCTTTGTGATATCTTATTAGATAATTTGAATTATTCTGGTCTTTAAAATAACTTCTCTGTAAAGATAGTTTTCTTTTAATTTTGTGGTTGTTAGAGTGATGTAAAGTTGCTTCTCTAGAATGCATGTTCTAGAAAGAATCTGTAGAGCCCGTGTTTGAGGGGGAGATGCTGCTAGCTCACTTTATCTGTAAAAATTGATATCTAGCATGGAGAAGCAGCAGCATTCAGAGTTCTGTTTGCTGTTGAAGTTATCGTTTCTCTGTTTCACTTAATTTGTATGACTCCTTTTAACCGTTACACCTCCTTGCTCACGTGATCTAGTTTATTTGGCTTATTTAAGAGCAACCGTATTTCCATATAAAGATACGTCAATACTGATAAAGGATTGTGGACATTCCTGTGTGCCTAAAGGAGTTACAAAGAGATCTGTGGCTGTTCATTCAGTAGTAGTTTGTATAACTTGGCATCCACATTTGTTTAGAGATTGTTTTAGGTGCTGACCATACCTTGAAATGATTGTCTCTCTGTAGGATATGACAGACACATATGGAAGTATCTTCAAGAATTGATTAGAAAGTGAAACTCCTCTAGTAGTATTCTGAGCTGAGTTCAGCTTTACTATGTTGCTATTAAGAAAAGATGATATATAATTAAAGCAGGGCGGGCGCAGTGGCTGACGCCTATAATCCCAGCACTTTGGGAGGCTGAGGTGGGTGGATCAACTGAGGTCAGGAGTTTAGGACCAGCCTGGCCAACATAGTGAAACCCCGTGTCTGCTAAAATTATAAAAATTAGCTGGGCATGGTGGTGCACGTCTATAATCCCAAGTGCTCAGGAGGCTGAAGCTCGAGAATCACTTGCACCTGAGAGAGGGAGGTTGCAGTGAGCCAAGATCGCAGCATGGCACTCCAGCCTGTGCAATAAAGACTCGGTCTGTTGGGGGGCGGGGCGGGGAAAGCATACTCTTGGCCAGGCACCCTGGCTCACACCTGTAATCCCAGGACTTTGGGAGGCCAAGGCAATAGGACCCCAGGAGTTTGAGACCAGCCTGGGCAACATAACAAGGCCCTGTCTCTACCAAAATAAAAATTTGAAAATTAGTTGTGTGTTAATGGTACGTGCCTGTAGTCCTAGCTGTTTGGGAGGCTAAGGCAAAAGGATTGCTTGAACCCAGAAATTTGAGGCTTCAGTGAGCTGTGATCATGTTATTATTCACTCCAGCCTGGGCAACAGAGGGAGATGCTATCTCTTTAAAACCAAAACTTTCTGCAGTGCTTTGCTGTGTGTGCACTATCCCGCATGGTAGCACTAGCCACATGCAGCTGTTACATCTCGAAATGTGGCTAGTGAGACTGAAAAGCTGAATTGTTGGTTGTATATAATCTTAAATATTATATATTTAAGTTGGCATACATGAATAGTAGCTACCATGTTCAACTGTGCAGTTCTAAGCTTTTTTCTTAAATTAGTATGTAGATGAATGTGATATTTTTTATTAAAATATCATACCCCTTAAGGTAGCTTTGTAGCAAACCTTTAATTTAGAAAGTATGTGATCCTCGCTCATGTTGTTAAACACTCTTCTACATTGATCTGCAGACAGTGCTTTGTGAACATCTTTGTTAACTAAATCTCTGGCCACGTCTTTAAGGATAAATTGCAGCCGGGTGTGGTGGCTCACGCCTGTAATCCTAGCACTTTGGGAGGCTGAGGTGGGTGGATCACCTGAGGTCAGGAGTTCAAAACCAGTCTGGCCATCATGGTGAAACCCCATCTTTAATCTTTAAAAAAAAAAAAGGATAAATTACAAGAACGGAACTGCTTCGATGGGAAATATGGATGGATGGGTGGGTGGGTGGATGGATGGATATGTAGTGAGTGGCTATATATCCTACACCTAGTTACCATTTACTAGTTTTCCTTCATGTGTGTGTGTTATATTTTGGTGAATCATTTCAGAGTTCCTTGGAGACATCATAACACTTTACCCCCAAGTATTTTGGCATGAACCACCTAAGAACAAGGGTATATAAATAACTAACCACAATAAAATTAATCACACTCAAATTTACCACTGATACACTACATATTCTGATTTGTTCTGTTGTTCCCATAATATAATGCCCCCTGTAACTTCTTTTTAACCCTCGTCCAGAACCAGAATCTACATGATATTCGCTGGTCATGTCTTCTGAGGTTCCAGTTTCCTTTAATCTAGAATTCCCTAGACTTTTATTTTCTTTTTGTCTTTTGATGTTTTCGGTATGTATACTTTTATTGTACTATTAAATAGATGCTGTTTAAACATTTTTATCCTTTTACTGATTCAAATAACTTTTTTGTTTTTAAGGTGGGTCATGATAACTGGGTACGTGGAGTTCTGTTCCATTCTGGGGGGAAGTTTATTTTGAGTTGTGCTGATGACAAGACCCTACGCGTATGGGATTACAAGAACAAGCGATGCATGAAGACCCTCAATGCGCATGAACACTTTGTTACCTCCTTGGGTACGTACGCCTCGTGAGGTCTCTGAACATTAGATTTTGGAGTGCCAGACATAACAAAGTTTTACATAATCATGTGGACTTTGCCAGGTAAGAAATGACCATGTGCTTTCAGGGCAGAATAGAGATGGCAAATTAAAACTCTCTGGATTCCTCGAATTTGTTTTAAACTCTCCTTTCCTTAACTCTTTCCATTGTTAGCTTTATAATAAAAACATTACTTTCTCCACTGCACAACCTTGTTTTGGAAACTAGAATTTGTGAAGAGGATACTTACCACTCTGATGGGTAATTTTTCTCCCCTATTAGTTTGTCAAACAAAATCTTCCTCAGTCTTTCCCTCTGGCAGGTGTATATTATCATGTACTAGAAACTCAGACAATTGTATTTAATTTTAGTAAGCATCCTCACTATCATCTGGACTTGATGTAGAATTTAAGGTAGTGAATACAGTCAAGTATAATAAACACACTGAAGTATAATGGACCAAAGCCGTGGTAAGATCAGCTGACGCCTCCCGCACAGGATTGTTTCAAGAATTAGGCATGAATATAGAGCATTTCTGCTGTGCCTGGAACGTAGTAAATGCATATGGTGAGACTGTTGTTAGATTTGAGGCCTGCTGTCCCTTTCGTCTGAGCTACTCAGGAGGCTGAGGCTGGAGGATTGCTTGAGTCCAGGAATTCTGGGTTACAGTGTACTGTGCTGAGTAGAGGTCTGCACTAAGTTGAGCATCAGTATGGTGACCTCCTGGGAACAGGAGGCTAAGGAGGGGTGAACTGGCTCAGGTCAGAAACAAGAGCAGGTCAAAACTCCTCTGCTCATCAGTAATGGGATTGCACCTGTGAACAGCCACAGCACTCCAGCCTGGGCCACATAGTGAGACCCTGCCTCTAAAAAAAAAAATTGAGCCCCATTTTGGATGGGCCAAACAGGTACAGGCATTTTTGTTGAGATGTTAATACAGGATTTGATCGTTGAGTGTCAAATTTCCTAACCAAGTTGGCAAACTAGATACCTTCTTGGGGTGTAGGTATGTTAGAGAAACATGAAAAGTCCTGGCATTTGGACTTTCTTATTTTAGGGGTTATTAAAAATTTTATCTGGTTCAATGTGATGGAGGGTGGGAGCTGGGCAGGGTCTTGCTCTGTCAGCCAGGCTGGAGTGCAGTGGTGCACTATGACTCACTGCTGCTTCGACTTCAGCCAGGCTGGAGTGCAGTGGTGCACCATGGCTCACTGCTGCTTCGACCTCAGCCAGGCTGGAGTGCAGTGGTGCACCATGGCTCACTGCTGCTTCGACCTCAGCCAGGCTGGAGTGCAGTGGTGCACCATGGCTCACTGCTGCTTCAACTTCCAGCTCAAACCGTTCTCCTGCCTCAGTCTCCCAAGTATCTGGGACTACAGGCACAGACTACCATGCCCAGCTAATTTTTTTTTTTTTAATTTTGTATTTTGTAGAGAGAGGGGGTCTCACTATTTTGTCGCCCAGGCTTACGTGTGATTTTTAAATAAGCCGTCTCTTTTTCTTTCAGATTTCCACAAGACGGCACCCTATGTGGTCACTGGCAGCGTAGATCAAACAGTAAAAGTGTGGGAGTGCCGTTGATTGCGTCTCCTTTGGCCCCTCCTCCCTCTTTTCCTCTGGATGCACTCTGATGATACCATGGTTACCCCATTGAGCTCTGTTTAAATAAATATTGTCCTTTCATGTAAATTATTCTGGATGTAGATTGAGCTTATTAAATGTTACACACAAAGTATTCATGCATGGTGAATCCAAACTGTATACTGTAAATTTACATACGTTGTCTAGAAGTACCATAGGGGTTTAAAAACCTGGGCTGGCATTGCTCACACCAGGCCTAAGAAGGCAGAAGTTGAATAAATTGAACTAGGGCACTAAACTGAATAGTTGACAGTGTCATTTTATGTTGGATTATTAATTCCTGTTTTTCTTTCTGCTATCTGTTGGTGCCTGACTTGATGGCCTCATTTGGGGAAAAGTGGTGGTTTTTAGGGCTTTTTCTGAAATGTGTATCTATGTAACATCACTTAAGTGTGCTTAATAAATCTTCTTTAAGGATGTTAGATAATAAGGCTACAATTGAAAATCTTCTGAAGCATTCATGTAATTAATGGGGATTACACATTGGAATTTTTGTCATGACACATTTGCCAAATCAATAGGCTAATTTGTTTTGGCAGCCTGTCAAGCAAAGGCTAGTGGTATATTTATGTAAGAAAATGACTGTAAATCACAAGAAAAATTCAGCAGCTAATAGCAACTCATTTATTTCATTTTGGTCTTAATGCTTTGTAAACCGGGTAAAAAATACTATCATACTCTAAGCTTCTATTTTCCACACTAGACATACTTCTAGTTGTATTCTCCATACTATTAGACTGTGTAGTGATGTGACTTCCAAATAGAATTTAATCTTCCCATTGAGTGTGTCATGGTACAAATCACTGTTTGTTTTTGGTGTTTTTTAGGGATGTGCAATGTGCATTGCATAATGACAGAGAAATATTGAGAAGGTTCTGTGTGCCCGTCTGAAAGGAGTGGGGAGGAATACAGCAGTTTGTTTTTTCAACATGAATCTGATATTGATTTAAACTGTGTTTCACTTACAAGTTTTAAAAAAAAATGACAGGGTTTAATGGAGCGTGCATAAAAAATGTACTGTTTTCACCTTTTGTTTATATGTAAATGTTTATGGTCTATGGGCCTATCTGTAAGTGGATAAGTAATCAGCCTCCACGTCCTTAGTCCTGGGTTTTTGAAGAAGTGCTAAAACGGACAAGTAGAATAAATCTTGCTGTGAAATGCCATGCTTTAGAACAAACCCTTTTGATCCTAATGCTTCTGAAAACTAGATCTGACTCTGGGGATTTTTTTCCAGCTGAAGGAAAATCACTTCCGTTATTTCCCCTTCTAATTTAGCCACTCGACATTTTACACATCCCAGATATATTGTACATTTTAACCCAAAGTTACAAGTAGGTTTAAGAGAATTTTTACCCATGACTTTTGGGGCACTATTCCACTGTCAATTATTAATAAGGAATTCCATTGCTTAGCTAACCAACAGGTTTTCTTCTTTTTCCCCAAGAAGGTTATTTGAAAAGTTAACAGAACAATGAGATAACAGTGACAGTTTAACAGAGATAAAATTCTGAATTGCATTTTATTCATTTGTGTACTATGTGATTTTTAAAATGTCCCCTTTAGTATTTAATGGAAATTTTGTTCCAGCGAAAGAGAAAGGGTGAGAGTTAGTGTCCTGTAGATACGCACAGAGACTAGGCCGCGTAGTAACTAGAAGCAGCTTTATGTCTAGCTTGTGTCTTTTCGTTTGTTTGCTTGTTTTTAGATTCCTGAGAGATGTCTCTGGAAGGGAAAGTTTTGAGAACTAATGGCTATTTTTGAGGACAAAAATTACATCTTCAGCTAATTCCTTAAATACATACAATAGGTTAATTTTCAGGACAATATTGCCTCACAACCCTGCTTACATTAAGTCTTTTTCCCCTTAGCTCTTCTGACTGGATTTTTCTACAAAAACTATGGAAAATGTCTTTGTTCTTGTTTGCTGCTATTTTCTGTCCTATTTTGAGAAATATAAATACATAGAAATGGTGCATCTTAACATTTGTTTGTACATGTATAAATGTCTTGTATTTTAATTCATTTTTAGCATGAATTGTTTAAGGGTAAGCCACAACATCTAGAAATCACTCATAGATACTGAACCATAAAGGAAAAATGGTACCGATGTAGGAGGAAGCAAGCGTTTCTTCCCCTGCAGCACACAGTGACTTGCGTTGGCAGAGGAGGAGGAAACGATTAAACAAAGTTATCCTTACTTGGGAGATTGCCACAGCCTGCTGCTGAGTTGAGTTACCAGACATCCTCCATGTGAGAAGCAGCGAACATTGAATCTCAGGGATGGCCCTCAACTGGGTCCACGTGTCACGAGCCCTGTTTAATACCGAAGGGGTGGGGGAGAGCAATCCGTCTACAACCTGGAATCAGATTTGCAAAGGTTTCCTGCACTGCTGTCTGGCACTGTCCTGTTGATGCCCTTTCTGACTGTGTTCTGTTTTCTCTGTCTGCTGTCTAACCCTGTGCCTTGCCTGGGATAAGGACAATGATGAGGTTACTGGTTTGGATTGTAAGTAGAGGACTTTTATTATTTGGTTTAGAGGTTCACTGCTGCTTTGTCACTTTCTCAATCAAATTGGCCACTTATTTAAGAAATAAAAAGCTGGTAGAATTGCATCCTCAGATGATTGACTGTGTGTGTGTGTGAAAACAGACATTCCAGTGCCACCCAAATACAACGTGCCCAAGAAATCTTGGCTGTGCTATTAAGAGTGCCAGCCAGGGAAGCTGGTTTAGGCATCGCGCGGGGACGAGTTGCCTGTTGACGCGGCATCTTGCACTTTAGGAGACTAAGACCGTCCTGGTTCGTCTATGTGTGGTGTGACCAATGGTGTGCCCAGAGCACTCCTCAGAATCACTCGTGTTAGCCAGTCGTCCCAGGCTGGGGAGCACTCGCTGTAGTCTTTGGAAGCTTTGGCTTTAGATTTACCAAGCCCCACCTCCCCACCGCCAGTGCCCTGCTCTCCCGTTTGCCTCTTTCTGTTTCTGTGTGAACTTCCCCGTGATACCACTCGTTAGATTTTCTTTAAACTTATTTAAAGAAAAACTATTTAAAAGTAAAGGATATTTTGTTCACATTGGTGGCTTGATAATCCTTAAGCAACTGAAGTTAAAATTGTTGAAGGAAAAGGCACTTAAAATGGTTACTCTTTCTTGTCCAGCTGTATATAAGTCCAATGTGTTCATTAATCTAGATGACTCAAAGAAGAATCTCCTGGTAGAGAAGCAACATGTACAGAACTGGTGGAAAAAGGTTTTGGATTTTTTTTTCCAGTGGAGTGTGGGGGAGGGCAAGCTGGATTTACAGGTCATGGCTGGACTGAATGGGCCTTTTTATCTTCCCGCTGTATCATGGAAGTAGCTGCTTTCTTGTCCAGCCCGTCCTTCAGGCATCCCTAAAGCTCATTCTGAAGACGATAGAGACAAACACAAACTCTTGGAGTTCAAGCTGATCCCGACACTGACATGAAGGCAAGCCTTGATTTCATATGAACGTTGCAGAGGTGGTAATTGAGAAAACAGTTCCCCAGATTGTAAGAGTTCACTGAAGATATTGACACAATTTTAAAAAAATCAGTAAAGGAATGTATATAATACTGCTCTTGTGTTTTACAGTAAGATTTGTTGCTCTCAGACTGTGTAAAACAAAATTTATTCATGTTTTCTGCATATTAAAAAATCTTATTGTACCAATTGGTAAACTATTAAATGCCTATAAAACTAGATGTGATTTTTTTTTTTTTTTTTTTGGAGTTCCTTTGCACAGGTGAAATCCTGATAGAAAATGGGGCTGTGTAGCGCCTGTCAGAGTGTGGCACGAACTGGTGTCAGGGTGGCAGGGCCTGATGGGCTGCACCCGAAGTGGCTTTGCTGTCCTCTTCCCCCAGGTGGAGGAGGAGTGCCTCAGTGTGGGCCCGTGCTACGGTGGGCATCTGCGGCGCAGGCCAGCTCTCCTCCACCAACCAGCAGCCCCAATTCTGCCAGAGAGCCAAAGCCAGGATGGCCGCTTCCAGGCCAAAGACGACTCTGTTGGGATCAGAGTCTACAGATAAGGGGCCCTCCCGGTCTGCTCTGTTAGTGAGTGAGCCTCTTACCCTGCTTAGTGGTCTTGGATTCATGAAGATTCCTTTATATTGTTACCAGATTTGGTTGAAGCGTACCAAAATAAGCACCAGAACAAAAGTGTTCATTTTTATCTTAGAAACGCCAGCGCTCTGCCCTTCCCACATGGCCGTGTCTTGTCTGTAGTGTATTCAGGGCCC
>NW_016107451.1:364272-399830 GCF_001604975.1 Cebus imitator | reverse complement strand
GCTTTTTTCTTACAGCCCAGCTGCTTTCTGGCCTCCTATTGGGAGTAGTAGCAAAAAGAAATTGGGGCTGTGTGTGGTGGCTCATGCCTGTAATCCCAGCACTTTGGGAGGCCGAGGCTGGCGGATTGCCTGAACTCAGGAGTTTGAGGCCAGCCTGGGCAACGTGGTGAAACCCCATCTCTACTAAAAATACAAAAAATTAGCCGGGCGTGGTGGCGGGCGCCTGTGATCCCAGCTATTTGGGAGGCGGCGGCAGGAGAATAGCTTGAACCCGAGAGGCGGACGTTGCGGCGAGCCAGGATTGCACCACTGTGCTCTAGCCTGGGCAATAGAGTGAGACTCTTGTCAAAAAAAAAAAAAAAAATTGGTCTGAAGTTGGTCTCCTGCACTTGTGCAGCGTTTCCATTTCCTTGCAAGACTTCTCTTCCAGGCTGAGATCCAGATGACAGGGCCCCAGGGGCAGAGTTCCAGTGTTAGTATCACTGTCCTGAAGTGCCGTTAGCTACTCAAAACCTGGCAAGTAACTTGATGGCAGGTAACAGCATCCAACCTTCTTCCAGGAGTCATGACTGTGTATGGCCTTTGATGTGTGTGATGTGTGTGTTGGGGGGAGGGTACCTGGCTGTGGCACCTCTGTCTTCCCTGCCTAGTCTGGTGAAACCTGACTTACGTGCAGACAGTTCTTAACTGCTGACATACTAGAAGCTCTAGGACAGCGATCCTTAAAGTGTGTTCCCTGGGTAAGCAGCAGCAGCATCACCAGGGAACTTGTTAGAGATGCAAGTCATAGGCCTCGCCTCTGACCTCCAAATCAAAAGGGTGCAGCTTGCTTGCTTGCTTGCTTGATTTAAAATCTATTTAGCAATGACTCTGAGGTAGGCTCAGGTTTGAGAACCACTGGGCAAAATGATTCAACTTCTCATGAAAGAAACATGGGCACAACACTGGTCCCCTGGCCCCACAGCTGAGGTTTGGATCCAGACCTTTCCTTTCATCCTCACTTATTTTTTGAGATGGAGTCTCGTTGTCACCCAGGCTGGAGTGCAATGGCATGGTCCCGGTTCACTGCAACCTCCGCCTCCCAAGTTGAAGCGATTTTCCTGCGTCAGCCTCCCAACTAGCCGGGACTACAGGTGTGTGCCACCACACCCAGCTAATTTTTGTATTTTTTATTTTCTGTCGCCCAGGCTGGAGTGCAGTGGCACAGTCCCGGCTCACTGCAACCTCTGCCTCCCCGGTTCAAGTGATTCTCCTGCCTCAGCCTCTCAAGTAGCTGGGATTGCAGGTGCCCACCACCACACCTGGCTAATTTTTGTAATTTTAGTAGAGATCGGGTTTCACCAAGTTGGCCAGGCTGGTTTCGAACTGCTGACCTCAGGTGATCCGCCAGCCTCGGCCTCCCAAAGTGCTGGGATTACAAGCATGAGCCACTGCGCCCGGCCCAGGATCGCACTGTTGAAACCTGTCACCCAAAAGAAGTGAAGGAGAAAGAATGGATTTCACACCTAGAGCCTCCATTTGCTTTATGAAAACAGCCCCTAGTCATTTGGGTCAAAAGCTGTCTGAGGGCGATAATACGCTGAAAGCATCAGCCGGGAAGTACAGGCCTCTCAGGTGACAGGCACAATGGTAATTAAACACGGTCCTTTCTCAGCTTCTCTGGAGGCCGTATTTTGAGAGGTGCATGAACTGTGTGACCCCAGTTCATGGCACTCAGGAGAGAGGAAAGCATTTAGCACACACCAGTGAGACTGCAGAGGAAGCTGTGATGGGGATGGTGGTGGGGGTGGGGCTGGGGTTGGTGGGATGCCATGAAGCCTCTGTAGCAAGGCACTCATACGTGACTGTCCCTGGGTGTTACCTAGAACCTCCAGGTCAGAAGCGTGTTTTCTCCAGTTGGCTCAGGAAAACTAACAGACTTATGGTTGGAATATTTTTCTTTTTAGAATTTCCATGATCTCTGAGCATTTGTTCCCGGTGAGGCCGAGGCATGGCAAGCAGTGGCCAGCAGTTGCCCTGGGCATTGAACGTCCCTCTAGAGAGAGGCCACCTCCACATGCCCCTCACATCGCAGGCTCTGCCCCTCCAGTCCACCTGGCTCTCAGCTCTCTAAAGCCTGCCTGTGTCTCGCCTCTGAGGAGTGCTACCCACCTTCCTACCTCGAGTGAAGGGACGTGGGTAGGCGCCTAACCAAGGTGTCCAGTGACCTCACGGGTCCAGCATGCACAGGGCCTGGCCTCACAGCCTAGCCCCCCTCCCCACCTGGCCTTCACTGCATATTTTTCTGTGCCCAATGACAGGTGACATTCGCCTGCAGGACGCTGTAGACTGGCAGCTGGGTGAATTCCAGCTCAGTGCCTGTGACTCCACCCCCTCAACTGCAAGCATGACCTTGAACTTGACCTCATAGCTATTCCTCTCCCGGTAATTCCTGGCAGCCCTCACCATCCACCCAGACCCGGTTACAGAACACACAGGTGAGGCTGGGCTGCAGGTTTCAAAAACTCACTTTATTCCAATGTGAAATGAAGACGTGATGGTTTAAAAACAAGAAAAAGTTCTTGCTCAGCAGTGGGGATGGTTTGCTCGCTCATGCCACCCCCTTTGAAACAAGGTGTCTGGATAGGCCACACCCACAAGCAGCTCTCTGAAAAAGCCCTAGGCAGCCACCTGACCCTCCAGCTCTTGAGGTGGCCACCTCCTCCCCGATCAGGGCTCTGATAGCAGGCACAAAGCAGCAGCACAGGTGGTGGGGGAGCAGCGGGGCCTGTGGGGGCCCCCGCACCCCCAGAGCTAGTCTTGGACCAGGAAGGGAGCTGGGCTCCAAAGAGGTGACATCACAGCTGCACCTGTTACTTTCCCCGGGATCCGTCGTAATTCGGCACTGCTCCCCCAGCCCTGTCCCCCATTCCACTGTGCATTAGGCAGCTCGGGTTGAAACTGGGAGAGGGATACATTCAGACTGGAGTCCCCAAGGCTATGCCCAGCTGGGTGCAGGGAGGAGGGAGGCAACTCAGGGCCCACGGCAGCGCCTCCTGCTGGCTTGAGGGCAGACAAGTCGGGCGGAGCATGCAGGCTCTGAGAGCCCCGAACATCCAACCCCAACCCCTTCACCAAGGAGCTACAGCCAGACCAGGCCAATCACAACTACCAAAGCCCTTCGGCTCCCATCCTGCCCCACATTAAAGTGCACCCCAACCCTTCAGGCCTGCCACAGAGCTCTGGCTCACCATCCCAGACACAGGAAAGCTCCCTCCTGCCATTTTTTGGCTTAAAACTTGGACTTTCAGACAGTTTGGGCCGGGGGTAGTGGCAGCAAAAGCAGCAGCCATAATGTCGACCACACAAATGACCTGAGAAATCCCACCTTCGCGCCGCCCGCACCAGACGGCTCGGGCTCTGTACAGGGGAGAGGGACGGACCGACACTCACAGCCACAGCCTGCTGGAGGGTGGGGCCTGAGGAACACCTGCCCCAGCTGGGAACGGACGGCCGCACACGCCATTCACGTGTCTTCGATTGGGCCTCTTAATCATGTATTAATTGAACCGGTGCAAAAACACCATTTGCGGGGGCAGGCAGGCCAGGCCAAGGTCCCAGGAGGACACGGGGGTGGGGTGGGGTGAAACGCAGAAGAAGAGAGCCTTGCTTCCTCTTCCAATCACAGGCACGCCCCCTGCTCCTGAAGTCTGGCTCGCTGGCGCTGGGGCCGCTGGCTGACTGTCCGTCTGTCTCTCCCTCTATCCCTGCACGCTCGGAGGAGGGTCCTTGGCTGCCTGGAGCTCGGAGCCCAGGTCTGGGCCACCCGAGGGCTCAGGCTCAGGCTCGGTGGCCATGGGCTCCTCGGCCTTATCCCTGTTTCTGCTGGCCTCCTGGAGCTGGTGCCGCCGTGCCACCTCGGCTTTCAGATTCTCCAAGTCTTTTTGGCTGAGGAGAAGGGCGGGGGTGGAGGTGGGTCTCAGAGGGCACCTGGGCGCACCACCCCCCTCCAGGTTGCCTTTGAGACAAGCTCAGGCTCTGTGCTCTGTTCAGTGGGAAATGTGTGTGAAACAATTGCTTCCCTTCTGAAGGCGGAAAGATCCCTGGACACGGAGAGGGTACGGACCCTGCACCTGACCTGGTCCCGGGCCTCCCTCACCCAATTCCAGCCACTGCCCTCTGTGGCCTCCCGCCAGAGTAGGTGGAAGAAAGCGGAGTCGGGGCGGGGGGGGGGGCTGCTCCCACGCCTTGCTGGCCAAATCCGCTCCCCACACGAGGCTCGGGAGCCCTGGGCCTGCTCCTCAGGCCCACCCGGCTGCGGAATGGGAGGTGGTGGGGAAGGAACGAAGCTGCTTCTCAGGTACTGAGAGGAAAGATGCCAAAATACATTGTTGTGTGAAGCAGAAACACCAAGTCTTCACACGTGCGTGCGAGAATGCTGAGTAAAACAAGCGGGGGCAGCGTGTGCAGATCACGTGGGTATTTCTGTAAGGATTCTCCAGTAACTGCTCCTCAGCGGCTACCCCTTTCAATTCTCAGCCACATCAACATATGACGTCTTTTAGAAACAACCAGGGTGGCCGGACGCGGTGGCTCACGCCTGTCATCCCAGCACCATGGGAGGCAGAGGCGGGCGGATCACCTGAGCTCAGGAGTTCAAGACTAGCCTGGCAAGCATAGTGAAATCCCGTCTCTACTAAAAATTATCCAGGCATGGTGGCAGGTGCCTGTAATCCCAGCTACTCAGGAGGCTGAGGCAAGAGAATCGTTTGAACCCAGGAGGTGGAGGTTGCAGTGAGCTGAGATCACGCCACTGCACTTCAGCCTGGGCGACAGAGTGAGACTCTGTCTCAAAAAATAAAATAAGCAGGGGGCGCGTCTGAGGGGGGCCTCACCTGAGAGGAATGAAGAGGATGCCGTTGATGACGTTCAGCTGCTCCAAGACGCTGGCCATGCTGGGGGCTGTGAACTGTGGGGCGGGGACGAGCTGTGAGCGGGGCTCCGCCCCCGGGCTGCAGAGGCCGCTCCGCCCCAGACTCACCTTGAGGGGCGGGATGTTGGCGCTGGAGCCGTTGCGGTAGATCTCGTTCATGGTGCGCTGCAGAGCCACGGCCTGCTGGGTCAGGCACTTGAGGTATTCGGAGCTCTCCTTGGTCTTCTCATGGTCCTCGCCCAGCTGCGGGGAAGAGGCAGAGGCGACATGGCATCAAGTGCTTGTGGCCCCGGTAGCCCGCCAGCCCCGCCCCCGCCGCAGCCCCGCCCCCGCCGCAGCCCCGCCCCCGCCGCCGAAGCGCACCTGCGTCTTGTAGATGGTGTAGCCCTCCTTCTCGTGCTGCAGAGCCGACCGGAACTCAGCTTTGCTCTCGTAGACTCGGGCGACAAGGTGGTGGCTATCGGGAGGCATGGGGCGGGGTGGGGCGGGGGAAGGGCATAGTGGGCTGGATGTCTCTCCTCTAGATCCCTCCCTGCAAGCCACTGAAGGGAACGTTAAATCCAGTGAAGTCTCAGAGACGAGGGCAGGGTAGGGCGGTGGAGGTCGAGAGAAATTGTCTCGGGTGTCAGCCTCAGAGGAAGACAGCCCTGGGCCTCTTCCCCGTCACCACCGGGTGCCCCACCAGCCTGTGTGGCCCTGGGTGTTTGCTCCGAGCAGCCCCTCACCTGAGGGCCACCTTGAGGGCCTTGGGCCCGTGGTACTTGGTGCTGACAGCCAGCGCGTTCTCCAGGAAGCGCAGAGACAGGTCGTACTCCATGACCCCGTGCAGCACCAGCCCGATGTTGTTCTGGGGGCAAGCGGGGGGGGCCCTAGTCAGCTCCCCATCCCCAGTGACACAGGTGGTTCCCTGCCATGCCACCCGCCACCCCCCTCCAGCTCCGCCCCGCACTCACGTCCAGCAGCGCCATCTCGGGGTGGTCTTCGCCGAACACCAGCAGCATGAGGTAGCGGGCGCGGTACAGCAGGCTCAGGGCGGTGGACAGCTGGCTGCTGGCGAAGCAGTACAGGGCCAGGTGCATCTGTGGGCGGGGCCGAGGCAGGTCAGGGTGGCTGCCAACCCCAGCCCCTTGCAGACCCGGCCCAGATGGCACTCACGTATTCCTGGATGGTGTTGGGGTGCTCGATGCCCATTACCCGCTCACTCATCAGCACTGCCTTCTGCTGGTTACTCAGGGCCTGGGGGGAGAGAGTGGTGGTCGCTGTTGGGTAGGAACCCCACTGCACCCAGAGCCCACCTGGCTCTGGTCCGGCAGCGCATGCGGTGCTGCTCTAGGTGCACCTGTCCCCTCCAGTAGCACTCGGGCTCTGATTCTTGCACAAGGCAGCCACACCAAGGTCAAGCCCCATGGCGAGCTCCACAGACACACCTGTGGTCTTATGCCCAACAAAATCTCCATAAATACACACCTAAAACTACTAAAAATGTTGGCAAAAAAAAGCCCAAGGCTGAGCGGGCTGGGTGACTTGAGGTCAGGAGTTAAAGACCAGCCTGGCCAACATGGGGAAACCCTGTCCCTACTAAAAATACAGCCGGCATGGTAGCACATGCCTGCAGTCCCAGCTACTTGGGAGGCTGAGGTGGGAGAATCGCTTGAACCCAGGAGGTGGAGGCTGCAGGGAGCGGGTATCACACCACTGCACTCCAGCCTGGGTGACAAAGCGAGACCTGTCACCAAAAAAAAAAAATTATAAACAAAAGAAAAAACTGTCTCTGACTGCAGAGAGGGTGGGGAGCCTAAAACAGGCTGACCCTGAAACAGCCTCTGCAAGCCCCAGACAGGCAGGGCACCCAGAACCACACCCCTGCACGGGGCACACAGGCCGAGGCAGCTCAGGTAGGGCACTCACAGCCTTGCACGGGGCAAAGGCTTTGGAAGCTTGGTGGCTCTCTCCCTTTCCACCCACAGGGTCTCCGGAGGCGTCCTAGCTGACACCCCATGGCGGCTCCTACCATCACGTCACCGAAGTGACCTCACCACAGCACTGGGGCTCCCACACAATCCCCAGGGAGGCCTAGACAGAACGAGTGACTGCCTGGTCTCCCTGGTCTCCCCCAATTCCTCCACCCAGGGCCCCAGGGTGAGCAGCCCCCAAGCCCTGTCGCTCCCCATCCCCCAACACGGGGCCAGGCCTTTGCTGCCACAGCCGGACGGTGCCAGAGGCCCACCTCTGCATAGTCACCCATGATGTAGTGCAGGCGGGCGAGGAGGCGCAGGCAGGCACAGGTCTCCACGTGCATGGCTCCATAGACATTGTTGAACAGGTTCAGGGCCTCATTGATGAGCTCACAGCCCTCCTTCAGGAAGCCTGCAGGGCGCCCCCGTGGTGGAGGGTCAGGACGGGCCGTGGGGAGCCCCCCTCCACCCAGCCCCACCCGGCCACACACCCTGCTGCACTTTGGCCTGCCCGCTCTGGAAGAAATGGAAGGCATCCGAGGCCTTGGGGTTGACATGCTTGACCACAGGGAAGATGTTGAGCACGTCCTCCTCGGTGAACGCAGGCTTGTGGCGACTGTCGAAGCTGTATTCCTTCAGCAGGACCTGGGGGCAGCCCCAAACCCAGCCTCAGCCCCAGGCCAAGTGCCGGCCCTCCCAACCCAGCAACATTTGCGTACAAATGAGTACTACCAAAAAGCCACCTCCCTGTGGCCCCGGTGGGGCGTGGCAGCCCCCAGCAGGGACACTAGGAGCCGTGCCCACCTGGATCCCTGTTTTCAGCGAGATCTCCCGCAGAAGCGTGATCTTCTGCAGGCCGTACGTCTCCACAGCCTGGTCCACAGTCTCACTGCGGAGAAAGCAGTGGGCCTGAGCAGCCCAGCACGGCCAGGCCCCCAGCACTATCCTGCCCAGCCCGTCACCCTCCAGCAGTCATCTCCACAGCTGCTCCCTCTTCTCTCCTCCCACTCCCTGGCCTATGACCACAGGCCCTAGCTGCCATCGGGGAGCCGGTGGTGGCTGCCTCATCTGCCCCGTCCCAGCCACCCACCACCCCTGCCCTGCACAGCCGTGCACACGTACCACTCGAGGCTGAAGTCAAAGTAGTTCTTGGCCTCCTGGCAGATGTTCCTCCAGAGCTCCTGGGGGGTCATGACAGCCCAGGCTGTGTTATCTGCAGCCCCCGGGGGCCGGTTTTTCCTCCGCTTACTCCTTTTCTTGGAGACCAGCTCATCGGCCGGCAGGTGGGCCACAGGGTTGGGGTAGGAGCTCAGGAAGCAGTTCAGGAAGTGGCTGATGGCAGCTGAGAGGCCGGACAGCTCGACTCCCTGCAAGGCAGGGTTTCACCCACGTCAGCTCAGGCTCCTTCCCGACACCCCACACCCCCCTGGGAAGCCACGGCCAGCTGCGGAGCAGACGGGTGGCACCTGTAAGTACGTCTTGAAGATGTGCTTGGCAGAGCGGGTGATGAGCTCTCCAATGCCGATTTTCTGCAGGGATCAGAAGGGAGGTCTTGGTCAGGTCCCAGCCTCCATCCCCGCCCCACAGCTCCAGTTCCGGACACCCGCACACACTCACATAGACGTGGTCCAGCTGCTGGCGGGCCGGGCTGCGCAGCACCAGCTCCAGCACCTTGCCCAGGTAGCGCATGTTGATGCCACGCTGGCGCATCACCTCGGCCAGCGTCGCCCCGTCCATGGGCAGCACCGCGTGCTCCGTGCAGTCCTTCACCTGCGGGCTGCAACGGGTCAGGCCCCACCCGGCTCCTCTGCCTCCACCCAACTGTGTCTTTCTGGGGGAACACAGCTACGCTGGGAGGCCCTGGAGAAGGACCCCTAAGGCCCCAGCTCCCAGTCAGGAAAGGGGCAGGCAGGACGTGGGAACACGTGAAGGAGGCAGGGCCAGAGAAACACAAGCCAAGAACCAGGAGCCCGGTGGTGGCACAGGCCCCCCAGACTGCAAAGGAGGAGCAGAGGTGCCCTCTTGGGAACACTACTTGACCCCTAGCCCCATGTCCTGAGGCTTGAAGGCGCCATAGCCTGAGCTGTGGCCTCAGTGTGGGGAGCAGCACCCAGCATCCCTGGGCCAGGCACAGAGCCTGTGGGGGAAGGAGGATGGGCAGCCTCACTGAGCTGCCCCTCACCCCCCAGCCCTGCTACCACCCAGGGCTCAGAGGACCAGATCTCCAACTGCCAGACCACCTGGTGGGCTCAGCAGGGCCTGTGCCCTTGAGCTCTGGGGGTCAGGTTCCCCATCAGTAAAACGGGGATGCCCACTCAGAGAAAGCTAAAAAACTCCCCGCTGTGAAGAGTCCACCAGCCTCCAAGTCAGAGCTGGATGAGGGACCAGCACCCTGGGCGCAAGCCCCGCCCCGCCCCGTGCCCCGCCCCTCACCAAGCTGGGGATCTGGCAGGAGAGCAGGAAGGCAGCCGCATCCTTCAGCAGCTGCTTCTGGTCCCGAACTTCATCCTGGCAGGACTCAGGGAAGCGAACCCCTGGAGGAGGGAGAGCAGAGAGGCTGAGCCAGGTGGAGGCAGGACAAACAGCGCCTGGGGCTCTCGGGGAAATGCTCAGATGGGGGACAAGCCCGGAAGCGCCCAGGGCCCAGACCCCTCCAATGAAGCTCCAGCACAGAGGGCTCCTGCACAGCTGGCCCGCCACCTGCCTGGTGAGAAGATGTCAGGGTTGAAGCGAATGTCGAAGGCTGTGCTGCTGATGGAGCCGACTGCCCTGCACGCGTTGCGGATCACCTCCCGGCTCCGAGGGTCTGCTGTGGAGACGCGGCTCAATGAGAGGCGGCCCCACTCTGCCACGGGTGCAGCTGGGCTGCACCAAGCCGCGCCCCCAGGTCCTCGCAGAGATAGATGGCAGTCAGCCTCTCCCAGGTGGGGCCATGAGCCACCCGGCAGGGACCAGCTGGCAGGGCCAGCCCCAGCTCTCCCCACAGCCGCAGCAGCCCCACCTGTGCCGTCGTCTGCAGCGATGGTCTCTGCCAGCTCCTTCACCTTCGCTAGGCCGCTGGCACTGCTGCCCTCCTCCTCACTTCCCGCCTCCGGTCCGGGGGGGTCCTCAGGCTTGGACTCCATGGAGGAAGGACCACCATTTTCCAGGGAGAAGGAGGTCTCCAGCTGGCTGGCTTTCTGCTGCATCAGCTGCAGGGCGGCCAGCTTCATGAAGAGAAGGTACCTGGAGCAGAGCAGACAGGAGGTGGGACACGGGGAGGGAAGCTCTGTTGGCTGCAGGCTCCCAGCTGGCTGGGGCTCCACACCCGCAGGCCTGGAGAACACCCTGCCCGGCCTGTATGTGTCAATGCAGAAAACCCAAGATCTCCCGAGACAGGAAAAAGAGGGCTGGGTGATGCGAGGGACAGGAAGAGAGGGACTCCCATCCAGGTCAGAGCCTGCAACAGTGACAGGAAGCCACTGGCAATAGAGTGTGACTTGTATTGTCGGGCCAGGCTGTGCAGCTGCAGCTCCAGCACCTTGCCCAGGTGGCGCATGTTGATGCCGCGATGGCGCATCACCTCGGCCAGCGTTGCCCCGTCCATGCACTGCGTGCTCCGTGCAGTCATCTGACACAGCCATTTCCCAAGCATTAAACACCAGCAGCAGGGACACCGGGCCCCACCTGTCCCCCCTAGGCACTGGGACATTTGCAGCCACCCAGACTTCCCAATGCTCCTTAAGAGAACAGCGCGGCTTCAGCCAGGCCAGTGGCCTGGCTACTCCAGAGTCTGTGGCCAATATAAACCCCAATTTCTGCACTTGGGAGACCAACAGCAGGGCAGGTGGGGATGGGTCTCCAATGACTCTGGCCAGGCTGAGCTCTTAACCCTCCAGAGTGTCTCCCTCCAAGTACCCAGCCCCGGCACCACCCAGTGCGCCCGTGCTCCCCGCAGCTGGCCCAGCCCCGTCCGGCGGGGCTGCCCCTCACCTGTGCTCCACGAAGGCGTCCACCAGCTCCTGGCGCAGGCAGCAGAGCTTGTGGCGGTGGGCGCGGGGGAAGCCGGCACGGGCGCACTCCTCCGGCAGCTCCTCGCCGGGCACGGGCAGGAAGTTGAGGTCGGGCGGGAAGGTGCGCAGCAGATCGAGGATGTAGTGGCGCCCGTCGTTGCCGATGATGCCCTTGCACTCCACCGAGGAGCAGAGCTCCACCTCTTCGTCTCGGTCGTTGAGCACTCGGTGCCGCAGGATCTTGAGGGGCCGACTCGTGCGCTCCAGCAGCTCCAGGTACCGCGGGTGCGACACCACGGTCTTGCCGAAGTCGATGGAGCCGTAGATGACGCTCTGCTCCTGATCCCGCTCCAGAATGCCGGGGATGATGGACTGGGCCGTGACCCGGTAGCCGCGGTAATCCACCACCACCGTGCCCAGCGTGTAGAGCCCCTCCACGTCCACCACGTTGTATGTGCGGACGCCGTTGAGGTCGTTGGTGGGTGCCACGTAGGCGGCGACGTCCCCGCCGAAGTCCTTGTAGTGGTCACGCACGTCGAAGCCCAGGCTGAAGAAGATGTTGTTCCAGATGAACATCTGCATCTTGGTCTCCTCGCTGGGATTGATAGCCATCACGTTGCCGTCGATGACCGCCATGGCGCCCCTCGTGGCTGCCGCAGTGAAGTCGCTGTGCACCTGGGAGGGGCCGGGGAGGCAGGGAGGGAGAGTAAGAGGCCCCACCCACAAGAACCTGGTGGGGGGGGGCCCCTGGCCAAGCTCACCTAGACGTAGGTGGCAACCAGACCTGCCCTGGGAACCCAGGGACCCGAAGACTCCATCTCCTCATATGTAAAAAAGGGCAAGAAAACCATGTTTTGTCTGGGCGTGGTGGCTCATGCCTGTAATCTCAGCATTTTGGGAGGCCCAGGTGGGCGGATCACCTGAGGTCAGGAGTTTGAGACCAGCCTGGCCAACATAGTTAAACCGTCTCTAAAATTGGCTGGGTGTGGTGGTGGGTGCCTCTAGTCCCACCTACTCGGGAGGCTGAAGCAGGAGAATCACTTGAACCAGGGAGGCGGAGGTTGCAGTGAGCCGAGATCCCACCGCTGCACTCCAGCCTGGGTGACAGAGTAAGACTCATCTAAAAAAACCCCACCATGTTTTGAAGACACGTTTGTTCTTGGGAGACAGCCGTGTAGTGAGTAACACGAGTGTGAGCAGTTATGTGCCAGGTGAGTTTGAACAGATAAAGCTCTCAGGCCCGTTTTCTCACCTAGGAACAGTGGTGATAAAGGCACCAGCTGTCCAAACGTTTACCAAAAACGATGCCTATAAAGCACTTGGCACCGTCTCTGGTGAAGTCAGTACCCGGGAAATTTGTGTTCGTTTCTACGATTACCATCTCTAGGCAGTAAAATGATGAAAGGTGGTGGTGGTGGTTTTTTGTGACAGGGACCTCACTCTGCTGCCCAGGCTGGAGTGCAGTGGCACAATCTGAGCTCACCGAAGCCTCGACCTCCCGATTCAGGCAATCCTCCCACTCCAGCCCCCTGAATAGCTGGGACTACAGGTACATGCCACCATGCCCAGCCAATCTTTGGTATTTTTTGCAGAGACGGAGTTTCACCATGTTGCCCAGGCTGGTTTCCAACACCTGGGCTCAAGTGACCTGCGTGCCTCAGCCTCCCAAAGTGCTGGGATTACAGGCAGGAGCCACTGTGCCTGGCTGAGATTTTTATTTTAAAGCAACTACTTTTCCTCCTTTGTCTTAGTGACAGCACTAATAACTTTTAAATGCTGCCAAGTTAAAACTGTTATGCAAACGAGCTCCCGCTCCAGAAGGGCCTTGGCTGGCCAGTGCTCGCCCAGGCAAAAGCCTCAGGGGAACCAGTGGAGAAGGGTGGGAAGCTGGGTAGCCGTGGACACTGAGTCCGTACTGGAAGTAGGGCCTGCTCCTCCGGGGGACTCAAAGCCTCAAAGAGACTAGCGAAAGGCACTGGGATGTTCTGCTGGGAGGCAGAAGGCCAGCAGACCCTGCGGGAGAGCTCCCAGCCTGGAGGGAGCTGACGGGGTTGGGGCTGCCCCAGCCTCCTCGCTTTACTCCTGTCCACGAGGAAACCGGTCAGCAGGCGGCCAGTGGGCCTGAGACTGGCAGAGAGCAGAGGCTGCAGACACCTTAAAGATGGCTCTTTCTCGAAGCAGCCGCTCAGGCAGGTTCTTGCGAGGCAGCTCCCTCGTCGTCTGAAGCTCCTCGTTCCAGTCTCGGGTCTGCAGAGAGAACAGGGAGGGAGATGCGAGCTCAGCCTGTGCCCTGCGACCTGCTCTGGGAAGTCCCTTCCTCCACCTCCCTGAGAAGAGCCCCAGATTCCCAAATGAACAGTCAAGCACGGAGCCTCCTGGGAAGCGCACAGAACCCAGCCCAGCACCCAGGAGGGCGGGGGTGCCCAGGAGGGCAGGGCCAGGCCTCGGGCACCTGTCCAGGAATGTGCTCCTCGTAGCCCAGCCTCGAGGTGTAGGCGTCCTCTGCGCGCACGCAATCCATGGCATGCTCCGCCTGGGGCGCCGTCCAGCTGTACACCTGGAAGGGGGTGGCGATCCTCTCGAACGGGTGACGCTGGACCCTGTGGCAGGCAGGGGAAGGGGAGATGGGGCAGCCCACCAAGCTCAGGGCCCTTCCACGGGCCCCTTTTCTGAGGCCCCCACCTGCTCTGCCGTCTCCCCGCCCCCAAGTCAGCCAGAAGCACACTGCACCTCCCCACAGCTGCTGACCCGGTGCTGGCTGACAGCTCCCTAGAGGAGGACTAGAACACTGGGGGCCCAGGCTGTCTCTTCAGGCAGAAGCAATGGCGTGCGGGGACGGCTCATCAGTGCCCTGGGGACCACGAGACGAGGCAGGATGGGTGAAGACACTACCTTTTCTTCTGCAGCACCGCAAAGTTCTTCTTGAAGGTGGGGCTGATCTGGTTGAGCAGCTCCACGAGGGAATGGCTCAGGAAGCGGGGGCTGGCAGGCTTGGGGTTGAAGTGGTAAGCTGTGGACCTGTGGGGAGGGTGGGCACTGAGCAGGGGCCCAGAACAGCCAGCACAGAGGGGCATGTGGCAGCTGGCAAGGACTCACTGATTCAGGTAGAAGCCCCGCGTGGACGCGGTGATGCTGACTTGCCGGTCCTCAGCTGTGATCACGAACAGGTACATGAGGTCCCCGTGCATCTTGCGGTTCCCTGGTGGCGGGTTCCAGCCACTCATGGTGAGCACCTTCAGGCACTGCAGGGGCTGTATGAGTGGCCGAGCGTGAGGGGCCAGGCCTCTGGTGTGGGGCCTCCACCCTGCCAGGGACCCTCTTCCTCACTCCCGGGGAAGCCCACCTTCCAGTCCCGGTTTTGGGGCTGCAGGGGACACAGTGGCCGCTCTCGGCTCCCTGGCAGGATGTACTCCGGCGGCGTGCAGTCGATGGGGTCCATCTCCAGGCCCTTCTTCCGCTTCCCGCTGTCTGAGGGACCCGAGGCTGGTGGTCAGCACAGGGCCATCCAGGGCCGGCCATCTGCCCGCCTGCATGTGGCCTGTCTGGGTGGCTCAGGCCCAGGCCCCTCAGCCTGCCTCCAGCCCCCACCTCCATGCCCCTGCCCCGGCCCAATCCCCAGCCCCAATGCCTCCCGCACCTCCCAGGTCGCCATCAGTGAAGACGCTGAGGAAGGACAAGGAGTTGCAGTCCACCCCGTTGAAGGCGTCGGATGGGTCCAGGCTCTTGAGAAGGTCGCGGACGTGGCGCACGTGGATACGGGCCTCTCGCACTGTGTATGGCTCTGTCAGGAAGACAGGAGAGGAGCTGGCATTACCAGAGCCTCACCCTCCAGAACCTGCTCAGCACAAAACACTGTTCAGGGGCTAACACTTCCATTTTCACATTCCTGTGTGAACACATAAGTTGGGAGTTCTGGTTTCAACACACACAGACACCCACACACCCTGCTCTCTACTGGTGAGCAGGGATCTTTGTTCATCAAGAACTTTCCACCAAATCCCCTCAAAGCACACAGCGGCCTTGGGAGCCCGCCTGCTTCTGGTGTCGGGTGAGCATGTCTTCTGGAGCTCCGGGGCCTCCGATTCCTTGCCCTGCTCTCCTGAGGCAGCCCTCATGCAGCGCTGGCCTGGGACTTGCCAAGTCCCCCAACTGCAACCCTGTCCCCGTGTGGCTTTCATGGCATTCTAAGCGCAGTTCTTTTGGAGGAGGGGAGAGGTTCTGTGGTCAGCTGTCGGCACTGTTGAGCTATGGACTGCTCCCACCACTGCTCTCAGCAAGCGGACAGGCCCTGGGTGGGGAACCTGGGTGGCTTCTCCCCAGAGACCTTGAGTCCAAGCGGATGGCCCCTCACTGCGCCTGAGCTCCCGCTCTAGGGACTTCTCATTTATCTCTACGGAACCAGACTGGGCTGACCTCAAGCCCTGGCATGGTACTGCCTGATTATTTTTTTTAGAATCACAACTCTTTTTTTTCTTTTGAGATGGAGTTTCGCTCTTGTTGCCCAGGCTGGAGTGAGTGCAGTGGCACAATTGGGGCTCACTGCAACGGCTGCCTCCCAGGTTCAAGCAATTCCCCTGCCTCAGCCTCCTGAGTAGATGGGATTACAGGCATGCACCACTATCCCTCGCTAATTTTTTCAATTTTTAGTAGAGACAGGGTTTCAGCACGTTGGCCAGGCTGGTCTGGAACCCCTGACCTCAGGTGATCCACCTGACTCAGCCTCCCAAGCTGCTGGGATTCCAGGTAAGCCCCCGCGCCCAGCCCACAGCCCTCTTCTTTAACCCACAGGCCGGGAAGTTGGAGGGTACAGGTGTGACGGCCTGAGAAGAGACCTGTGCTCCCAGCCTGCCTCCCTGAGCTCATCTGTGACACAGGGACCCTGGCGGGGGGGTGCTGCCTGCCTCTGCCTCTGGGGGCCCTCCCCTAGGCAGGCTGCCCAACTTGCAGACCGACCTTCCACCACGCGCAGCACGGAGCCCTCCTGCAGCCCCTCGACGCTGCGCAGCTCGGAGAAGTGGTCCAGCATGTTGCCATCCAGGTGCAGCGAGAAGCAGGTGCGGTGACACGTGTCTTCCCGGTCCATGAGCACCTGGTGGATCTCCTGCACCATCTCCTGGGGGGACACCTGCAGGGAGAAGCCCCAACCACCCAGGTAAGAGGTCACATAGTGGAGAGCACAGACAATACCCTCGTCCCCAGCCCAAGGTACCTTGGTCCCCAAATACTCGGTATCCCCACTGTCTGGCTTTTAAATCCCAGGCCGTGTCCACACATGCCGCGCCGAGTGTGTGCAGCCTGGAGCCTGGCCCCGCAGGCTAGGCCTGCAGACCAAGAGCAATCCCCAAGCAGCGAAAGGGAGATGGAAGAACGGCAGCGTTGCCTCCGACCTTGCCCAGTGCTCGGGGGCCTGGGGCAGATGGCTTTCACCTTCCAGAAGGGGTGCTCCTGGGGCCATGCCCGTGGGTGCGGAGGACATACGATGGCCCTGCCTCGTTCCCCACCAAGTCACCAGCTTGCAAGACCTCCACGCTGGCTCTGCCCTTGGAGACTACCCAACACCACCCTTCTCTCAGGCAGACGGTAAAATCACAGCCCAGAGAGAGGTGACTTGCCCGAGGGCACAGAGCAAGAGGCTGGGGAGTCCTGGGATGCCAGCACACCCCAGCCACATCACTCCCCTCCCCCCACAGGCCTGGCAGGCCCAGCTGGTCGCTGTCCTCTAGCAGTGGGGCAATGACCTGACCCTGAACTCAATTCCCACGTCCACCACGCTAGCTGAGTGGTTCTGGGCAGGAGAAGGATCCTCAGTCTCCTGCCATAAAGTAGGGCCGGGAGGCGCATGGGCAAGGCTCGGCTTTCCAGCTCATCCTCCCAGCGGGCTCGGGCCTGGTCCGCAGCACTCCTTCCTCCGTCTTACCTGCAGGGAGAAGGGCTCGATCCCCGGGGCCAGGATCTTCACGGAAAAACCCGTGTCCTGAATGACAATGACTTCCTGGCCGGTGGTCTCGTCTCCCGGCTCGGCCTCGTCCAGCCCGTTTTCCCTGGGCGGCTCAGCCGCCCCCTCCTTCTCCAGGCTCTCCGGGCAGTCCCCGTTCAGCAGCATGACTGACGGCAGCTCTGTGGGTGACAAGCACAGGTCAGAATCAGGTGGCCTGGCTGGTGGGCGGCCGTCCCCCTGACCCCATTTAGGGGCACGTGCCTCACGGAAGGGCATCTGCATTCCTCCCAAGCCTCAGCTGCACACCTGCATTCCTCCCAAGCCTCAGCTGCACACCTGCATTCCTCCCAAGCCTCAGCTGCACACCTGCATTCCTCCCAAGCCTTGCCCTCCGCACACCTGCATTCCTCCCAAGCCTTGCCCTCCACACACCTGCAGGCCACTCACGGCCTTCGCACTTCCACGTCCCGCCGCCCTCCCCAGCCACTGCCCTGGCCCACTGTGGTACGGCTTACACCTGAGCACGCTGCCCAAACCACTTTCCCCAGGGGCACCAAAGCTGCCCTTCAGGCCGGACCCGGGGGCTCCTCCGGCCCCAGCACACCTGTCTGCCCAGCAGCGTCCCACTTTCCTCTTCGCCAGCGGCACCCTGGCCCTCCCCCTCCAGCTCTGTCTCCTCCATCCCTCCTGAGCTGTGGGCCAGGTGTCTCCCCCTTCCCTCACCCTCTCCCATGCCTTCAAATACGCTCCTGCCTCTTGGCTCACACAGCCAAGCCCGTCCTCTCAGGCCGCCTGGACCAGGGAGACGGCCGCCTCCCAGCAGCCACACCCTTAGGCCTCACTCAAGACGGAACCCGCCTTCCTGCTCAAACCAGCACCTGCTCTGAGGCCCCCACCCTCTATCTAGTCACCCCCCCTGAATCTCCCAACCCCCGGGACCCAGTCCCCGAAGCCCTGGCCAGGCAGGCCCTCCCTCGGTTTCTGCAGGGCCACCTGGAGCCCTCCTGGGAAGCTCACCGCTCACAAGACCAAGCTTCCGGGGCCGGCCACTCAGGCACCCTCCTGAACCAACCTCAGCTCCGACCTGCTCCTTGCTGAGGTCTAAGGACACTGCGCCACAGCAGCCTGGTCCCCCACCGCCCTCCCTCCGCTGTGCCTTTGTGTCTATGCTGTCCCTGACGGCCCATTCTGTGCGGCAAACACTGACTCACCCTTCAAGGCCTAGGAGAAATCAACCTTCTTTTCAAAAGCCTGCCCAAACAACACTTAACGGCAGAATCATGCCCCCTGCCCCTTTCGTTCCCAGAGCAGGCAGTCATCTGCACCCAGGTGGCGTCCTTACCAGCAGCTCTGCCCACCACCTTCTGTCTTGCCCAGGCTCAATGAAAAAGGCGCCCAATTCATGAAGTACTTACTGCAAACCTCTAGCCAAGACTGCACCCAATCCACATGCTGTAAGCAGGGCAGGGAGCAGATGACAAAACCCTGCCTTCCTACCAGGCTCCAGCGGAACGAAGGAGAGCTCCTCGTCACACGGGCCTGCCTGGGCACCCACCTGGGAGATGGGGACCGTGGCCCCAGGATCTGCCATCGGCCTGGCTTGAAGTTCAGCGGTCCCAGCTCTGAGGAGGGTCTGGGTTCCCTTCCAGAAAGAACAGCTCGCCCAGCTCTGCCCATCCTGCCTAGACCCCAGCTCTCCAGTAGGGACAAGTACATCTCCCAGAACTGTGTGGTCCCAATCCAGATCCACCAGAAACACGGAGTAGGAGCCCCGGGGAAGGGATGAGGCCAGCACAGAGAGGCAGAGACCAGGGGGCCTGGAGAGTCGCCCCTTCCCTGGAACCCCACAAGTTAATGAGAAACAGGACCTCCAAGAGCTCAGACAGTCCCTTCCCCCCTGCCCCAAAAACAGGTATTTGAAGCCCAGAAAGGTTCAGAACCTGGGCTAAGGCCACCAAGTCAGAACAGGCCCCAGGCTCCCTGCTGCAGCCCACACCCCACACCCCACACCCCACACCGCGGCACTGCCCTCAACTCTGGCCACCGCGGACCTTCACTAACTGTCTGTCATGCCCCTCCATCCCCACCACGCCCTCGCCAAGCCTGCAGTGAACTCCCAAGAACCTCAAGGATGCAGAGACCTCTCCCTTCCAGACCCAGCAGCCCCAGGAAGGACACCCTCAAGCCTGGAGCAGGTGAGTGGCCCCATCGACCCCAAGTGAAAACTCGCCTGAGTCTAGTGACAGGGCAGAGACAGCTGGGGTGCTGGTTGGTCAGCTTTCAAAAAGCAGCAAGAGGCAGGGCAGCCAGGAGGAGGAACGTCCCCCCACAGGGTCCCTGAGAAAGGCTGTGCTGGCTGCCATGTCCCAGGAATGAGGGGAGAAGCAGGGAGGGCCCCCCAATCTACAACAGCAGTTTTGAGCTATGGGATCCCAAAAGTGGGCATCTAGACAGACAGCCTGTGTTCTTTCGCACATCTGGAATGGGGAGGCCAGGGCAAGGTGGCCACAGTATCCACTGTCCTTCCCCAGCTTGGGGAGACCACCCTCAGGGGGCACCTGTTCCCTCATCAGGTTTCAAAGGAATGCAGCAGGCTCCCCAGCACCTCCTCTCCCCAGGAGAGCAGGTCCTGCCCCTAATCACTCCTCCAGGGAACACAGAAGGCCTCTACCCCCGGAGGAAGGCCAAGCGGTCTCCCCCACAAGGAGGTGGCTGCTGGCTCACGAGGTCCCGGTGCTCACCTGGTGCAGTTGGCAGCTGCCCTCCCCTCAGCTCTGGAGTCTCGGGATGGCCGTGGCTGCAAGGCAGGTGGCTCCCCGGCTCAGGCCCAGCACTGCCTGGGTCCCCGGTTCCAGCCTCTGCCGCTACCCTTGCCCTCATGCAGCCGCTCGGCCTGGGGCTGGAGCTCCGGCTGGCTTCGGATTTCAGTGAGGCCAGGCCTGCTGGGGCAGCCCCAGGAAGGGCACACTCCCCCTGCCTGGCATTCTGCTCAAGGTCGGCTAGAAGGACGGCTGAGGGCCAGGAGAACCCGGTGGCCCCAGAACCCCAGGAGGAGCTGCTATCAGCACTCAGGCCCACCGCCCTCTGCCCCCTACAGAGGGGGTCACTGCCGGCAAAGCCGCTAGGGGGACCGGAGGACCCAGCATTTGGGGTACCTGAACCCCTCAAGATCGAGGGCCTAGGAGATAGGCTGGCAGGGGCAGGGCCCAGCAAGGGGGCCCTCTCGTCGGCTCCCACCCCAGTGGGGGTGAGCAGGACCGCTTCGGCCAGCTGCTGGCAACAGCTGGCACAGACCCGGGCCCAGGCCATGAAGCGGCCGCCTCTGCCCACCAGCCCAGACACTGAGCACCCTGCTGCCCCTGGCCTAAGGGCCTGGCTGGGACCTCTGGCTCCTGCTGCCCCCTGCAGGTGACCTGGCTGCCAGCCCCTTCCTGGGAGTCACTGGTTCTGGCGGGAGGGAGGGGGATGGGTCCCCAGCCTCCTACAGGACAACTGCACCCGTACCCCAGGCCTCCCAGTGCCACCAAGAAGCTGGCAGGCTCCATCTTCCCTTTCCAGCAGCCCCGGCCCTGCCAGGAGGGAACCAAGTCTCTCCCAGGGGAGAAGAGAGCTGGCACAAGAGGCTGGCGCTGCAGCGGGGGAGGAGCCACCACCCAGCTGGCCAGGGCGCCTCTGCCGTGCTGCCAGGCCCAGTGAGGGCTGCCCCAGCATCCACCCTACCCAGGGTGGGCGGGGCCAGGCTCTCACTCCAGCCCCTCCCCTCCAGGCCCAGGGATCAGGCAGACACTGCTTCCCAGCCCCCAGAGGGTTCTGGGACTCACGCAATGACCAGAGAAAAGGACCAGGCCAAGACAGAGCCCCTCTGCTCCCACCGCCTCCCGAAATACCTCACTCTCTGGTGACAGAGTGGGGCGGGGCCGCCTGGCAGTGACCCCGAGGAGTGCTGACAACCACCTGCATTCTGGTTATCAGAGAGCCAGGACAGGCCCAGCCCATGGCAGCTCCCGTAATCGGCTTGGCCTGCCCATCTCACCTGAGGAAACTGAGGCTCCAGAAGGCTAGGAAGCAGCTGCCCAGGGTCACAGGGCAAGGGGCAGCCAAGTCAGAGCAACAAAAAGCCAGGTGTTACTATCACATTTGGGATGACGTTTTCAAAAAGAAGAAAAGCAAAAACAGGTGTGTCAGATGCCCAAGCCCACGGCTTTTGAGTGCCACCCAGACTCGCTGGGGCGAGGCTGCGGCACCCACAGGCAGGCTGTACCCCAGGGGGTAGAGCTACCACCTCACAGGATTCCCTGAGGTCTCTACACCCTGGGGCAATGCTCCCTGCCCTCGTGTCCCCGGGGCACCTCTGAGGAGTGAGCTTCAGAAAAGGGGACGAGGAGGTCTCCAGCAGAACTGAGCGCTCAGCATACTTGCAAACTCAGATGCCGGTGAAGAGATAAAGCACACCCTCGCCGGGGCCTGGAGGCGCAGGGAGCCCAAAGGCAGCAGATGGGAGGAGCCAGAAAAGAAACTTGGGCCTCCCCAGGGGGCCTGTGTGCCGCCCAAGCCAGCCACAAACTCACTCAAGACTGTGCCAGGGCCAGGCCACACCCCAGCCTAGGCCTCAGCAGGTGAGGCTCCAGCAGGAAGTAAGGTCCTAAAAGGTGCATCGCTCGTCCTAGGAGCCTAGGGCTTCAAGGAAAGGGGATGATGGGAAGGCAGACGACCTATTGAAGACCCTACAGAAACAGGCCCCTGTTTTCGTCCTTCTTGTCCTACCCAGGCCAGAGGCAGGTGTCTTCAGGGCCTGAGGACAGTGAGTGTTTCTCAAGCTGCTCCCCACATCCCATCCGAGAGAACAGCAACAATCCTGTTGGGGAGCTCCCAAAAGCCCTTAGACTCCTTCCCCACCTGCCAGCCTCCTTCTCCTCCCCGCTGGGCCTCATCTCCAGGGAGCCCTCCCCTAGGCAGAAGGAACTTGACACACCACTGTGAACTTGAAAAACCTGCCTGTTCTCTTAAGCCCTAAAAGCTGCTTTATTCCCAAGAAGGTAGCCAAACCTTGCCCCCCACCCTCAATGGCCTTGACCACTTCTTCCTTAAGGGGACTGAACAGCCTTCCAGAGCTGGACCTCAGGGGTCACGAGCCTCTGTTCTGATGCTCAGGTGGGCCCCAGCTGGGGTTTCTTCATTAAGGCTCTGTCCTCCTCTTAATGGATCCGGGCTGGCTGTAATGTGAATCCTAGCTATCTGCACTAGCTTCCCTGGGGCGTAGGGGCCAATGTCCTGCCCACGGGTATGCTTCCAGTTTCCCCCAAACAAATAGCTATGCTCTTCCCCTGACCCAGCTTACCCCAGACAGAGCCCCCTCAGCAGAGTTAGGAAGGGGCTTGACTCCCTGACAGAAATCCTCCAGGAGACTCTCCTCAGCCCCTGGTTCTCAGCATGTGATCCAAACCAACACGCCTTCCCAGCTTCCTCTGGGCCAGGCCACGGCAGCCTTGGCTTTGCTGGCCATGAGCTGGAATCCAAATACTTCCCTTAACAATGAAATGGCTGTGTGACCTTGTGCAAGTCACTTCGATTCTTCAGGTCTCTGCTAGAGGGTAAGTCTGCCAACCTCTTCTTATCTAGCCTGCCCCACTGATTCAGAACCACATCAGCACAAAGCCTGGCAGGCTGGGGCCATCAGCATTTGCCCTGGCCTTGTCGAGGCAAATCAGCAGCACTGCCCCAGCAGGTGTCCCTCACTCCAAGGTAACTCCGCTTTGATGGGAACAGGGTCCGAGAGCCTAACACCGTCCCCATCTGATTCCCAAGTCCGCCCTGGCGCTCTCATGAAGCTGGGAAGGGAGACGACGGGCGGTTAAGACCACAAATCCCAACTGAGGACAGCCGATGGAGGAGGGAAGAGGGGGAGACAGGAGTAGCTCCGCACCCCCCGCTGCCACCCGGAGCAAAGAGGACCCCAGCCCAGGCCTGAGGAAGAAGTGGGGAGCTGGGAAGGGGAATCCAGCCCCGAGGCAGGAGCCCGAGACACGGTGGCGGGAACGGAGAGAAGGGAAAAGGCTCGGGAGAAAGGGAGAGAAGCCGCCCCACCCGAGGCGAGGTGCAGCCACTCCCACAGCCTCCACCACACAGCCCCCAGGGGGGATCGCGGAGCCGGACTCCACACTAACGACCTTTGCCTTAAAAACTGCAACTCTGGTCTGACCCACTTTTCGCAATGAGGCAGGTTAATGATCAAGTTATGGCACAAACACTGCCCCCTGCCATGGGGTTTGGCTTTGCCCCATGCCCAGGCAGACGCCCCCTACTCCAGGTCGGCCGAGCAGGCCAGCACCTGAGAGAGCGGCCGCCACAGCCTGAACACCTGCGGCGAAAGCCTGGCTCAGGGCACGAGCCGGAGAAGCCCCTCGCCACACACACTCCACACGTACATCGTGCTCTTCCCACAGACTGAGCCTGAGAAGCCTCGAGTGGAGCTTCACTCCAGGGCTGCAGCTCTGCGCACGGGGAACGCCCGGGAGGCCGGCGCCGAGCAGGTGCCGAAGGGGGCTGTCCCGCAAGCGTCAGAGCGACCCCAGCCCAGAGAGCTCCCATGCCCGGGCGCAGAGGGGGTGGGGCTGCCGACTCCCTCCGTCTGCGGCGGCGGCGCACCCCGAAACCGCGTGTGCGCGCACGTGTCCCTGCGACTAGGCGCGCGTGTGCCCGCTGAGGCTGCCCTCCCCGGGACCCCACGTGCGAAGCCCGGGCCGCAGCCGGGGGCGACAGTGAAGGTGACCTTCAGCGCGGGGGCGACCCGGTGGAGGGCCCAGCGAGATACAACCAGGCCCGGCGCGAAAGGAAGGCGGCGGCCCCCGCGGAGTCCCGAACCCGCCGCCCCGGACCGGCGCCCCCCGCCCGGCGGCCCGCCGGCCCCGGCCCAGCTCACCGGCCGCGCCCCGCCGCCCCTTGCCCCCGGCCTGCGAGCCGTGCTCCCGGGCGCTGTCCGCCGGGGCGGCCGCCGGCAACTCGTCCGTCTTGATGACCATGGTGGCGGGAGCGGGCGTCCGCCTCGGCTGTCCGCGCCGCCCGCCACGCCACTAACCCAAGTGCCCTGCGCGCCGCGGCCGCTGCGGGAAGGACGGAGTCACCGGCCCACGTGGTGCGCGCCGTGGCCTTTGACCCCGCCGCCGCTCCCCTGCCCCGCCCTCGCGCCCGGCCCGGCCCACGGCGGCCCGCGAGGGACAAAACGCGCCGCGCCTCTTTCCCCGCCCACGGACGCGGTGACTTTCCCGAACGTCTTAAAGGCAACGCACCCTGACTCCAGGCCCGGGGAGGAGGCCGGGCGCCCTCGAGGGGCGGGGCCGCTCGCTGCCCGTCGGGCGGGCACGGTGACCTTGGGTGCAGACTGGTCTGGGACTGCTATGGCTAGCTCTCCCCCACCCAATGATCCTCTGTTTTCTCTTGCAAATCTGTCAGATGACCACGCCGGCTGCCGTCTGCGGAGTTCGCGTTACCCTCCCCACCGGGCAGGCGCTTTCCCGCCGAATGGGTGGGGTGGATTATTGAGGAAGTAGAGGGCCGCTTAGGGCACGGGCGCGAGAGGCGAGGGTGGGTCACGGCTAATGGGGATCAAGTGCCAGAATGGACCCGCCAAACTTTGTCCCGAGCCAGAACGGGCTCCCTACGCGCGTCCTCGACCGATGGGTCCTCGCCTCCAGGCTGGTATCCTCATTTTACAGCGGAGGAGGCCGAGACCAAGGTCACACAGAGAGCAAGGGGTAGAGCCGGGGAGGACGCTTTACAGTAGTTGCTGGTTTTCACTTGGTGGGGACTGAAGAGTGAGGTCAGGGAATGCTGCAGAGGTGACATTCGAACCAGGCCTTGCAGGGAGTTGAAATGCTCCAGGCAGAGAGCCCCTGGTGGATCTTTCCTGCACAGGCCCCGGGAGGCTTTTGTGTGGTGGCTCTGATGGGAACTGGGAGGCTTCAGCTTCTTAAGGTGGGCTGGGAGGGCCCTACTTAGGGCCTGCACAAATGGCAAAGGAAAGCAGGCCTTGTTCAGGAGTGCACGTGGTGAGGAAAGCCAGCGATGCATGTGAGCGTTTAAACCGCAGGAAGGAAAGATGACAAGTAAGATTCATCCTGGCCGGGCGCGGTGGCTCACGCCTGTAGTCCCAGCACTTTGGGAGGCCGAGGCGGGAATTTGAGAACACCCTGGGCAACATTTGAAATCCCCGTCTCTACAAATTTTTTTTTTTTTTTTTTTTTTTTTTTTTTTTTTTTTTTTTTCCAAAAAGCCAGGTTCGGGCCTGGCTCGATGGCTCACACCTGTAATCCTAGCACTTTGGGAGGCCAAGGCGGGCAAATCACCTGAAATCAGGAGTTCAAGACCAGCCTGGCCAACGTGGTGAAACCACATTTCTACTAAAAATACAAAAAATTAGCCGGGTGTGCTTTCGGGTGCCTGTAAACCCAGCTACTCGGGAGCTGAGGCAGGAGAATCACTTGAACTTGGGAGGCGAAGGTTGAAGTGAGCCGAGATCGAGCCACTGCACTCCAGCCCGGGTGATAAGGCAAGACTGTCTCAGAAAACAAAAACAAACAAAAATAATCTGCGGTTTATCCCTTCCCCTTTTCCTCACAGGTCCTACTGCACAGCAGGCATTCTCAGGGCTGCCTCGTGGCACTCCTGAGCACTGCAGTTTTCCCACCTTTCGGGTCCCTGCATAGAGATAAGGAGGAAGAATTATCTAGTCTGAGACCCAGCCTGCATCTTTAGCCTGCTGGAAGCTTCCCACCTTCCTAATCATTGTTATCATGGACACACCCACTCAGCTGGGCTTTCCTACATGCCTGCTTCCCCCTCCTTTTCAGAGTTTCCTAAGGGGTTGGAGACGTGATGCAGGAACCCAAATCCCTTGGACTGCAGCAGAGTCCCCTACTTCCCTGGCCAATCTCTGGGAACCCCTAGAAAGAATATGCCCACCTCCCTCAACCCCAAAACTGCATGGGCAGAAATGCCAGGAAGGAAGGAAGGGATAGCAGTAAGATGACCTGGGCTTCAGCCTCCCCAGGTATAAAATGAAGGGGTTGCATAGATGATCTTTTTATTATTATTATTTTTAGAGACGGGATCCTGCTTTGTTGCCCAGGCTGGAGAGAAGGGGCTATTCACAGGCGTGATCCCACTATTCATCAGCATGGGAGTTTTGACCTGCTCGTTTCTGACCTGGGCCGGTTCACCCCTCCATAGGCAACCTGGTGGTCCCCCGCTCCCGGGAAGTCACCATATTGATGTTGAACTTAGTGCGGACACCCGGTCAGCATAGCGCACTACAGCCCAGAACTCCTGGGCTCAAGCGATCCTCCAGCTTCAGCCTCCCAAGTAACTGGGACTACAGGCATGTGCCACTGCACCTGGCGCATAGATGATCTTTGAGTTATCTGAGGCCAGGCATAGTGGCTCAGGCCTGTAATCCCAGCACTTTGGGAGGCCCAGGCGGGTGGATCACTTGAGATCAGGAGTTCGAGACCAGGCCAACGTGGTGAAACCCCATCTCTACTAAAAATACACACAAAAAAAAAACCCCACAAAAATCAACTGGGCATGAGTGGTGCATGCCTGTAATCTCAGCTACTTGGGAGGCTGAGGTGGGAGGATGGTGTGAACTGGGAGGAGGAGGAGGTTGCAGTGAGCGGAGTTCCTGGTACTGTACTCCAGCCTCGGTGACAGTGAAACTCCCTCTCAAAACAAACAGTTACCTGGTTCTGACATTCTGTATCTCTGCCCTGAACTGTGACTGGGATGGGCATCCCCAGGGATCTGTCTGGGGAGCCCTAATGCCCCTGCCCTGCCCTGTCCTGCCCTACTCTTTCCTTTTCTTTTTTGAGATGCAGTCTCACTCTGTTGCCCAGGCTGGAGTGCAATGGCATGACCTTGGCTCACTGCAGCCTCTGCCTCTCAGGTTCAAGCAATTCTCAAGCGACCAGGCTGTCTTTTCTTTTCCTTTTTTTTTTTTTTTTTTTTTACAAAAAAAATTTTCCCCTTTTTTTTTTTTTTTTTTTTTACAAGAGCACATATCCACATTTATTTATTGACTTTTCATTAGTTCTAAATCCTTGAGGGGTACAGCATCATTCGGATTCTGTGTCCAATGGCCTTAGCAGGAAGGTTGCTTCGGAATTTGGCACGAACCATGCCACTGTTTCCATGGGCCCGAGTTACCTTTCTGCAGGTTACTCTGGTTTTGTTTGGTTTGCCACCAGGAGTCACTGTGTTGTTCTTTGCTTTGTATACATAAGCACATCTCTTGCCCAAATAGAATTCTGTTTCATCTCGGGCATAAACACCTTCAATTTTAAGAAGAGCTGTGTGCTCCCTTTGGTTCCGAAGACCCCGCTTATAGCCGGCAAAAATAGCCTTGGACCACAGCCTTCCAGACATAGTTCCTTTTATAAGTCCTTTTCCCAGCAGGCCTCCAAATTTCAGCAGCAGGCGCCTCTCTCGCCTCCACAAGTGCCAAGATGGCGGGAAGAGAAGCTCTTTTTTCTTTTCTGTTCTTTTCTGACAGAGTCTGGCTCTGTTGCCCAAGCTGGGGTGCAGTGGTGCGATCTCGGCTTACTTCAACCTCTGCCTCCCGGATTCAAGCGATTCTCCTGCCTCAGCCTCTGGAGTAGCTGGGATTATAGGCACCTGCCACCACACCCAGCTAATTTTTGTATTTTTAGTAGAGATGGGGTTTTGCCATGTTGGTAAGGCTGGTCCCAAACTCCTGGCCTCAAGTGATCTGCCCGCCTTGACCTCCTAGAGTGTTGGGATTATAGGCATGAGCTACCATGCCCGGCTGCCTTTCTTTTCTTCTTTTTCTGAAATCGTGCATGAGACTCAATTGTCTTGGGCAGATGTTTATTCAAGACTGGGTCTTCGGCTGCCTCACTGCCCCCAGAGATGAAAGGCTTGCAACAAGACCAGGCCTGAGCCAGGCTTCTTGCTGCAGCTCCTGGTCCCCGCCCATCCTGTGCCCAAACCTGAGCCTAGAGGCTTAAACTGAATTCAAAATAAAAAGAAAAAACTGGGGCCGGGCGTAGTGGCTCATGCCTGTAATCCAAGCGCTTTGGAAGCCAAGGCAGGTAGATCACCTGAGGTCAGGAGTTCAAGACCAGGCTGACCAACATGGTGAAACCCCATCTTAAAAAAATAAATAAATAAAAATAAAAACTGGCTGGGCACGGGTTTTTCCATGTGGCCGCTGCACCCCAGCCTGGGCAATAGAGCAAGACTCTGTGTCAAAAAAAAAAAAAAAAAGCTGGTGCAGTGGCTCACACTTGTAATCCCAGCACTTTGGGAGGCCAAAGTGGATGGATCACCTGACGTCAGGACATTGAGACCAGCCTGGCCAACATGGTAAAACCCTGTCTCTGCTAAAAATACAAAAATTAGCCAACTGTGGTGGTGCATGCCTGTAATCGCAGCTACTCAGGAGGCTGAGGCAGGAGAAATGCTTGAACCTGGGAGTCGGAGGTTGCAGTGAGGGGAGATCGAGCCACTGCACTCCAGTCTGGCCACAAAGTGAGACTCCATCTCAAAAAAAAAAAGTATGTGTGTGTGTGTGTGTGTGTTTGTTTTGTTATCTAGGCCGGTACTCTCAGCTGCTCAGAAGGCTGAGGCGGAAGGATCCCCTTGAGCACCAGAGTGCAAGTCCTGTGAGACCTTGTCTCTAAAAAAATAGAAACAAAAAAAAATTCCACACCTAAGAGTGGGAGCGGAGGGGATGTATTGATCCACACGTAACAGAAAAGGATAGGAGTCTGTGAGCTTTGGGCATGGCTGAATCCAGGTGCCTAGATTATCTGGAAGTGTCTCCGTATCTCCTTGTCCGGTTCCCCACCCCCCGCCTTTTTTTTTTTGCCGTGCAAGTCACTGGATGAAGCAAGGGCCTCACCCCCACGCGGCTTTAGTTTCCTTGGGAAGACCGAGCACCTCGGCCTGTTCTGTTTCTCTTGTGGTAGCTTTGAACTTAGGCAGCCTTACCCCTTGTGGTGGCAGATGACCTGCCAGATCTCTTGGGTGCCATTTTAGCCACCCAAAAGTTGTCCTTCTCCATAGTCCTGCTCTGTTCACTGCTGAACAGAACAGGTATGTAACATAGGTGCTGAATGAATGGAGTTGCATGTCCATCTTCAACCCTGCCTTGCCTGGGCCACAAGGGTGGGTGGAGTCAGCCCTCCCAACATGTGGACTGAGATGGGTGCAGAGCAGTTCCCGAGAAGGAGAAGGGTCCTGTTATCAGGAGGGTTTCGAGGAAAACCATTTTTTTTTTCTCTGTCTGGTTTAGGACCTCTGCGTCCTTAGCACACAGAGCTGCTCCCTTTTTCTCTGACTCATCCCAACATAGACCTGCATTGAAAATGCACTGGCTTGAGTTCTCATGGGTGCTGGCTGTGCTGAGCTCCTAAAGCCACATCCCAGGATAACCCTCAATAGTAGAGGATAAGAATAGGGCTCCTGTGGGGATGCTGGGCTTCTTGCAGCTGGATCAGATGGGGGCAGGGCACCAGCATGGCCAAAGATGCCAGAACCCAGGATTCCTTCTGGAACAGGACAGTGGGCAATTCCAGGCACTGGGCCCTTCCCGTCTTCTCTCCACTCTAGTCAGGAGCCTGTGATCTAAGATCTGTTTGTTCATTTGGATTGGGTGGCATGGAGAGAGGGGCAGGGCTCCGCTCAGGGCCAGGACACCTCAGATGGGCGCCTTAGGCTTGATCTGAGGAATAGCTTTTTTTTTCTTCTTGTTTTTGAGATGGAGTCTCACTCTGTCACCAGGCTGGAGTGCAGTGGCATGATCTCGGCTCACTGCAACCTCTGCCCCTCCTGGATTCAAGCAATTCTGCCTCAGCTTCCCCAGTAGCTGGGACTGTAGGCACCCGCCACCATGCCCACCTAATATTTGTATTTTATATAGAGACAGGGTTTCGCCGTGTTGGCCAGGATGGTCTTGATCTCCTGACGTGTGATCCACCTGCCTCAGCCTCTCAAAGTGCTGGGATTACAGGTGTGAGCCGCCTCGCCCCCACCTTTTTTTTTTTTTTTTCTGAGATAGAGTCTCACTGTGTCACCCAGGCTGGAATATACTGGTGCAATCTCGGCTCACTGCATACTCTGCCTCCTGGGTTCAAGGGATTCTGGTGCCTCAGCCTCCCGAGTAGCTAGGATTACAGGCACGCACCACCACACCTGGCTGATTTTTGTTTTAGTACAGATGTTATTTCACTGTGTTGGCTGGTCTTGAACTCCTGACCTCAGGTGATCTGCCAGCCTTGGCCTCCCAAAGTGCTGAGATGACAGGCGTGAGCCACCGCGCCTGGCCAGTCTGAGGCCTATCTACTGAGAGGACCCGAGTCTCAGCTCCTAGTCGCACTGTACCCACTGGCTGACCCCAAACCACTCACCCAGCTCCTCCACATCCTCCTCCCACACCTGGAAGAACCAAGATGCGGTGGGGCAGAGTGCCCAAAGTAAGAGATTGAATTCACGTTTTTCAGAGATTTTATTAAGAATAAGGCATATGACAGTCACCCTAAAGCACAGGACTCTACTTCTGTGGGTGAATGAGTACACTCTGAAAAGCACTGGATTCAAAAGCGCAGCCAACAGAGAATTTGGAGCAGGGCCCTCTACCCTGACCACAGGGTGCCTGCCAGGCGGTTTTGAAGCCCTGCATGTCCCCCATTCAAGGCTGGCGTGTCCTGGAAAAGGTGCTTGGAGACCTCCCTCCCTGCACTGAGAAGTACCCCTCTCCCTCTAGGCCTCCCCGCTCTCTCCACCAGGGAGGACTCCATCCTGCTGCTTATATGGGGAAGGGCTACCCCACTTTGGCCCTAGACTAGTCCCCCAAGCTGCAGGGTGCGGTGGCTGGGCTGAGGTGCAGAGCCTCTGACAGCACAGCCCATTGCGCGCTGGCCGAGTTCCAGAGCAGGGGGAGGTCCCCACCAGCAGCTCTGCGTCCTGGATCTGTCCACACTTGGGGTGTGGCAGGAGCTCCACCTAGGGACCTTGAGTGTCCTCTTCAACACTCCCTCTCTCCCAGTGGGGATTCGTGCAGCAGAGGAGAGATATAGTCCTTTCCCTTCTTGGTCACCCAGACATTCCAGCAGCTGCGGGGTGTGGGGGTGGGAGGCTTCCCTAGGGCTGGGTGGGCTCTCAAGCCAAACCCAGGGAGGGTGGGGCCTCTCCTGGGCCTGAGGCTGAGGAGTTTTGGGCAGGGGCCAAGAGCAGGCCAATGACTTTAGCTCCTAGTCTCATTCTGCTGCACGGAGGGTTCTGTGCAGGCGGGTGGAGGGAAGTTTCCATTATTTTCAGGAGGGCAAGGGGGGAATTTCTGTGAAAACTAGAACCCTGCATCTGCCATGGGTTCTCCCCCAGCTTGCCCCAGGCACCTCCAGCACCTCAGCTGAGAGTCAGTGAGTCAGCTGTTCCAGACTCAGAACTTTTCATCTAGGGGATCTCCAGGCCCCCACAAACAACCATCGTTATCTGTGGTTGCTAGGAGAGGGATGGGAGTTGGGTGGCACTGATGGGGTCACTTCGGGAGAGGCAGGTAGGCCACTGGAAGATCCCTGGGGCCAGAGTGTGGTGGGGCCCCAGCTGGACACCCTGGAGGCCCAGGAGGGAAGGGGGAAGGGGGCTATTGCTACAGAGCTGCGGGGAGGCCAGGCAAAGGGAGCTATGGCTTTTAGTGGGTAGGTGGGCAGATAAAGTACTTTACCATCTCTGCAGAAGAATTGACCTAAGAAAGTCACCCTGTTCACCCCAAAAGTGTGGTTGTGGGAGATGAGGGTGTGTGGGCTCCTCTGGAAAGAGGCTCTTGCCCTCCTTCCCACGGTCCTCTGGGCACCTCTGAGAGAAGAGTGAGGCCCTCACGCACAGACAGGTTCAGAAAGAATAGGGGTGCAGTGAGTTACATATACTTGAGGGGGGACAGAGATGGCACAGGCACAACCACAGGACTGGTGGAGGGTAGAGGTGGAGGCAGGCAGAGCAAGGACCCCAGGCCACTTTCTTGGCCCATGTTAAACTGGAGAGCACTGTCCCAAGGGTGCCCCAACCTCAGCCATCTGGATCCCAGGAGCTGGAGACCCACAGACCAGGCCTGGTTATTGCTCAGTGGTCTGGGCAGTCCCGGGTGGGCTCAGCTGGGAGGGCTGCACACTGACTGGCTGAGTGTGCTCTCGCTCACTGGTCCCTACTTCTTGCCAATTTCTCCTCCCTATAACAAATGGAAGGAAAGGGGGTGTGATCGGGGATTCCCCCATCTTCATGGGGCCGTGTTGGGAGAAGAGCTTGTAACCCTAGAGCTTGACTCTGCTCACCTCCCAGACCCCTGGGTAACACGGAATGTGTGGCGTCAAGGTCAGGACCTGTCAGGAAAGGGGTGTCTGTGAAGGAGGTAAAGGCCTCTCCCTGCCCCATGTCCTCCCCTCGAAGCCCCTGGAAGACCTCACAGGCACTTAGGACTTGATGCAGGACCCACACATGAGGGATGGCATGGGGCTCCAGGGGTGTGCTTCCTTCTAGGCTGGGCTGGGGGTGGGGGCAACAGGCTGCGCTGAACTGCCCCTCCCGCCTTTGGTGGTGGCTGGGGAGCTTAGGAGAAAGGGCTAGGAGGTGGGGCGTTCTCCTTTCCACCATTCGACATGGAGAACTGCGCATCCCACCACTGCCAGATTCCGACAGGTTCAGGGGCATCTCCAGAGGGCGTCCCGGCTGGGGACTCACCTGTGCTCCCACCATGCCCCCCAGCAAACCCAAACCCAAACTTCTATCAGTAGCTGCCACTTCCAAGAAGCCAGGCCCTTCTTTTTTCCTTTTTTTGAGACGGAGTTTTGCTCTTGTCGCCCAGGCTGTAGTGCCATGGCGCGATCTCGGCTCACTGCAACCTCCACCTCCCAGGTTCCAGCGATTCTCCTGCCTCGACTTCCCAAGTAGCTGGGATTACAGGCACGCACCACCACGCCCGGCTTTTTGTATGTTTAGTAGAGACGGGGTTTCACCAAGTTGGCCAGGTTGGTCTCGAACTGGTGACCTCCGGGGATCCCCCCCGTCTCAGCCTCCCAAGGTGCTGGGATTACAGGCGTGAGCCACCGTGCCCGGCCAAGGCCTTCCTTCTTCTTGCCTCTGGGTGCAGCCAGCTGATTAGGAAGCCGAGCAAAATTAGCACCAATAAACAGGACTAGGAAAACCTGGGGCTACCCCCGAGGGGAAGACAGTTCCTGCCTTCCGGAAGCCTGGCCCGGAGCTTGCCTTTCCATCACCTCCCTTCCCCAGCGCAGCTCCCAGTCCCCGCGTACCCAGCGTGGCGGACTCGGGAAGAGCTGCGCTGGAGACAGCTCTAGACCAAGTCCGGCCACTTGGCCGCTTCTGTAATCCTCTCCCAGGGCCCGCGGATGCGACCTTCCAGAAGTTCAACTTCCAGCATGCGCATCTTCCCCACCAGGGGCTCTGGGAAGACGCATCTTCTAAAGTGTTCCGTGCTCGCCTGCAAGGACCTGTCGGCAGGTTCGGGGTGGGGGTAAAAGTACAGCCCCGAGCCCGAGCCTCTCCTGAGAGGAAAGAGGCTGGGCGGGAAGGGCGTCGGCGCGTGGGTGGGGAGGCCGGGGGTACCGCTGTCACTCTGCGTGCCTCTCGCAGGCCAGCTCGGCCCTCCCACCCCACCACCGACTGTCGGCTTTCCCGGGGTCGGGCGTGGCCCCCGCCCCTCCCGTCTCGCCGGCGGGCGGGACCGGGTCAGGATCCGGACAGCTAGGCCTCCCCGGAAAGAAGGTGCCGCCGCTCGGCCCCGCGGAGGCATCTCGCGGGAGGAGAGCGCTGGAAGCTTTGGAAACGTCGGGAAGTACAAAAGGCTGGCGGTTCGAGGGGTGGGGGAGCCGGGGCCGTCGCGACTCGCTTCCTGGAGGAGGGACGGCCGCCCTCGGCCCCCGGGACCTGTCTGCGCGGCCCGAGCTGCGTCCCTGGCCGACCCTCCCCGTGCGCCCCGCGTCACCCCGGGCCTACTCCGGGTCCCCGGGCGCGCAAGGCGCTGGATGCTGCGGGCCGGCTAGGTCCGGGGGCTCCTGGGGAGGCGGCTGGCGCGGGCTGCGACCGGTGGGCCGCAGCGGCCTCCGGGCGTAGAGGAAGAGCGCGGGGTCGGGCATGGGTTCGGTGTCGTCCAGGGCACAGGCCCCGCGGTCCCAGGCGGCCCAGTCCCGGCCGGGGCCCTTGGCGGCGGCCTCGTGGGCGGCGGGCGGGCGGCGGGCCCGCGGTGCGCGGCGGCGGGGCCGGGGTTCGGCGGCAGCGGCGCCGCCCGGGCCCGGGCGCGGGGCCTGCAATCTCTGGCGCGCCGCGTGCAGCTGGCAGGAGAGGTAGGCGGCCGCCTCGGTGTGCTTCTGCAGCTCGGTGCCCAGCACGGTGGCGCGGTGGCTGCGGCGGCGCAGCTCCTCCAGAAAGCGGCGTTCCTCGGTGCGGAGGCTGCAGCGCAGCGCGGACACCAGCGCCTCGCGCTGCGCCACCTCCCGCCGCAGCTCCGCGTTGGCTGCGGCCCGCGCCTCCAGCTGCGACTCCAGGGCGCGGCACTTGCTCTCCAACTCCCGGGATGCCGCCTCTGGAACGGGGCAGAGGCCAGAGGTTACAGTCGCCGCCGGGATTGGAACAGAACCTGCACGGCTCAGCGCTCCGTGCAACAAAGCGCCCAGGCCCGGCGCGGGGGCTCACTCCTGGTATCCCAGCATTTGGGAGGCCGAGGTGGGCAGATCACTTGAGGTCAGGAGTTCGAGACCAGCTTGGTCAGCATGGCGCAACCGCGTCTCTACTAAAAATATAACACTGAGGCCAGGCGCGGAGGCTCACTCCTGTAATCCCAGCATTTGGGAAGCTGAATTGGTCAGATCAGTTGAGATCAGGAGTTTGAGACCAGCCTGGCCAACATGGTGAAACCCCATTTCTACTATAAATACAAAAGTTAGCCGGGCATTGTGGTGGGTGCCTGTAATCCCAACTACTCGGAGGCTGAGGCAGGAGGATCGCTTGCATCTAGGAGGCTGAGGTTGCAGTGAGCTGAGATCACGCCATTGCACTCCAGCCTGGGTGACAAAGCGAGACTCCCTCTCAAAAAACAAAAACAACCAAAACAAGCCCCACTCCTCCCCACGCCCTCCAGTTACTCGTCCTACCGAGCTCCCTCTCCTTGCCCACTGGGGCTGCAGTGGCCTTCCTCGTTCCGCCCTTGCACCTATCCTATCCTCTGCTTGGCTTCTCCTCTCATTCTTCAGGTTTCAGCTTAAGTGCAAACCCCTTCCTGGCCCTTTATGCATTCCACAGATAGTTCATGGACCCCTGACCGCATGCAGTGTGTTAGATATTGGAGGTAGCGCACATAATAAAACGATCTCTGTGAAGCTTACAGCATAGTGGGAGAGGCATAGTAAATAATCACAAATAAATGTGAGCTTGCAACTGTGACATGTGGAAAGTCTGCTGTGACTGTAACTGGAGAATGTGACCTCGAGAGGGAAGTCTTCCCAGCAGAAGAGACTGGAGCTAAGATCTAAGTTATATATATAGATAAACAGGAATTAAGTAGTAAAGACAGGAGAGAAGGGTGCTCCAGACAGAGGAAACAGCTTGTGTAAAAACCCAGTGGCGGGCCGGGCGCGGTGGCTCAAGCCTGTAATCCCAGCACTTTGGGAGGCCGAGGCGGGTGGATCACAAGGTCAAGAGATCGAGACCATCCTGGTCAACATGGTGAAACCCCGTCT
>NW_016107451.1:361967-363942 GCF_001604975.1 Cebus imitator | reverse complement strand
TTTGTTTTTTTTTTTGAGACAAAGTCTCCCTCTGTTGCCAGGCTGGAACGCAGTGGCATAGCTCACTGCAGCCTCTACTTGAGCCTCCAGGCTCAAGTAATCCTCCCACCTCAGCCTTCCCAGGAGCTTGGACCACAGGCATGCATGTTTTTTTTGGTACAAACGAGGCTTTGCCATGTTGCCTGGGCTGGTCTCGAACTCCTGGGTTCAGGCAATCCTCCTGCCTCAGCCTCCCAAACTGTTGGGATTACAGGTGTGAGTCATCTTGGTCGGGTGTGGTGGCTCACGCCTGGAATCCCAGCACTTTGGGAGGCCAAGGCAGGTGGATCACGAGGTCAGGAGTTTGAGACCAGCCTGACCAACATGGTGAAACCTCATCTCTACTAAAAATACAAAAATTAGCCGGGCGTGGTGGCGCCTGTAACCCCAGCTACTCAGAAGGCTGAGGCAGGAGAATCACTTGAACCCAAGGCTGCAGTGAGCCAAGATCACACCACTGCACTCCAGCCTGGGCAACAGAATGAGACTCCGTTTCAAAAAAAAAAAAAAAAGGTGAGTCACTGCTCCCGCCCACATTTGTAATTTTTTTGTTTATTGTTTGCCTTTGCCACGGCAGCAGCTTTCAATCCTGGACAGACATTGGAACTACCCAGAGAGCTTTAAAAAATGCTGTTTCCTGGGCACTACTAAATACCAATTGAATCAGCATCCCTGGAGTTGGACCTGGGAACTGGTGTTGCTTAGATCTTCCCAGGTGATTCTCGTGTGCAGCCGAGTTGAGGACCCCTGTCTCCTGACCAGGAGCTCTGTCTCAGCAGCACCATATCCTAGGACTCGAGACGTGTAAGTAGGGATGTAGGCAGCTGAAAGGGGAAAAAGTGCCCTGGAAGTATGAAAATCACCAAGTGATAAGAGGACAAAGAAAGTTCTTAAGCCGAGTGGGTTGGCACAGTCATCCCAGTGACTCAGGGGAGGGCTGAGCGGGGAGGATCTCTTGAGCCTAGAAGTACGAAGCTATGGTGAGCTGTGACTGCCACTGGACACTACAGCCTGGGCAACAGAGCAAGACCCTGTCTCTAAAATAAAAAAAGAGTTCTTCAAGCCCATTGAAAGATAAGATAGGCCAGCACAGTGGCTCACATCTGTAATCCTGGCACTTTGGGAGGCTGAGTCGGGCAAATTGCTTAAGCTCAGGAGTTCAAGACCAACGTGGGTGACGTGGTGAAACCCCATCTACAAAAAATCTGGGCGTGGTAGCAGGTGTCTGTAGAAACAGCTAATCTCGAGGTTGAGGCGAAAGGATCTCTTGAGCCCACCCAGGAGGTGGAGGTTGCAGTGAGCAGAGATGGTGCCACTACATGCCAGCCTGGGCGACAGAGTATGAGACCCTGTCTCAAAAAGAAAAAAGATAAAAACCAAGACATTGTGGCAGTGGCTTGAGCCCAGGTGACCACAAAGACCCTTTCAGACAAAGGACAGTGAGTGGGGGTGAAAGAGGCTTTGTCACAGAACTGTCCTAGTGTCTGGGATGCGTGCTGCCTTCCATCAACCACCTGGGCAGAAGAGGTTGTCCTTTTATGGCGGAATTAGTCCAGGTCCATAAGTGTTTAGATGATCCCTAGCTGATCTTTAAGCATGAATACACAAAGCAATCTGTAGGGCTTCTAACATCATAAACTTCCAGCCTATAGCACTTCTCTATAAGCAACACGGCAATATGGAAGAGAATCTGTTCTTTTTTTTGAGACCGAGTTTCGCTCTTGTTGCCCAGGCTAGAGTGCAATGGGGTGCTTTCAGCTCACCCCAACCTCTGCCTCCTGGGTTGAGGCAATTCTTTTGCCTCAGCCTCCCGAGCAGCTGGTATTACAGGCATGCACCACCGTGCCCAGCTAATTTTTTTTTTTTTTTTTTTTTTTTTTTGAGACAGAGTCTCGCTCTATCGCCAGCCTGGAGTGCAGTGGCGTGATCCCGGCTC
>NW_016107451.1:359567-361482 GCF_001604975.1 Cebus imitator | reverse complement strand
TTTCCAGTTTCAAGCAGTTCTCCTGCCTCAGCCTCCCAAGTAGCTGGGACTACAGGCACTCACCACCACGCCTGGCTAATATTTTGTACTTTTAGTAGAGATGGGGTTTCACCATGTTGGCAAGGATGGTCTTGAACTCTCGACCTCAGGTGATCCGCCCATCTTGGCCTCCAAAGTGCTTGGATTACAGGTGTGAGCCACCATGCCCGGCCGGTCTCGATCTCTTGACCTTGTGATCCACCCGCCTCGGCCTCCCAAAGTGCTGGGATTACAGGAGGCTAATTTTTTATATGTACTCAGTCCTGGTTCTGAGCTCTTATAATCTGATGGTAAAGATCTTAACAATGCAGTTTAAAAAAAATTGTGGGGAAAAAGACATGACAAGATTTAGCATCCTAACCATTTGTAGGAGTACCATTCGGTACCGTTAGGTATATACATGTTGGTGTACAACAGATCTTTAGAACTTTCTCATCTTGCAAAACTAAAAATCGATACTCATTGACCCCCCAACCCCCCAATTTTATGGGTGAAGTAATACTCTATAAACAAATATTTTAGTGGAATTTCTTTTTTTGAGACAGTCTCGCTCTGTTGCCCAGCCTGGAGTGAAGTGGCTCAATCTCGGCTCACTGCAACCTCTGCCTCCTGGGTTCAAGTGATTCTCCTGCCTCAGCCTCCTGAGTAGCTGGGCTTACAGACGCGCACCACCACACCCAGCTAATTTGTGTATTTTTAGTACAGATGGGGTTTCACCATGTTGGCCAGTCTGGTCTTGAACTCTTGACCTCAGGTGATCCACCCACCTCGACCTCCCAAAGTGCTGGGATAACAGGCGTGAGTCACCGCGCCTGACTTTAGTGGAATTTCTAAGACAGCAAGAAGTTTTGTAAAATGCAGGATTTACTAGTGTGTGTGTGTGTTTCATTTCCTGTAAGTTCCTTGAAGTCAAGGAGCCCATCCTGACGTGCATCTTGGCCTCAGCCTGCAATCACTCAGATGAGTGCGCCTTGACACTGACCATGTGATCCCTTGTGCAAGGATGGGAAGGACTGGGGAGGTGAGTCACATTACCATCTCCTTCCTGCTTTCCTTTCCTCACTTTGGACAGAGACATGGATACAGGGCAATGTGTGTGGTGGTGTACGTTGTTCACTGCACAGGGGCATCCCCAGGGTCATCCACTGGGCAAGTGTGGCTGACACCCTGCACTCTGCTCACCGGCCAAGAAGTGACTGTTCCCAAGTCTAGGCTGGTGACAGAGAAGGCTTGGGTCTTACTAAGGGCTGGGGAAACTCCAGCTGTGGGCCCCATGACCCTTCCCCACCAGTAGTCCCTCTCTTACCTTGCTGGTGAGATTGGACCTCTCTCATTTCCAGGTCATGCGTCAGTTCTAGGGGGAAAGAAAAGAAAAGGCAGTTTGTGTGTGTGAGAGAGAGAGATCATGGAATCACAGCTCAGTAAGAGCGGCAATAAGGATCCTTAGAAACCACCCCCATACTATTTTACTGCAGCCTTGCAAGGGGAAGAGATGAAGAGGTGTGTCCAGGATGCAGCCAGAACCTGGCCAGCTGGATTCTAAGCTCAGAAATCTTCCCAGCTCAAGCTTTGAGCCTGGGTTTGGAGTTTAGTTCACCCCTCCTGGGACTCAGGAGGCTGGCTTGTTTTGGGGCTGGGGGAGTATCTACTCTTCCTGGGGTGATATGCCACCTAATGAAAGCAGTCCTGAGGCCGGGCGCAGTGGCTCAAGCCTGTAATCCCAGCACTTTGGGAGGCTGAGGCGGGTGGATCACGAGGTCAGGAGATCGAGACCATCCTGGTCAACATGGTGAAACCCCGTCTCTACTAAAAATACAAAAAAAACATTAGCTGGGCATGGTGGTGCGTGCCTGTAATCCCAGCTACTGAGGAGGTT
>NW_016107451.1:355263-358987 GCF_001604975.1 Cebus imitator | reverse complement strand
TGAGCCACCGCGCCCGGCTTGTTTTGTTTTTTTTTTTTGAGACGGGGTCTCGCTCTGTTGCCCAGGCTGGAGTGCAGTGGCGTGATCTCGGCCCATTGCAACCTCTGCCTCCCAAATTCAAGCAATTCTCCTGCCTCAGCCTCTCGAGTAGCTGGGACTACAGGCTTCCGCCCCCACACCTGGCTAATTTTTGGTATTTTTAGTAGAGACGGACGGGGTTTCACCATGTTAGCCAGGATGGTCTCGATCTCCTGACCTCGTGATCTGCCCGCCTCAGCCTCCCAAAGTGCTGGCATGACAGGCGTGAGCCACCGCGCGTGGCTGCTTTTCACTGTTTTGACAGCTGCTAAGGTTGAGCCTGTGTTATTATCTGAACATCAGCACTGCCCCCTCCCAAGCCCCAGTTCTATTGTATGCCCCCCAGCAGGGAGAGGGGCTTCGAGGAGGACCGTGCTGCCTTAGTGGTGGAGGCTTGGCATTGACGGGGTGGGGCGGGCAGCCTAGGAGTCACTCGAGGGCAGTGGCGCAGGGGCAGTTTCCTCCAGGGTGCTGCAGCCTAGCCACCACCCCTCTGCCTGCCTGTCCCCCCAGTTTCCATTCCTTAGTGCCCTCCAAGCCCCATCTCTCAGCCCAGGTGAGTTTGATAACTTTTCCAGCCCCACCCCCGCTCCCGCAACTCCAGCAGGGCTCGAGCTGGTACAAGGGCAGAAGGCGGGCAGAGCCACAGCTGCCGGTGATGCAGGCCTACTCAGGGCACCTGTGTACACCTGCAGGCACACAGTCTGGTGCCCAAGGGGAGAAGGTGTGAAGCTGGGGTCAGGTAAGGAAGGCAGCACATCTCTGGGATCAGCACCCAGCAGCACCGTCAGGGACTGGCCTGTGACCCCTCTGCCCGCCCCTCCTCACTGCCCTCACTGGGCTCTTCCAGAGCTTTGCCAGAGGTGCCTTCTCTGGGGAGGCCGGTTGTTGCTGGGAGACAGACAGCTGGGATGCCTGAGCCTTCTGCTGTGACCAGAGTCTGAACCTGCTCCCTGGAGCCCCTGTGAGGGCTCCAATACCTCTCTCCAGGGCTTCCTGGGGCCAACTCAGCCCCTCCTCCAAGGCCTTGTGATGTAGCCCAAGGGGCCCTGAACTGGGTTCAGGGATTTGGGGATGGGGATGCCTTGGCTCTCCCATGAACTCCCTGTGGGTGGTTTCTCTTCAGTCCTTAAACCCAGGACTTGGGGGTAGGGAGATAAAAGTCCCAGCTGGGCTGTAGATGAGCATGCTGTGAGGTCACATATGCTGTGTGACCTTTGCCAGTAACAGCACCTCTCTGAGCCTCAGTTTTCTCATCTGGAAAATGGGGGCATAATAGCATCTCCTCTCTAAGGAGCTGTCACCAGGATTAAATGAGAAAAAAATAAAAGTGAGCTCAGCCCAGGGCTAAGCGGGTGCTGAACAAGGGTCGCGAGTTCTTGTCATCATCCATGCTGCTTCGCCCCCCAGAACACACCAACCTCTCCAGCTCTTCGTTCTGAGGCCTCGCCCACCCTCAGCCAGCTCCCTCGGCAGCCTGTCCCCCTCCCAACGCCCTCCCAGATCTGGGTCCCTCTGTAATCTCCTTTCCCTTATCTTCCCTCTTCTCATCAGCTCCTCCTTGGGGGAAAGGCCTTATTCAGCCATTTCAGCCCCGAGAATGGCTGCTGTAGCCCAGCCTGGTTATTTTTATCTCCTTAATCAATAACCGAGAGGTGGTGGGGTATGGAAGCTCACGCCTGTAATCCCAGCACTTTGGCAGGCCAAGGCAGGCAGATCATCAGAGGTCAGGAGTTCAAGACCATCCTGGCCAACATGGTGAAAGCTTGTCTCTGCTATAAGTACAGAAATTAGCAGGGGCGTGGTGGTGAGCGCCTGTAGTCACAGCTACTTGGGAGGCTAAGGCAGGAGAATGGCTTGAACCTGGAAGGCGGAGGCTGCAGTGAGCTGAGATCGTGCCACTGCACTCCAGCCTGGGTGACAGAGCGACACTCCATCTCAAAAATAAAAAATAGTAATAAAGAAACCGAGGTTTCAGGCCCATAGCCATGTGAGAAGGGCAGTGGGGGTGAGGGCACTCTGTTCCTGCTGGCTTCACACTTGGGGATCTGGCCTGGGTCCTGACAGGAGGGACCATCAGTTCTCAGAATTAGCAAAACAGAAACGAGAGGAACTGCTGTAGGGTCTTAGCATTTTCTCTTTTCTTTTTCTTTCTGTTTAAGATGGAGTCTCACTCTTGTTGCCCAGGCTGGAGTGCCGTGACGCAATCTTGGCTCAACGCAACCACTGTGTTCCAGGTTCAGGTGATTCTCCTACGTCAGCCTCCCAAAGAGCTGAGATTACAGGCACGTGCCACCATGCCTGGCTAATTTTTGTCTTTTTAGTAGAGATGGGGTTTCACCATATTGGCCAGACTGGTCTTGAACTCCTGATCTTGTGATCTGCCTGCCTCTGCCTCCTAAAGTGCTGGGATTACAGGTGCTTTCCTCTTATAATTTTGTTATTTCAGTGAAAAGGTGGCATCAGGCATGGGTGAGATACTTGGGTCACTGTTGTCCCCCAAGCTGGCCTCTGCTCCCATCCAGTCTTCAGGGGAGATGAGAATGTGTCTGTGGAGCCTGAGGAAGCTGTAATACCTGAGTCAGGACTACTGGCTTCTCATGTCACAGTGTGGGGAGTAAGCTGGGTCACTCAGATCCTTTGGGACTCAGTTTCCCTGGGCAGTGGGGAGCTCCCAGGAGCAGGTGCTGGAAGGGAGTTAGAAGTCTGAGCATCTTGGGGGAAAAGACGTCCAGAAAGCTGCAGAGGCATGTAGGGCCGTGCGTCTGGAGCTCTGGGATCTAATTATCCCTTTGCCACTGACATGCTGGGCGGCTGTCTCTCTGGGCCTTGGTTTACCTAAGTAGGTACAATGAAGAGGCTGGGCCCTCCCAGCTGAGACAGTCTATGAGGCATTGGCTCCAAAGCCTGAATGTGGAGACAGCCTCAGGGAGCACTTGGGGCGGAGCCAAGCCTCTGAGAGCCCCAGGCAGCTGAGACCCCAGGCCCAAGAGCAGAGGCCAGGCCGGGATTTCACTCCGTCCTTAGTGCCTCCCCCTGCTCCGCCCACAAATCTAGTCCGCAGGCAAGTCCTTTCTTTCAGCCCACCTCCCACCCACGGGTCCCCCCCTTTCCATCCCTCTTCATCTCTTCCCTGGACCATTCACCACCTCTGCCGGTCTCCCTACCTCCCTCTCCCACCAATTCAGCTTCCATACAACTGCCAGACTGAGCTGCTTTTTCTTTCTTTTTTTTTCTTTGAGACAGAGTCTCACTCTGTAGCCCCGGCTGGAGTGCAGTAATGTGATCTCCGCTCACTCCAACCTACGCCTCCCAGGTTCAAGTGATACTCCTGCCTCAGCCTTCTGAGTAGCTGGGATTACAGGTGTGCACCAGCACGCCTGGCTGATTTTTTGTATTTTTAGTAGAGATGGGGTTTTGCCGTGTTGGCCAGGCTAGTCTTGAACTCTTGACCTCAGGTGATCCACCCACCTCAGCCTCCCAAAGTGCTGGGATTACAGGTATCAGCCACCACACCTGGCCCAGAATGAGTTTATTTTTTTTTTCCTTTGAGACAGTCTTGCGCCTGCTCTGTCATCCAGGCTGGAGTGCAGTGGCCTGATCTCAGCTCACCACAACCTCCGCTTCCTGGGTTCAAGCAATTCTC
>NW_016107451.1:345963-354798 GCF_001604975.1 Cebus imitator | reverse complement strand
CTCAAACTCCTGACCTCATATCTGCTCACCTCGGCCTCCCAAAGTGTTGGGATTACGGGCGTGAGCCACCGCACCTGGCCCAGACTGAGTTTCTTAATGCAGCATAATGCTACCAAGCAGCACTCAGCGGCTCAAAAAACCATCTGTGCCTCCCACTACCCAGGAGGACAAACTCCTTGGCGTTCATGGTATTGGTCAAGGTCTTCCACACTCTGGCTCCAGTTGGATTTTTTTTTTTTTTTTTTTGACAGAGTCTCACTCTGTTGCCCAGGCTGGAGTGCAATGGCACAATCTTGGCTCACTGCAACCTCTGCCTCCTGGGTTCAAGCAATTCTCCCGTCTCAGCCTCCCGAGTAGCTGGGACTACAGGCACCTGCCACTGCGCCCAGGTAATTTTTTGTATTTTTGGTAGAGATGGGGTTTCACCATATTGGTCAGGCTGGTCTCAAACTCCTGACTTCAGGTGATCCACCCACCTCGGCCTCTCAAAGTGCTGGGATGACAGGTGTAAGCTGCTGCGTCCAGCCTCCAGCTGGATTTCTTATCGGTCTCCTTTAAGTGCTGCTTTATCCATCAACTAGAACTTTCCATGAGCTTCTGGCTTCCCAGCTTCTGGCCTTTGCCGTGCTCTTCCCTTCATCTGGAATGCTCTCTCCACTCCCCTTCCCCTGTGGTGTCTCGGCATGTCCACATGTTACGTAGCCTCCAGGAGCTGAAGCACCGCTCCCCTGGGGAGCCTCAGAGGCTGGGTCTCCTCCCGTGCCTGCTCCTTAGGCTGGATGTGCTCCTGCCCATGAGCTCCTGCTTGATTTCTGCTCTCCCTCCATATCACCAGTTGGCCTGTGTGTCTCCCCAGCTAGACCCAGAGCTGGGAGTTGCCTGGTGAACAGTGACTCTCGGAAAGGATGGGAACCTCCGGGAATGGGTTCCCAGGAGTCCTCCACCACCTAACCAGAGCGCTTTGCCCTGAAACTGTCAGGTGTTCCTAGAACTTCTCTGTCTGTCTCACCTCCCCAAGTCTCAGCTTCCTTATTCAAAAAAAGAGGCAGCAGAATTGGTGCAGTGTGAGGCTCACAGGGGCCGCTGGTGGGCACACCCCAGAAACTGTGGCTATGAAACTGTGGCTGTGTTGGCCGGGTGCGGTGGCTCACGCCTGTAATCCCAGCACTTTGGGAGGCCGAGGCAGGTGGATCATGAGGCCGGGAGTTCGAGACCAGCCTGGCCAATATGGTGAAACCCAACTCTACTAAAAATACAAAAATTAGCAGGCATGGTGGCGCATGCCTGTAATCGCAGCTACTTAGGAGGTGCAGGCAGGAGAATTGCTTGAACCTGGGAGGGCAGAGATGAGATCCAGCCACTGCACTCCAGCCTGGGCAACAGAGCGAGACTCTGTCTCAAAAAAAAAAAAAAAAAGAAAAGAAACCAGTGGCTGTGATGATGACAATGACCAGTGACCCTCTCCCACCCGCCTGGCCGTCTCTCCTGGCCTCACCTGAGCAGCGTTTCTGCAGCCTCAGGATCTCCAGGTGCAGGTCTCGCAGCAGGGCCATCTGCTCCTTTTTCAGGAAGCTGATGTGGCGTTGCACGCTCTGGATCTGATGCTGCAGGGACACGGTATCCATGGCAGCCCAGGCCTGGCCCCACCTAGGGAGGACGACAAGGTGAATCCACCTCTTCCGAGCCCATGTGCACTGCCCCACCCTCAGCTCCTTCACCATCTCCTCCGCTCTGGGTCCTGTTGCCACCAGGAAGATGATTCCACCACTACTGTTACTGCCCCGCTGTTTCCTTATTCAGCCTTCATGAAGAAGCAGGGTGTAGGCAGGAAAGCATCGTTATTCCCATTTCACAGATGGAGACCCAGAGGCCCAGGAGGCAATGGTTTCATTCTCCTGCTCCCATGTAACTTTTATTTTTTTTGAGATGGAGCTTTGCTCTGTTGCCCAGGCTGGAGTGCAGTGGCGCGATCTTGGCTCACTGCAACCTCAGCCTCCCAGGTAGCAAGGATTACAGGCGCCTGCCACCACGCCTGGTTAATTTTTGTATTTTAGGGTTTCACCATGTTGGCCAGGCTGGTCTCGAACTCCTGACCTTAGGTGATCCAACTGCGTCGGCCTCCCAAAATGCTGAGATTAAGAGGTGAGCCACTGCACCCAGCCCCGTGTAACTTTAGCCTCTTCTACTTCTCTCTCTCTCTTTTTTAAATAGAGATGGGTTTCACTATCTTGGCCAGGCTGGTCTCGAACTCCTGACCTTGTAATCCACCTGCCTCAGCCTCCCAAAGTGCTGGGATTACAGGTGTGAGCCACCGCGTCCAGACAGCCTCTTCTACTTCTCAAACAGGAAAACAAATAGAGTGGCAAAGTGAATAAAGAAAGAAAGAAAACATGGGTTCTAGCCTGCTTCTCCTGCCCTCGCAGTGTGACCTGGGTGAGTCCTCTCCCTCTGTGGGCTCTAGGTTTTCTCATGGGTAAAATGAGGGAGTTGTGGAGTGAGTGACCCCGAGTCTCTTCCAGCTCTGACGTCCCACAAGTATCTCAGCCCAAGGGCTACATGGCTGTTCTGAGGATAATTCTCCCTTAGTTCAACCTCAACTCAACAACAGTCCAGGGCTCTGGGCGCCTCCAAGTCACAGTGGAAGAAGACGTGGTGAATGTTTCACTAACAGTGACTCTGGGCTAAAGGCAGGTGGTGGAGTCCCTTTTAAAAAGAGAAAGGCGTGGCCGGGCGCGGTGGCTCAAGCCTGTAATCCCAGCACTTTGGGAGGCCGAGGCGGGTGGATCACGAGGTCAAGAGATCGAGACCATCCTGGTCAACATGGTGAAACCCCGTCTCTACTAAAAATACAAAAAATCAGCTGGGCATGGTGGCGCGTGCCTGTAGTCCCAGCTACTCAGGAGGCTGAGGCAGGAGAATTGCCTGAATCCAGGAGGCGGAGGTTGCGGTGAGCCGAGATCATGCCACTGCACTCCAGCCTGGGTAACATGAGTGAAACTCCGTCGGAAAAAAAAAAAAAAAAAGAGAGAAAGGCTGAGAGTGGTGGCTCATGCCTGTCATTCCAGCACTTTGGGTGGCTGAGTCGGGGTTGGGGGGGATCACCTGAGGTCAGGAGTTCCAGACCAGCCTGGCCAACTTGGTGAAACCCCATCTCTCCCAACAATACAAAAAATTAGCCTAGCATGGTGGCAGGCTCCTGTAATCCCAGCTACTTGGGAGTTTGAGGCAGGAGAAGCGCTTCAACCTGGGAGGCGCAGGTTGCAGTGAGCTGAGACCATGCCATTGCACTCCAGCCTGGAAGGCAGAGTGAGACTCCATCTCTAAATAAATAAACAGATAAAATAAAAGAGAAACAGGCCAGACACTGTGGCTCGCAGCTGTAATCCCAGCACTTTTGGAGCCCAAGGCAGGCAGATCACTTGAGTTCAAGAGTTCGAGACCAGCCTGGCCAACATGGCGAAACCCCATCTCTACTAAAAATACAAAAAATTAGCTGGGCATGGTGGGGCGTATGCCTGTAATACCAGCTACTTGGGAGGCTGAGGCACAAGGACTGTTTGAACCTGGGAAGTGGAGGTTGCAATGAGCCAAGATCATGCCCCTGCACTGCAGCCTGGGCAACAGAGAGCAAGGCTCCATCTCAAAAATAAATAAATAAATAAAATTTTAAAAAGGAATAGGAGAGGGGGAAAGAGACCCATGCAGTGACTCCCATCGTGGAAACTTGAGTTGTTGTGATGGATGGGGAGGCGTGTGTCCCTGAATCCTAATGATGGCTTGGCTCTCCAGCTCTTCAGGCCCCGCCCCCTTCCCAAGACTCTCTTCTGTGATAATCAGCATCTTGGACAAGCAGCGGCAGACAGCAAACACTGGGGCCCAAGACTACGGGCTTCTGCTTTCTCAGCCAAGGACTCCCTAAGCTTTGCCTTTACCTTTGAGGAAAATGCCTTCACCTGCCCCTGGAATGTCCTGGGCAGTGGGAGAGACAGGCCAGTAAGATGAATAATTTTCTTCACCAAATGGTCCCCTCCAGACTAGCTTCCGTGTAAGACTCGGAAAATCCAGATTTTCATTTGTGGGGTCACATAAAGCAGGTCCCCCTGAGACCTCCCATCCTTGGGACACTCCTCTCTGGGTCCCTTTCTCTGGTACTCCCCTGACCCCCCCAGTCCAGCCAAATAGGCTTTTCATTTCAACAAGGGGTGGCCCTTTGGCCTTTGGGGATCGCTGGCTACATTTGCTGACTGTCTGCTATGTTCAGGGATCATTATACACATGATCTTCCTTCTGTCAACCAAGCTTCAGTAGGTATTATCACCCCACTTCACAAAAAAATACTTTTTCTTTTTGGGACAGAATCTCGCTCTGTTGCCCAGGCTGGAGTGCAGTGGTGTGATCTTGGCTCACTGCAACCTCTGCCTCCTGGGTTTAAGCGATTCTTCTGCCTCAGGCTCTGGAGTAGCTGGAAATACAGCTGTGTGCCACCACACCCAGCTAATTTTTTGTATTTTTAGTAGAGACAGGGTTTCACTGTGTTAGGATGGTCTTGATCTCCTGACCTCGTGATCCGCCCGCCTCAGCCTCCCAAAGTGCTGGGATTTACAGGCATGAACCACCACACCCGGCCAAAAAAAGACTCTTGTGCCACTTCACACGCTTAGTAAGTGGTGGCAGAGTCAATTCTCCAACTAAGTCCAGAGAAGGTTCCCAAATATTTAAACTGATATTTACACTGGGAAGAGTCCTAGGTTTGACTCTGTCACCCAGGCTGGAGTACAGTGAGGCTATCTGCAACCTCAAACTCCTGGGCTCTAGCAATCCTTCCACCCCAGCCTCCCAAGTAGCTAAGGACTACAGGTGCACGCCACCACTCCTGGCTAATTTTTTATTTTTTTGTAGAGACAGGGTCTCACTATATTGCCCAGGCTGGTGTTCACCTCCTAGCCTCAAGCAATCCTCCCACCTTGGTCTCCCAAAATGCTGGGATTACAGGCATGAGCCACTGCACCCAGCTGATTTGTGGCTGTTTCAGTTACCTGCTGTGTGACTTTTGGGATGATAATTGACCTCTCTGAGCTATTTTCCCCCTGTAAGAAAGATGGGGCTGCAAATCCTACAGTCCTAGGATAGTTGTAAGGATTAAATGAGATAACAAATGTAAGGCTGGGCGAGGTGGCTCAACGTCTGTAATCCCAACACTTTGGGAGGCTGGGGTGGGTAGATCACCTGAGGTCAGGAGTTGGAGACCTGGCTGACCAATATGGTGAAACCCTGTCTCATCCGGGCGCGGTGGCTCACACCTGTAATCCCAGCGCTTTGGGAGGCTGAGGCGGGTGGATCGCCTGAGGTTGGGAGTTCAAGACTAGCCTGACCAACATGGAAAAATCCCATCTCTACTAAAAAGTACAAAATTAGCCGGGCGTGGTGGCGCATGCCTGTAATCCCAGCTACTCGGGAGGCTGAGGCAGGGGAATTGCTTGAATCTGGGAGGCAGAGGTTGCGGTGAGCCGAGATTGCGCCACTGCACTCTAGCCAGGGCAACAAGAGTAAAACTCTGTCTCAAAAAAAAAAAAAAAAAAAAAAAGAGCCAGACTGCTGGTGCTTAGACATTGTAAGATTATAAATTTATGTTAAGTCACTATGTTTACGATAATTTGTTACACAGCAGTAAAAATCTAATACAGACTTGAAGGAGGGGTAGGAATTAAAGAATGAAAGGAAGAGCATTTGCAACAGGGAACAGCATCTGTGAAGGCACAGAGGTAGGAAGGAACTAAGTGATCATAAGGATAGCTGAGTTTACAGAAGGCTTACTGTGTGTCAAACTTTCTGCTAAGTGCTTCTGGTCTGTCTGAGGAACAGACATTGCCATGGTAGTTAGGGCTGAAGTGAAAGGTATACAGGGAAGGAAAGTTATCAAGGGTGGGATCACGTGGCATCTTGTATGTCATGTTAAGAATTTTTAGGCTGGGTGCAGTGGCTCATGCCTGTAATCCCAGTACTTTGGGAGGCCAAGACAGGTGGATCACCTGAGATCAGGAGTTCGAGACCACCCTGGCCAACATGGTGAAACCCCATCTCTACTAAAAATACAAAAATTAGCCAGGCTTGAAGGCAGGTGCCTATAGTCCCAGCTACTCTGGAGGCTGAGGCAGGAGAATCCAGGTAGGCGGAGCTTGCAGTGAGCCAAGATCGTGCCATTGCACTCCAGCTTGGGCAACAGAGCAAGACTCCAACTCCAAAAAAAATATGTAATATTAAGTGAATTTAGAAGTTCTTAAAAGGGCCAGGCGCGGTGGCTCACGCCTGTAATCCTAGCACTTTGGGAGGCTGAGGTGGGTGGATCAGCTGAGGTCAGGAGTTCAAGACCAGCCTGGCCATCATGGTGAAACCCCATCTTTAAAAAAAAAAAAAAAAGAAAAGAAGTTCTTAAAAGAATTCTAAGCAGTGGAAGAACATGCTATGATTTGCATTTTTTTTTGAGACAGGGTCTCACTCTGTCCCCCAGGCTGGAATGCAGTGGCGCAATGATGGCTCATCGCAGCTCGAATTCCCAGGCTCAGGCTGAGACTCCACCTCAGTCCCCCAAGGAGCTGGGACCACAGGCTCATGTTACCATGTCCGGCTAAAAAAGACATGTGGGCGCAGTGGCTCACACCTGTATTTCCAGCACTTTGGGAGGCCAAGGTGGGTGAATCATGAGGTCAGGAGATCTAGATCATCCTGGCCAACATGGTGAAACCCCATCTCTACTAAACTATAAAGAATTAGCCAGGTGTGGTGGTATGCACCTGTGGTCCCAGCTCGGGAGGCTGAGGCAGGGGAATCGCTTGAACCTGGGAGGCGGAGGTTGCAGTGAGCTGAGATTGCACCACTGCACTCCAGCCTGGGCAACAGAGCCAGACTGTGTCTCAAAAACAAAAATATAAAAGATAAAAACAATAATATGCTGGTGCACAAGTCAGGAGAAACAGGTGAGCTGCGTGTGTGTGCAACTGTGTCTGTGTCGGGATTTGTGTGCTTGCAGATCTGTATGTGTGCCTGAGTGTGTGTGCCTCGGAGCACGTGTGAGTGTTTCTCGATCCTCTTGCTGCTGTATCTGCTGTGCGAGGATCCATCCACCTGGAGGATGAAGGTGTGTGGGCCCATGCTTGGGATAAAGAAAAAACATCTGCTCCCAGCCACTGAGATGCAAACGCGTCTGAAGAGAAAAGGCCTTCCCACACAGCTCTGGAGACTGGACTCTGGCCACCGTGAGAGGCTCGGCCAAACAGCTGCTTCTGTGCTTTCCCAGAAAGACTTGAGTATTTGCTTCCAACTAGGCAGGCTGCTTTTCTCAGGGCAGAAATTTGGGTCACAAACAATCTTGGCAAATATTCTTCCTTAGGTGTTATTGTTCTTTTGGGGGAGGGTGGGAGATAGCGTGGGGAAGGGAACTAGTGACAACCAAAATCTCTCTCTTGTGGCTGGAGAGTTGCAGGCACTACTTCAGAAGGCCCAAGCCAGGAAAACAGATGTTCCCATCAGAAATGCAGTCCTGGAACATCTGGGCTTCAGACGCTCATGCCCGAGGAAGTGGCCTAAGCTAGTCACAGCAGCTGAAGGGCTGGTGCTATCGGCTCCATCTTTCCCCCACATCCGGCACTAGGCACCCAACCTGAGTTAACATGCTCAGGGAAGAGGGTCACTGTCCTCTGTCCACTGTCCTGACCACATCAGGGACTGCATTGTTTCTGCTTCCCTCCTTCTGGTTCTCTGAGTTTTTTTTCCTGTTAATTTTCCCTTCTTCTTTTTAGAGACGGGGTTTCACTGTGTTGGCCAGGCTGGTCTTGAACTCCTGACCTTAAGTGATCCGCCCGCCTTGGCCTCCCAAAGTGCTGGGATTACAGGTGTGAGCCACCGCACCTGGCCCTTTTTTTTTTTCTGAGATGGAGTCTTGCTCTGTTGCCCAGGCTGGAGTGCAGTGGCTCGATCTTGGCTCACTGCAACCTCCAACTCCTGGGTTCAAGCAGTTCTCCTGCCTCAGCCTCCCAATAGCTGGGATTACAGGTGCCCACCAAAATGCCCGGCTAATTTTTGTATTTTTTGTGGAGTCAGGGTTTCACCATGTTGGCCAGGCTGGTCTCGAACTCCTGACCTCCGGTGATATGCCCACCTTGGCCTCCCGAAGTGCTGGGATTACAGGTGTGAGCCACCATGCCTGGCCTAGTTCTTACAGCTCTTTGGGTTGAAAGAACCACACAAAGTACAGAATCATAGCCGGGCATGGTGGTGCGTGCCTGTCGTCCCAGCTACTCGGGAGGCTGAGGCTGGAGGATCTCTTGAGCCCAGGAGTTCTGGGCTGTAGTGTGCTATGCCAATCGGGTGTCTGCACTAAGTTCGACATCAATATGGTGACCTCCTGGGAGCAGGGGACCACCAGGTTGCCTAAGGAGGGATGAACCGTCCCAGGTCGGAAGTGGAGCAGGTCAAAACTCCCGTGCTGATCAGTAGTGGGATCGCGCCTGTGAATAGCCACTGCACTCCAGCCTGGGCAACATAGCGAGACCCCGTCTCTTTTTAATAAAAAAAAAAGTATAGAATCATAGTGCTTAGGACCCAGAGGACCTTCAAAATCATCTCAGTGGTTTTCAAGTTTTGCTCCATAGACCTCCAGGACTCCACTAAGCGGTCTCAAAAGGACTGGGGGTAAAGGGCAGGGCCGGAGGCTTTGCCTTTTTACTCCTCCTTTGTATTATGAGCTTATGCATACATAGAAATTCATTGGAGGAAAGGCTTTTGCTCACCCACAGGTTTTTTTTTTTTGTTTTGTTTTGTTTTTGAGACAGAGTTTTT
>NW_016107451.1:339165-343698 GCF_001604975.1 Cebus imitator | reverse complement strand
AAAAAAAAAAAAAAAAAAAGAATCAATATAAGCTTTATTTTTCTTAGTCATTATTCCTGTTCCTGGCCTGACTCAGAGGCCTGGGGCAGTAGGAGAGCAGGAAGGCAAGCAGCCTTTCTTGGACATGGCATGAATGCATAGGTAATAATACTTATAATAATAAGTAATTGGTACTGTTCTTAGCATTTTACATATATTAACTCACTTATCTTGGCAACAACCCCACGCTGAAGATTCTATTAATGTATCCACTTTATGGATGACGAGACAGGCTGAAGGGTAAAGGAGTTTGCTCAATATACACAACTACAGTGCCTGGCAACTAGAAGCACCCCACTGGGCGATCATCCTGGCATTGATGGCCTCTCACAAGACAATCCAAAGAGGAGAACATCAGCCTACATTTAGCAGTCTGTCTTTGCAGGCTAGTCTTCTCCTCTTTGGGATTCTACCTCTTGCTGCTCTCATGACAGCCTTTTCCAGTAGCCCAGTAGCCAGGCATCCCCTCACTTACCATGTCCACCCTGTCTCTGCCTCTTGAAACCTGACCCATCCTTCAGGGCCTTGCTCTGCTGTCACCTTTACCATGAAGCCATCCCGGATCCCCCACCAAGCTGGAAAGACTCTCTCCCGCCTCTTTGTTCCCCATGCAGTTTGTTGGAATCTGGGTGGTGGCTAGCGCCACAGTCTGTCATATTATCACTTTTTGTTCTGTGTGTGTGTGTGTGTGTGTGTGTGCGTGCCTGCACGCACCTGGCTTCTGTGCTAAGCCATATGCTTCCTGAGGGCAAGGCTTTGTCTCTGGGAATCTCTTGTAAGGAACAGGCCCACAATGAATGTTGCTGAAACCAGGAGAATGGATTGAGTCTTGCTGGGAATCACCAGGCCAAGTAAATACACTGCTAAAAAATAAGTATGCTGCTCCCCAATCCCAAGTCCTTGGCTTTTCTGGGGATTTGAGTCTAGAGCAAGGATTCAGCCTTTGACAAATGACTAGGACTCTGTCTGCCAGGTAGGGCCGCTTGGCCAGTGCTGGTGTCACATCTCCCAGGATCTTGTGGTCCTCTCCACTCCAGAGCCCCTCCCCCCCTTATCCCTCAACTCTGGCTGCCCCCTCCACTGAAGATCTCAGGAGCCCCACACCTTAGCAAAGCTGAGGATCCAGTCACCATACGGGAATGTGGTGTATGGGGAAGCTGGAGCCCCCCACCCCCTTCAGGCTTCATGTTCTGCCCTGATTATGCCTCCAATATGACTCCCAGGGAAGGCAGGGCTGGGGGGGGGGGGCATGTGGAGACTAAGGAGCACGGGGAAGAGAGGGAGCAGAGAGGAGGGCAAAGGCAGCAGAAAGAAAGGTGTACGTGGTGGGAGGCTGTGGGGCTCGACCTCGGGCCTCTCTGGACGCCCGGCAGCGCCAGGCAGGGCCCGGGTCTGGTCGGTGGAGGACAACTTCTGCCAGCAGCCCGCCGCGAGTCAGCCCGCCTCCCGCGCGCTGCGGTGCCCAGCCCCGCGCCAGCCCTCCCCGGGGAGCTGGAGCCCGGCCGCGCTGCTCCCCCCGGGGCTGCACCGGCGCCCACACCCCCCACGCCCACCGACCGGCCTCCTCACCTTCGGGACCTGGGAGCCACCGGCCGGCGGGGCCCGGGGTCGGGGCCGGGCTGGGTGGGGGCGGCGCTCTTTTCCCCCGCGCTAGCTGCGCCCGGGGTTCCGCAGCGCCCGCCCTGGCTGCGGCGCCATCAGCTGCTGGGAGGCTGCGGGGCAGTCGGGCAGGGGCTCCGGGGGTTCGGGGGCGCCGAAGGGGGCCGGGGCGGGCTCGAGGCGTAAACACCCAGCAACGTGACCGGAACTGGCGAACGAGCTGGAGGGGTGCGGGGGGCGGGAGAGATGAAGGGGGAGGGGAGGGACCAGGGGCGGGCGGGGCGGGGCCGTGGGCGGGGCGGGGGGGAGGCCGGCGGCGCGCGGCCGGGGGAGGGGGAACCCCGGGAGCCCCGAGAGCCCCGGGACCCGGACCAGAGGCCCCCGGCGGGCCGCTAGGCTCGCGGAGCTGGCTTTGGCTGCGCGCTGGAAGGGCGGCGACCTCGGGAGCCCGCTGGTGCCCGGGAGAGCAGGGGCGCGGCGGGGGATCAGCACCGCGGACAGCGCCCGGGCCGTCAGGCCGCGATCCGCTCCGCCCCTCCCGCCCTGGCGTAGGAAGGAGAGGCCGTGCCCGCGCCCGCGCAGGGAAGACTTGCGGCGAAGCGCGATCTGACCCGTGGGCTGGGAACCCGTCCCGTGTCCAGGCGGTGGCAAGGCCGCCCCAGACCTCTCACTAGCTGCGTGGCTTTGGGTGAGTCACATCACCTCTCTGGGCCCCAGTTGATACGACGCCCTATTTCACCCTCTATGAGAGTCCCAGGATCAAAGGGAAGATCCTTTATGAACTCCAAAGTTCGGCCGGGCGCGGTGGCGCACGCCTGTAATCCCAGCACTGTGGGAGGCCGAGGCGGGTGAATCACCTGAAGTCAGGAGTTCAAGACCAGCCTGGGCAAAATGGTGAATCCCAGTCTTTACTAAAACTACAAAAATTAGCCGGGCGTGATGGTGGGTGCCTGAAATCCCAGCTACTGAGGAGGCTGAGGCAGGAGAATCACTTGAATCGAGGAGGCGGAGGTTGCAGTGAGCTCAGATCCACTGCACTCCAGCCCGGGCAACAAGAGCAAGGCTGTGTTACAAACAAAAAAACTCCAAAGTTCAGAACGAGTGCAAGGCATTGCTGTTGATCCGTTTTCACCGCACACTGGAGGCTTCAGGAGTCCCACTGTGTCTGGCTAGCCTAACATCTTCCTCTTCCCTGGGTCTTGGTCTCATCTGTAAATGAGGATAATGATGGCATGTAGCTCATAAGATCTTTGGACTGTGTGAGGATTAAATGAATTCCTACATGTAAAGTGCTCAGAACAGCACTGCTGAGTGCTCGTTAGGCCTCTGTGCTCATGACAAGGGATGAGGTGGGATTGTGAGTGGCAGCTGGCTTAGAGACTCCTCTGGGTAACTCATTCCTGTCCCTTGCCTGGAGGACTGGGGCGGATTCAGGCTAACAGGCTGCTGCCTGGCTTTTCCCACTCTATTGCTAACCCAATGATCCTTGCCCTTCCTCCCAGGCCAGATTTCCAGAGAAGCCCTCTACCTTCAGAACAGGGAGACCTGGCACCTGCCACAAAGGCCCTGGGAGACTTCAATGGCACCCTGCCTTTCTATGGGTCCTTTTCTTCCCCAATTTCCAAAGCTTAACTGGACTCAGGTGCCAACAAATAAAAAGCTGTAGCTTGCCGGACACGGTGGCTCACACCTGTAATCCCAGCACTTTGGGAGGCCTAGGCAAGTGAATCACGAGGTCAGGGGTTCAAGACCAGCCTGGCCAAGATGGTGAAACGCTGTTTCTACTAAGAATACAAACATTAGCCAGGCGCGGTGGCAGGCGCCTGTAATCCCAGCTACTTGGGAGGCTGAGGCAGGAGAATCACTTGGACCCGGGTGGCAGAGATTGCAGTGAGCCAAGATCATGGCACTGCACTCCAGCCTGGGGGATAGAGTGGGACTCCATCTCAAAAAAGAAAAGAAAAGACAAGACAAGAAAAGAAAAAGAGTTGCAGGAATGACCTGACAGACCATGGTCTTTGAATTTTGCTCAAAGGCCTCTCAAATCCCACCCAGCAGGAACTCTAGCTTCTAGCTGCACTGAGTGGCCCCTCTTCACCCTGTGAGGAAATTCTGGGGAGAGGAGCAGAAAGGCCAGCCTCATCACGCTTCCTGTCCCTTGTTGTCCATCCTAGAGGGGAGCATTCCTGGACTGTGCTCCCTGGACTTGCTTATCAGTATCTCCAGCAGCAGTGTGAGTTCTGACGAACCATCCATATTCCCTCAATTTCGGTAAGAATGATGAAAGGCATGTTTGTTGATATTGTTTTTAGACAGAGTCTCACTCTCGCCCAGGCTGGAGTGTAGTGATGCCATCTCGGCTCACTGCAACCTCCGCTTCCCAGGTTCAAGCAATTCTGCCTCAGCTTCCCAAATAGCTGGGATTATAGGCATGTACCACCACACCCGGCTAGTTTTTTTATTTTTAGTAGAGATGGTGTTTCACCATGTTGGTCAGGCTGGTCTCAAACTCCTGACCTTGTGACGCACCCGCCTTGGGCTCCCAAAGTGCTGGGATTACAGGTGTGAGCCACCATGCCTGGCCTGTTTTGTATCTCCAAATGCACATAGTATGAAGGAGGCTGACAACCTGGCCTCTGGCCCCAGCTGTGTTACTTACTACTTGGGTAATCCTGGGCAAATCTCAGTGTCTCAGAGATCCAGTTTTCTCTCAGTAAGATGGGAAGAGTAACAGCTATTCTGCCAACAGAATCCTTGTGAGGCTGTCTTAAGGTACAAGTGAAGGGGCTGGTAAAGTGCACATGGATAGAATTGTTATGACCAAGTCTCAAATGTTTTTCTCTTTGATCTGTGTTAGGATGAATCTTGGAATTCTGGCTTTTCTTTTTTTTCCTT
>NW_016107451.1:331411-338022 GCF_001604975.1 Cebus imitator | reverse complement strand
ACTCTGTCTCAAAAAAAAAAAACAACAACAACAATAACAATAACAATAAACTTTTCCAAATTTGACAAGTTGAAAAAATGGTGTCACGTTAAAATTTTCAACATACTTGAAGTTTAGTAGGATTAATTTTTTTTTTCCTTTTGGGGAGAGAGCGTTCCTTCTATGTTGCCCAGGCTTGAACTCCTGGGCTCGAGCTGTCCTCCTGCCATGGCCTCCCAAAGTGCTGGGATTACAGGTGAGAGCCACTGCGCCCAGCAAGATTAAATTTTTTAAATTTCTGTGTATTAGCTATTCATATTTCTATCGTGAATTGTTTGTTCATGTCCTTTACCCGTTTCTCTATTGTAGTCTTCATCATTTCTTAGTCTTTTTTTTTTCTTGGAGACGGAGTCTCCCTCTTTGGCCCACGCTGGAGTGAAATGGCACAATCTCTCAGCTCGAGTGAGATTGTCCCCGACACCCTGGGTTCCAGTGATTCTTGTGCCTCAGCCTCCCGAGTAGCTGGGATTACAGGTGCCCACCACCACGCCAGGCTCATTTTTGTATTTTTAGTAGACATGGGGTTTCACTGTGTTGGCCAGGCTGGTCTCCAACTCCTGACCTCAGGTGATCCATCTTCCTTGGTTTCCCAAAGTGCTAGGATTACAGGCGTGAGCCACCATGCCCGACCCATTTCTTATTCTTTATTATAACACTTTTGGCCAGGTACGGTCATTTATACCTGTAACCCCCGCACTTTGGGAGGCTGAGACAGGAGGGTGGCTTGAACCCAGGAGTTGAAGCCTGCAGTGAGTTATGGTCACACCACTGCTCTCCATTCTGGGAGACCCTATCTCAAAAAATATCTATATACAAAAACTTTAAGAAAACTTTCAATACTTTTATTTCTTAGTGGTAGTAAAATACACATAAAATTTATCTTAACTTTTTTTAGTGTACAGTTTACTAACAGTAAATAAATTCATATTGTTGTGCAGCCATCAGCATTAACCTCCATCTCCAGAGCTCTTCATCTTGCAAAACGGAAACTCTGTACACATTAAGCAATTCCTCTTCATTCTCTCTCCCTCTTCCCAGCCCCTAGCAACCACTCCCTTACTTTATGTCTCTATGAATTTGACTATGTGACTATTGCATGGTTTTTTTTTGTTGTTTTTTTGGTGAGACAGAGTCTTGCTCTGCCACCCAGGCTGGAGTGCAGTGGCGCGATCTCGGCTCGCCGCAGCCTCCACCTCCCAGGTTCAAGCAATTCTCCTGCCTTGGCCTCCTGAGTAGCTGGGACTACAGACACACACCACCATGCCTAGCTAATTTTTGTATTTTTAGTAAAGACAGGGTTTCACCATGTTGGTCAGGCTGGTTTCAATCTCCTGACCTCGTGATCCGCCTGCCTCAGCCTCCCAAAGTGCTGGGATTACAGGCGTGAGCCACCACACATGGTGACATTTGCCTCTTAATTTTGCGTATTGTGTTTCTGTGATGTGCAGATATTAAATATTTTTATTTTAGTCAAATCCATTAATCTTTTCCTTTATGGCTTCTGCCACTGATGTCATGCTAAAAAAATTCTATCCTTCTTTAATATACTGACAATACTTATCTACGTATTTTTCTAGCCCTTTATGTTTGTACACTGACGTTTATACTTCTTTTTTTCCTTTTTCCCTGTTTGCAAGCTAACAAGTTATACATTTACATTTATGATGCATCTGAATTCTATTTTGTGATGTGAAATAGAGACCTTGCTTCCCGCCCTGCCCCTAGCAAATGGTAACTATTTGTCCCATCACCCTTTCCTCACAAATTTGAAATACATGTGTTTTACAATGCACACGCACACGTATACACGCACACATGTACACACACCGACACCCACATGCACACCCACATGTGCACACACACACCCACCCCCTTGGGGATGTTTCCAGAAATTCTCTTCTGTTTCCTTGGTCTCCATGTTAATTCTGCTTCGGAAGCTTAAAGAAAGGACACTCGGGCTGGGCATGGTGGCTCACACCTGTAATCCCAGCTCTTTGGGAGACGAGCAGATCACCTGAGGTCAGGAGTTCGAGACCAGCCTGACCTATATGGTGAAGCCCTGTCTCTACTAAAAATACAAAAATCAACGTGGTGAGTGCCTGTAGTCCCAGATACTTGGGAAGCTGAAGCAGGAGAACAGCTTGAACCTGAGAGCCAGAGGCTGCAGTGAGCCGAGATTGTGCCACTGCACTCCTGCCTGGGCAACAGAGTGAGACTCCTTCTCAAAAGAAAAAAAAAAAAAAAGGAAAAAAAAAGGATGCTCAAAGGATTACAGAGGCTCACGCCTGTCATCCCAGCACTTTGGGAGTCCAAGGCGGGTGAATCACCTGAGGTCAGGAGTTTGAGACTAGCCTGGCCAACATGGTGAAACCCCGTCTCTATTAAAAATACAAAAAATTAAAATTAGTCGAGTGTGGTGGCACACGCCTGTAATCCCGGCTACTCAGGAGGCTGAGGCAGGAGAATTGCTTGAACCCGGGAGGTGGAGGTTGCAGTGAGCCGAGATCATCGTGCCAGTGGGCCACAGAGGAAGATTTTGTCTTAAAAAAAAAAAAAAAAAGAAAAGAAAAAGAAAGAAGACAGGAGAGAGGATGCTCATAGTGGGTGGCTAGCCTCATGCTAGACACTTACTTAGGGGCCAAGGGCGAGCTGCCCGCCTGTTCCTGGTCTGCGTCTCTTTCCCCTTCCCCTGCAGGAGGCCTCTGTTCTGTTCCATTCTTTGTGCCACTGGCTCGCTGTTACTTTGGCTGAGACGTAGTGGAAAGCCCAGGTGGGGATTCTTGGGATTTATGTCATCTTCACTTTAGTTGAACATCTGTGGATGGAATGACAAATGTCAGTAGGAGTTTGGAGGTGGGGGGAAGTTTTTCCAATGATCCTGGGCATGGGCCCACTGTCCTCATGAGGAAGGTAACCTCCCAGGAGCTCCATCCCTGGGAGCTCGGTTTCCTCCTCTTTCTGCGTAAGTTTTCTTTCCGCAAAGGATGTGGGTCGTCCAGATATGGGGGGGGCGGGTAAATTGGGAGGCCACCGTGCAAGGTGTGGACAGTTTCTATATAAGTGAGTTTTAAAACTAAAGGTGAGTTTTAGAAGTAAAACTCAGCTCGGCTGGGCAGCTTTGCTAGGCCAATGTCATATTGTTTTAATTACGGTCACTTTAAATATTCTACAGACTTAAAAAGTTTTTTTTTTTTTTTTTTTTCCTAGAGATGGAGTCTGTTTATGCTGCCCAGGCTGGTCTCAAACTCCTGGGCTCAAGTAATATTCCTTCCTGGGCCTCCCAAAATACTGGCATTACAGGTGTGAGCCACTGTGCACAGCCAAATTAGTCGCTTTAAAATGCTTTAATAGGCCGGGCGCGGTGACTCGCCCCTGTAATCCCAGCATTTTGGGAGGCCGAGGCAGGTGCATCACCTGAGGTCAGGAGTTCAAGATCAGCCTGGCCAACGTGGCAAAACTCCGTCTCTACTAAAAATACAAAAATTAGCCAGACGTGGTGGTGGGCACCTGTAAACCCAGCTACCCTGGAGGCTGAGGCACGAAAATTGCTTGAACCTGGGAGGTGGAGGTTGCAGTGAGCCGGGATTGCACCACTGCACTCCAGCCTGGGTCTCTCTTTTCATATGTATCTCTATATATCTATATCTATCTATCTGTATATCTATATATAAATGATTTGTAGGGCGCATCAAACCACCAAATTTGAGGCATCTAGAGTAGTTTAATATTCTAGGCATCACTTTGTGGGTGGACGGGTTTTATAAGGGAGTAAGGCACAGAACGAAGAAATGGGCCGCCTGTTCTCTTAGCGCGTCTGTAGGACTTGGGGAGCCCGACTCCTCGCGCAGTGGTCCCCAGAAGCCTGGCTCCTCGGCGCGGCGGGGAGAGGCCCGGACCGGGAGAGGCCGCCGTTCCTCTCGCGGTTCGGGGCCAGAGCTGACTCGGCTCCAGCAGCCTCCAGGGGCGGGGTCTGAGCGCCCCGCCTGCCCCGCGCCTCGCCGCACGGTCCAAAGCCCTCCTCGGCCCACGCCGGCCCGCGCCCGCCCCGCGCCGCCCCGCACCCGCCCCGGCCCGCGCCCGCGAGCGCGCCCCGGGCACCGGCCTGCAGCATCCGAGCCACCTCCACCCTGCGGCCCGCGGAGGGCAGGGAGCGTCCGGGCGAGGCATGGCGGGCCACCGGGCGCCGGGGGAGAAGCGCTGGCAGTTGGTGCGCTGGTGAGTGGGCGCCGGGCGGCCGCGGGGCCTGATGCGGGCGCGGACCCCAAGGCGCGGAGGGCGCGGGAAGCTGCGGGGCATGGGCCCAAAGTTTCTTCCCGAGCGGGGGCTGCGAGGCGCGGGACGCCTGGTCCCCACCACCCGCGTCCCCGCGCGGGGTCTCCGCGGCTCTCCAGCGAGGTCGGCGACTGGGTACCCTGCGCCAGGCGCGGGGCTTCGGAGGGACCCCGTCCCCCTCCCGCAGGCGCGCCCTTCCCCCTCGCCCCACTTTGGCTTTTCCGTTTGCGCGGTGACGCCCCTGGCCTCCCCGTTCCTTCTGAAGGACTCTGGACTTGGGCCCCGAAAGGACACAACCCACAGCCCCAGCCCCCGCGTGGAAAGGGACGCGTTAGACCCGAAACACATGAGCCCCGGGGGGTGGGCACTTTGGGAAGGGGACGGGGGCCTAGGAGACCAGGGCAGGGAGAGGTCCCTGTGTGGCTGGGCAGCCGCCCTTTCCCCCTCCGCAGTCCGGGCCGGCTGGGAAGTCAGAGCCTGCGGTGTCAGGTTACCGGACTGCAGGCTCAGAGGGTTTCAGACGCAGCGCAGTCGAGTCACCTGAGCTGGGCCCCCGAACCCACGTCGCAGGGGTCCAGGTGTCCGAACGTTCAGGACGGGCTCAGCGAGGGGCCTGACCTCTGCGTGGCGGCACTTGGAGCGCAGAGCAGCCTGCTCAGCCCACCTGGACTTCAGAGGACTCCAAGATTCAAAGGAGAGAATGTCCGCCTGAGACTCGTCCCCATCCCAAATCATCCCACCCAAAGCAAGGTCAGAGAGCAACTTTGAAGTAGAATTCCTGGGTACATCCCGCCAGGTACATTCTGTAGCCGAATACAACGAACAGTAATGTCATCAATAGCAACCTGGGCTTCCAGTACCTCCTGCGGCTCTGGAGTAGACAGCATTCAGCCACACACTGAGAGGAAGGTATTATCACCTCCAGTTTCCAGATGAGGAAGCCGAGGGTCAGAGAGGGAAAAGGATTCATCAAGGTCACCCAACAAGCGCATAGCAGAGGCAGGGTTTGAACCAGGTCTTGCTCACGGGCTTCACTGCTCCTCTGTTTTGCCTATTTCCTGGATGGTTCCACACGGCCACACATCCAAGTTCACATTGTCAGAATATCCCAGAGTGTCAGAGCAAGAGGGGCCAAGGGGTTTCCAATTATATTAGTTAGCAGTAGAATCACTCTCCAGGTGAAGCTCCAATATATAAACCAGATAAAAGTAGAATTAATTTTTTTTTTTTTTTTTTCACTCTGTCACCCAGGCTGGAGTGCAGTGGTGTAGTCTCCGCTCACTGCAATCTCCACCTCCCAGGCTCAAGTGATCCTCCCACTTCAGCCTCCCACCTGTATCTGGCACTACAGACATGGGCCATTATGACCAGCTGAATTTTGTATTTTTTTTGTAGAGGTGGGATTTCACCATATTGCTCTGGCTAGTTTCAAACTCCTGGGCTCAAGCAATCCACCCACTTCAGCCTCCCGAAGTACTAGGATTACAGGCGTGAGCCACTGTGCCCCTGGCAGAACGAATCTACTTTCGAATACCTTGGGGGAGGTGGGCAGTTAGTGTCCGTTTCCTGAAAATGACATAGCATTCCATCCCCCTCACCACAGCGACTGGCTCAAGGATGGGTGTGTGACCTAGGTCAGGCCAATGACACAACTTCATGGGAACTGGGCTGGAGCCACTGAGAAAGGGAAGCTGTGTTTCCATAGAGTGTTGATCTGGGTCACTGAAGACCACCTTGCCTTCACAAGGACTAAAACTGGAACAGAGGGAGACAGAGGTATAAAGAGAGGAGGACCACCCAGGACCCCAGGCCTTCCAGATCAGTTCCCACATTCACAGAAGAAGAAAAAGGAAGAGATTAAAGGAGAAGAGCCTGGATACCTGTTTTGACTCATCCTCCCAACTCTTGGGCTGGACCTGATGATGCATGAATCATTTTTACTGCCCTATTTGGGTTTGAGGTCACACCTCACCCCCAGATAAAAGCCCATCTTCCTTTTTTTTTTTGTTGAGAGGGAGTCTTGCTGTCACCCAGGCTGGAGTGCAGTGACGCGACCTCAGCTCACTGCAACCTCGGCCTCCCAGGTTCAAGCGATTCTCCTGCCTCAGCCTCCTGAGCAGCTGGGACTACAGGCTTGTGCCACCACACCTAGCTAACTTTTGTATTTTTAGTAGAGATGGAGTTTCACCATGTTGTCCAGGCTGGTCTTGAACTAGTGAGGTGGTGATCCACCTGTCTTAGACTTCCAAAGTGCTGGGATTACAGGAGTGAGCCACTGCGCCTGGCCAACTTTCACTTCT
>NW_016107451.1:329070-331011 GCF_001604975.1 Cebus imitator | reverse complement strand
TGAGACGGAGTTTCGCTCTTGTTACCCAGGCTGGAGTGCGATGGCGCAATCTCGGCTCACCACAACCTCCGCCTCCTGGGTTCAGGCAATTCCCCTGCCTCAGCCCCCTGAGTAGCTGGGATTACAGGCACGTGCCACCATGCCCAGCTAGTTTTTTGTATTTTTAGTAGAGACGGGGTTTCACCATATTGACCAGGATGGTCTCGATCTCTTGACCTCGTGATTCATCCGCCTCGGCCTCCCAAAGTGCTGGGATTACAGGCTTGAGCCACCGTGCCCGGCCTGCACAGCTAATTTTTTTGTATTTTCAGTAGAGACAGGGTTTCACCATGTTAGCCAGTATGATCTTGATCTCCTGACCTCGTGATCTGCCCACCTTGGCCTCCCAAAGTGCTGGGATTACAGGCGTGAGCCACCACACCCACCCCTTTCTTTCTTTTTTTGAGACAGCATTTGCTCTATTGCCCAGGCTGGAGTGCAGCAGAGGCACCATCTCTGCTCACTATAACCTCCGCCTCCCAGGTTCAAGTGATTTTCCTGCCTCAGACTCCCGGCAGGAAGTAGCTGGGAATACAGGCATGTGCCACCATGCCTGGCTAATTTTTGTATTTTTAGTAGGGATGGGGTTTAGCCATGTTGGCCAGGCTGGTCTTGAACTCCTGACCTCAAATGATCCACCCATCTGGGCCTCCCAAAGAGCTGGGATTACAGGAGTGAGCCACTGAGCCTGGCCAGTGTGCCATTTTCTTTTTTTTTCTTTCTTTTTTTATTTTTTTTGAGGCAGAGTTTCGCTCTTGTTGCCCAGGCTGGAGTGCAATGGAGTGATCTTGGCTCACTGCAACCTCCGCCTCCTGGGTTCAAGTGATTCTCCTGCCTCAGCCTCCAGAGTAGCTGGGATTACAACAGGCATGTGCCACCATGCCCGGCTAATTTTGTATTTTTAGTAGAGATGGGGCTTCTCCATCTTGGCCAGGTTGGTCCCAAACTCCCGACCTCAGCTGATCTGCCCACCTTGGCCTCTCAAAGTGCTGGGATTAAAGGTGTGAGCCACTGCGCCCGGCTGGGGGTGTGTGTCATTTTCATCACATCGTCAAGGGTATATACAGTCGTCCCTCTGTATCATGGGGGATTGGTTTCATCACTTGGAGATACCAGAATTCGAGAATGTTCAAGTCCCTTGTGTAAAATGGTGAAATACAGGTCGCAGGATGTATTTGAGAACAGAACTACAATAAAAGAAATGAAATGGTGCCGGGCATGGTCGTGGGCACCAGCAGGCTATGAAGGTTCTGGGTTCTACACGTCCCCGTCAACACTTGTTGTGATCTCTATCTTTGCTTACAGCTGTCCTCGTGAGTGTGAAATGGTGTCTCATCCTGCTTTTCATTTGCAGTTCCCTGATGGCTGATAACGCTGAGCATCTTTTCATGTAGTTACTGTCCATTTATATATCTCTTTTGGAGAAAGGCCTATTCAGATCCTTTGCCCATATTTATTTATTTATCTTTTTATATAAAGACGAGGTTTCACCATGTTGGTCAGGCTGGTCTTGAACTCCTGACCTCAGGTGATCTGCCCGACTTGGCCTCCAAAGTGCTTAGATTACAGGTGTAAGCCACCATGCCCGGCCTTATTTATTTTTTTTTTTGAGACAGAATCTCACTCTGTCGCCAGGCACCAGGCTGGAGTGCAGTGGCAAGATCTTGGCTCACTGCAACTGCTGCCTCCTGGGTTCAAGCGATTCTCCTGCCTCAGCCTCCTGAGTAGCTGGGACTACAGGTTTGTGCCACCATGCCCAGCTAATTTTTGTATTTTTTAGTAGAGACGAGGTTTCGCCATGTTGGCCAGGATGGTGCCCATATTTAAATTGCGTTAGTTGTCTTTGTATTATTGAGTTGTAAAAGTTTCTTTTCTTTCGTTTTTTCTTTCTTTTCTTTCTTT
>NW_016107451.1:321515-325258 GCF_001604975.1 Cebus imitator | reverse complement strand
ATTTGGAATCTCTCTCCTGATGAAAGGCACGTTGTGAAAATGTCACTTTCCCATGCCTCATCCACCCTCTTTCCTCTCCCCCCGCCACCAGGAGATGACTTTTATTAGCTTTTGTGTCTCCAGAGTTTCTGTAGGTAAAGATAAGCGAGTATGAATTCCCGCTCTATTCCCGGCCCCCTTTTTCACATCAGTCACCCATGCTGCCCTGCCCTTGATTTTTCCCTCTGAACAGTGTGCCTTGGAGATCTTGGCATGACGGCACACAGGAACACCCTCAAACACAACATGTTTTACAGCCGCACCTGTTTTCACTGTATGGATGAACCATAATTTATTTCATTCCCTACTGAAGGGTGTGTGGGTCACTCCCAGTCTTTTGCTATTAGAGACAATTGCACAGATAACACTGTCCACTTGCTGGAATCTCTAGATACATTCTCCAAAGAGAGGATTGCTGGGCTAAAAGGGAAATGCATTTGGAATTCAGACAGATGTTGTTAGCTTGTCCTCTGGAGGGGTTGAACCAAGTGACGTTCCCACTGTAATTATCAGAGTGCCTGTTTATAATTATACATTTATTTATGTAATTATTGGATGGATTTCTCTCCCCGCAGGAGGGCAGGGACTCTGTCAGTTTTGCTTATCATCATAGGCACTCAATAAATGTTGAATTAGGCTGAGTGTGATGGCACATGCCTGTAATCCGAGCATTTTGGGAGGCCAAGGTGGCTGGATCACCTGAGGTCGAGAGTTCGAGACCAGACTGGCCAACATGGTGAAAACCCGTCTCTACTAAAAATACAAAAATAAGCTGGGCTTGGGGGTGGGTGCCTGTAATCCTAGCTACTCGGGAGGCTGAGTCAGTAGAATCACTTCAACCCGGGAGGTGGCGGTTGCAGTCATCTGAGATGACACCACTGGACTCCAGCCTGGACTACATGATTGAAACTCTGCCTCAAAAAACAAAAAAAGTTGAATTAGTGAATAGATTCATGGTTCTTCCAGGAGAGGCTGGCCAGGGTATGAGGGAGACCACCTTCCTTTTGTGTCCACGGTGCCCAGCCCAGCTTCCCGGACCCTTCCATAGGACATCTGGGACCCTGGGAGAGACTCTGGAGGTTCTGGAAGACGTAACCCTGATTGCTGACTCCCAGTCCCCACTCCAGAGCAGCCCTTCTCCTGCTGTGAAATCAAGAAGTCCATGGCTGGGCAAGGTGGCTCACTCCTGTAAGCCCAGAACTTTGGGAGGCCCAGGCAGGAGGATTGCTTGAGGTCAGGAGTTCAAGACCAGCCTGGACCATAGAGCAAGATCCTGTCTCTACAAAAAATTTAAAAAGAAAATTAGCTGGGTGGAGTGGCTTGTGCCTGTAGTCCTAGGTACTCAAGACGCCGAGGTGAGAGGATTCTTGAGCCCACAAATTTGAGGCTGCAGTGAACTATAAATGCGCTACTGCCCTCTAGTCTGGATGACAGAGGGAAACTATGTCTCTAAAAAAAAAAAAAGTAAAGAAAAAAAAAAAAGTTCAGTGTCTTAGCCCTGTAAGGGACTTAAAGGATGGACCCTTGTCTGATGCCTGAATTCCCTGTGTGCCCTCTGCTCACCTACTTCCAGTGATAGGGAACTTACCCCATCAGCTTCAGCTGCTTTCAGCTTCAGACAACTAACTTTTAGAAAGCTATTCATGTATTGGGCGGGTGCGGTGGCTCACATCTGTAATCCCAGCACTTTGGGAGGTCAAGGCGAGCGGATCACTTGAGGTCAGGAGTTTGAGACCAGCCTGGCCAACATGGTGAAACCCCATCTCTACTAAAAATACAAAAGTTAGCTAGGCATGGTGGCAGCCCTCTGTAATCCCAGCTACTTGGGTGGCTGAGGCAAGAGAATCGCTTGAATCTGGGAGGTGGAGGTTGCAATGAGCTAAGATCACACCACTGCATCCAGCCTGGGTGATGGAGCAAGACTGTCTCGAAAAGCAAAACAAAACAAAACAAAAAACAAAGGAAAGAAAGCTTTTCCATTTATTGAGTTGAAATCTGATCCTTGCAGCTGCCTCCTCTTCAGGGAATGTTAATTGCGGCCCTCTGGAAACAGGGCTTTCTGGCAGATGAGCAGGAGAGATATTTGGAAACAGGTACCCGACAGCAATTCTCTGGCAGGCAGGGCTGACTCTCCGGGGGAGCTCTGCAGAGGTTGCTCCCTGCCTCACTATCTCCTGTCCTGCCCACAGGTACGTGCAGGAAGGGCGGTTCCGAATGGAGGAGAGGACACTGACAGCCTTCCAGTGGCTCTACAGCCCACAGCAGCACTGCATCCTCAGCCGGGCCGATCTTCAGTCTCCCTCCAGGTAAAGGGACCTTCTGCCTTGACCCTCACCTGCTTCGGCCTTGGTCCAGGCCCCTCAGCTGGTACTTACGAAGCCAGGGCCCCATTGGTCCACAAATCCACAGTGGGGAACTTTGCCTTCAGGGATGGGGAGGCCTTCTAGGAAAGAGTTTATCAGCCCAGATGCTTGTCCCACCTCGAGTGCACCGAGTAACTTGAGGCAACCCACTGCCTCTGCTTTCTTCTCTGTCAAATGGATACGATTGTATTTTCCCTGCCTTCTCTTGGGAGATCGTAAGTCTCCAGTGAAATATGCCTGCAGAGATTTACAAAGCCTGGAGATCCATCGGACTAGGTGGCTCATGCCTGTAATCCCAGCACTTTGGGAGGCCGAGGCGGGCAGATCACTTGAGGTCGGGAGTGTGAGACCACCCTGGCTAACTTGGTGAAACCTCGTCTCTACTAAAAATACAAAAATTAGCTGAGTGTGGTGGCACACATCTGTAATCCCAGCTACTCGGGAGGCTGAGACAGGAGAATCTCTTGAACCCTGGAGAAGGAGGTTGCAGCGAGCCGCAATTGCGCCACTTGGCACTCCAGCCTGGACAACAGAGCGAGACTCTGTCTCAAACAACAACAACAACAAAAAACAAAGCCTGGAGGGCACTGCTTTCTCCCTCTCTGGAGGGACAGTGGCAGGTAAATTTGCTGGGCACCCCCTGATTTGATCTGGAGCCAGCCCATCCTTCCTTGACCAACTCCTTTCCCATGCCAGAGATTCCAGCTGGGATCCTGAGTCTGGGTGGAGGGCTGGGAGGTGAGGGCTTCTCCTGACCCAGATCCCTGCCCACTCTTCCCCCAGCACTGGACACGTGTGACCAGCATCAGCAGTCACAACAGAGGAGTGCTGGCAACCCTTCTGCAGCCACAGCCCTTCCCAAGGTCTGCCATACCCGACCCTGGGCCTTTTCTTCCACTTTCCCTATCAAAGCTGTTGTTGTTGCTGTTTCGTTTTGAGATGGAGTCTCGCTCTGTTGCCCAGGCTGGAGTGCAGTGGCATAATCTCGGCTCACTGCAACCTTTGCCTCCCGGGTTCAAGTGATTCTCTTGTCTCAGCCTCCCGAGTAGCTGGGACTACAGGCACATGCTACCACACCCAGCTAATTTTTGTATTTGTAGTAGAGATGGGATTTCACCATGTTGGCCAGGCTGGTCTCGAACTCCTGACCTCAGGTGATCCGCCCACCTCAGCCTCCTAAAGGGCTGGGATTACAGGCATGAGCCACTGCGCCCGGCCACATAACTTCAGATTTCATACACGGGAAGGCTACATGCCATTTGGGAATTTGAAGAAGAGTCTGCTATAGACTCACCGAGATAAGTGGCTTAATTCATTAATTTTTTTTTTTTTTTTTTTAAA
>NW_016107451.1:274898-321164 GCF_001604975.1 Cebus imitator | reverse complement strand
ATCCACCCACCTTGGCCTCCCAAAGTGCTGGGATTACAGGCGTGAGCCACTCTGCCCAGCAATAGTTTTTTTTTTTTACTTTTGAGACAGAGTTTGGCTCTTGTTGCTCAGGCTGGAGTGCAACGGTGTGATCTCGGCTCACTGCAATCTCCGCCTCCCAGGTTCAAGTGATTCTCCTGCCTCAGCTTCCTGAGTAGCTGGGACTACAGGCACATGCCACCACGCCCAGCTAATTTTTGCATTTGTAGTAGAGATGGGGTTTTACCATGTTAGCCAGGATAGTCTCAATCTCCTGACCTCATGATCCGCCTGCCTTGGTCTCCCAAAGTGCTGGGATTACAGGCATGAGCCACCACTCCCGGCCACCAAGAGTTATTTTTTTAAGTGCCTGTGCCTGTTATGTGTTATAAAAATGCTTTGCAGGAACAAATTGATTTAATCTTCATAGTAACGCTATGATCTAGGTACTGTTGTTCTCGTTTTTTAGATGAGGAAACTGAGGCACAGAGGGAAAGTAACAGCTAGTATGTGGCAGTGCTCCCAGCTACTATGCACACTGCCTCTCAGAGAATAAGGTTTGTACTTGAAGTAGGGGAACGAGGAGGTAATTTCTTTACAAAGAGCAAGAAGGTGGTGTCCACAAACTATAGATGGGTGTTCTTAGTGTCAGTCCTCGTCAAGTTTCAGAGTCAGTTATTAAAGAGGAGGCTTGAAGGCGCTTGGACAAGGAAGAGGTGGACGATCACATCAATGAGTGAGTTCCCTAAGAACTCACTCTACTAGGGGAAGCTTTTTGCTTTTCTGATTAGTTTTCTAGACTCAAAATTAGACAGGTGGTGGAGCAGGAGATTGTGGTTCTGAGTTTCAGCAAGCAATTGTTCTTTTTTCCTGTGGTCAGTCACAGCCTTGCAGATGACACAGAGCAACATGGGCTGGGGATGGCACAGCTGAGGAGGTTGGCGAGTGGACTGCCATCGGCTGAGTTCTGCTCAATGTGTTTAAAGGTGGTTTGGTGAGGGAGGATGTGGCCAGTGTGCTGGTGACATTGCTGATGGCAGGAACCTGGAGCACATCAGATGGCAAGTGTGCAAGATGGCAGAATTGGGAACCAAAGTGTCCTGGAAGCTGAATTCCAGGTCCAAGTCTAGTAGATACTATACTGTTCATTCATTTGTTCATTCATTCATTCATTTTAGCAAGGTTCCTCACAGTAGACACTATTTATTATTTAATTAATTATTTGTTTTGAGAGGGAGTCTTGCTCTGTCACCAAGGCTGGCGTGCAGTGGTATGATCTCAGCTCACTGCAACCCCCATCTCCAGGGTTCAAGCAATTCTCCTGCCTCAGCCTCCCTAGTAGCTGGGACTACAGGCACGTGCCACCATGCCTGGCTAATTTTTTGTATTTTTAGTAAAGACTGATTTCACTGTGTTAGCCAGGATTGACTTGATCTCCTGACCTCATGATCTGCCTGCCTTGGCCTCTCAAAGTGTTGGGATTACAGGCGTGAGCCACCACACATGGCCTATTTATTCTGAGAGTTTCGCTCTTGTCACCCAGGCTGGAATGCAATGGTGCCATCTTGGCTCACTTCCACTTCCACCTCCAGGGTTCAAACAATTCTCCTGCCTCAGCCTCCTGAGTAGCTGGGATTACAGGCACCCACCACAATGCCCCGCTAATTTTTGTATTTTTAGTAGAGATGGGGTTTCACCAAGTTGGTCAGGCTGGTCTCAAACTCCTGACCTCAGGTGATCCACCCACCTTGGCCTCCCAAAGTGCTGGGATCACAGGTGTGAACCACCACGCCTGGCCGGCCGGCCAGCATGCCCGGACACCACGTCAGCTCCCTGCTATCCTTTTTCTTTTTCCAACATGGTCTTGCTCTGTCACCCAGGTGGGAGTACAGTGGTGCGATCTTGGCTCACTGCAACCTCTGCCTCCCAGATTCAAGCAATTCTCCTGCCTCAGCCTCCCAAGTAGCTGGGATTACAGGCACATGCCACCATGCCCTGCTAAATTTTTTTTTTTTTTTTTTTTTTTTTTTGTATTTTTGGTAGAGATGGGGATTTCCCCATGTTGGTCAGGCTGGTCTTGAACTCCTGACCTCATGTCCCGCCCTCCTTGGCCTCACAAAATGCTGCGATTACAGGCATGAGCCACCGCACCTGGCCTCCCTGCTATCCTTTCTTTCTTCCATAACTATCCATTGTGATCCTGCTGTGGGTCAGGCTCTCAAGGAAAACCAGGATACTGCCTTCATGGGCCACACATCCTAGTGGGAGAGACAGGTGGTAAACATATAAACACAGAGACAAGAAATTTTCCCAGTATGACCAATGTGCCAAAGAAACTCACAGGGCATTGAGCTAATGAGCAGCCAATGGGGGTGTGTGGATTCTGGAAAAGGTGGAAGACCTCCCAGGAGAGTGACAGTTGAGCGGAGCCCTGAAGGGCCTGGGGGCGAGAAGCTGCTGTTGATAGGTGTTGAGTGGGTGTTGGGAAGGGGGCACAGGGCACGAGGTGGAAGCATCCTTCTGTGGGGAACAGCAAGTACGAGGCTGTTCTAGAAGCAGAAGGCCATTGTAGCCAGAGCAGAGTCATGACCAACAGGGTCATGAGGCCACGACCCACAGACAGAAGCCAAGATTTCCGTGTAAGTAAGGGAATGGCTTTCTAGCACTTAGAGCTGCCTGAGGATGGCGTGGGTTGCCCGGAGGGAGAGAACTTCCCATCTCTGGAAATGTGCAAGCCATAGTCAAAGCCCCTCTCTGTGGAGGTTACGAGGATGAGACTCAAGCATCCCAAAGGCTGGCTAGAGGACCCTTCATTCCTTCAACCCCTTCACCTTCAGGAGCATCCTTGGTTTGGGGAAGCAGGGAGGGATGTCTGTGGAGTGCACGAAAGAAAGTTCCAGGCCGGGCACGGTGGCTCACGCCTGTCATCACAGCACTTCGGGAGGCCGAGGCCGGTGGATCACCTGAGGTCAGGAGTTCGAGACCAGCCTGGCCAACATGGCGAAACCCCATTTCTACTAAAAATACAAAAATTATCACGCCTGTAGTCCCAGCTACTCGGGAGGCTGAGGCAGGAGACTCGCTTGAACCCAGGAGGCGGAGGTTGCAGTGAGCTGAGATCGCGCCACCGCACTCCAGCCTGGGCAACAGAGCGAGACTCTGTCTCAAAAAGATCCAGCCCCAGACCCCAGGCACCGGGGAGTTTCAGGGGTCGGTGCAGCCCCGGAGACTCGCAGGACAGCACCGCACCCCGTTCCGGGTCCCGCGCAACGCAGAGCTTGAGAGAGACCCCGAGCGTCGTCCTCAGCAGGTCAGTGGCGCCCAGGCGTCAAGCGCCTCGGTTCCCCGTCGCCCCCTCCAGGAGCCCGGGGCAGGCGGGGCCGCTCCTTCCCTCCCCGGGTCCTCGGGCCGTGCCTGCCCCGCCCCGCCCCGCGCCTTTGTTCGGGAGGAGCCGCCTCGGGCAGCCCCCACGGCGCTTGGGACCAGCTGTGACCCCGTCGCCCCCTCCCCGCGGCTGCGCCGGGCGATCAGCGGCGCCACAGCCAGGCCCAGGGCGCGCCCCGGGCGGCGACGCGGCGAGAGCAGGAGCGCGAGGACCCCGGACCCAGTCAGCCCGGGCTCGGGCTGCGCGTGCGCGGCGGCGACGCGGGGGGCGCCAGGTGTGCGGGCGGCGGCAGCGGAGGGCGCGGCTTGGCGCGCGGGGCCGGGCCGGGGTGCGCGCGTGCGCGGCTGGGCGGCTGCGAGGGACCCGCCGCGCGAGGAGGAGGAGGAGCAGGGGGCCGGGCCGAGGGAGGGGGCGAGCCGCGGTTCGGCCTGGTGACCTTCGCTCCGCGTCGGGAGGCAGCGCGCGCCGGGCTGCGCCGCAGGTCAGTGGCCCCGGGGCTGGGATGCCGCAGCCCGGCCGGATCGGGGCGCGCGCCCCGCCGTGGCTGAGGGGAGCCGGAGCGTGTGCGGGGTGTGAACGCGTGCGGGTGCAGACAGACCCCGGCACGTACGGACGGCGCGAGCGGGGCTGCGGTCCCGCGGAGCCCGCCGGCGTCACGGGTGGTGCTGGGGAGGGGGTGACCGTCCCTCGGAAGCCCCTGCGGCGGGGGGCGCTGCGCACACGGCCACCTATGGGGTGTGGGGTGTGTGTGCCCGAGCTGCTCAGCCTGTGAAAGTCTGGCGAGAGAAGCTGGCAGGGATGGAGGTCAGAGAGGGGCTGTTTACAGGTGGCGGCGGAAGGAAAGCCGCCAGGAACCCCAGGAGGACCCTATAGCTAGGCTGGGTTTGCTGCTTTCCCCGAGAGGGCTGAAACCCCATCCCATCCTCGCCCCAGCCTGTGCCTGCTGCAGGGACAGTAGCGTGGGTGCGGGGTGCTGGCTGAGAGGCCTGGAGGGGTCTTTGGGAGCGAGGTCGCTTCTAGCCTGATGCTCATTTCCAGAGGTGTGGGTGGGTGTGGGGGTGCCAGCACCGGGTGGGGGTCCAGGCGTGTGTTCAGGAGACCTCAGGAGTCCGTGTAGACTGTCCTCTGGCTTTGCCAGCACCCGGCGCTGTGTCTGGACTTGGGAGCTGGCTGAGGGGTACCCTTCTTTCCTCCCATTTGTTTTCTGTAGCTCCCCCTGCATCCTTGTTAACAAACCTGAAGGGTGCTTGTGAGCAAGTGGGTTTGCTGGGATGCGCCCCTGTGGAGCGGCCCTCATCAGAGAAGCCTCCGTAGGGAATGACAGGGTTGTCCTGAGCCAGGTGCCGGGGCTCTCGGCTTCGTAGCATGCCTTGTGACCCTGGGGCCGTTCCTCCAGCCCCACAGGCCTCAGTTTCCCATGGCGCACTGCCCTCCGGGTCTTCCTGCTGCGGGGTGGGGAGTAAACAGCTCGCACAGCTGCCTGGGAGGCGGGAGTGACTCAGGGCCTGTGAGGTCTTGGGCAGTGATTTTTCAGGGAAAGTCCCGGCACATCTTTTTGACTTAGGAAGGAGTTGGGGGAGGCTCTGGCCTCACGTCCAAGCCGTGGTGCTGGGATTTCTGAGTCCAGAGGTAGGGTGGGGTGGGCATCTGCTGGACCTGGCTGCTCAGGCTTCAAGAAGCTGGCCCAGATGCCTCCTCCCTTCCCAGATGTTGAGGAGTTGGAGAGGGATGGGGCCGGGGGGTCCTGGTAGCTGGGTGGGGTGGGGGCTGGCTGGGAAGAGCTGCAGCAGCCACTCTTGGCCCCTGTGGTTGATGCTTCTGGGCAGAGACAGATGCTAAGCTTGGGTAGGGTCAGGGCGGGTCTAAGTGGGACTGCGCAGCTCAGGGTGTTGAGGTGATTTGGTGGGAGGCGGCGTCAGCTGCAGAGAAGAGGACCCTGCTTCTGGAAGTGTGCTTGCAGCCCCCCTCACTCTCTTTCTGGGACCCTGTCTGATCCACTTTGGCTGAGCCACCATGGCTCAGAATGATTTGAGCCTGGGAAAGGGACCTTGGCATGGATGGGGTTGGTGGCAGGGTCTCATAGTGGTTAAGCATGAAGGCCCTGCTGCTGTCACTCAGACCTGGGTGTGAGTCCCAGCCCCACCACCTACCGCTGTCCCTCCTCCTGCATTCCCCTCAATGGGAGGGAGAGACTTGCAGGCCATGGCATGTTTGGGAAGTGATCTCGGGAAGGAAGGGCGAGGACCGGGGTTCGAAGGAGAGGAAGGGAAAGCAGCTATTTTATTATTCCCACCACTCTCCTGGGCGGTCTCCAGGGAGCCGTACAGACGGAGAAGTGCTCTGCTGAGGAGAGGAACAGGGAAGTATTTATCTACTAGCCCCGTCCCCTGCCTGTCAAGGGCGGCTCCATGGATGTTAACTCCCGTGTGTACTTCCAGAGGCACATGTGTGGGGCTCAGGTTGCTTCCTGTGGGCACCCCACACGGCTGCTCCCAAAAAGGCCCAGCTGGCCTTACATGAAGCACTGTCCCATTGCACCTGTAAGATGTTGCTTGGAGCCTGTGGGGACTGGTCATTGCAGCAGTGGCTGAGAGGTGGGGGAGAGAGGGCTGGAAGCAGCGCACTGAGGTGTCTGCCGCTGCATGACCTTGGGCAAGTGACCTGACTTCTCTGAGCCTCGGTTTCCTTATCTGGGTGTTTTAGGTGTTAATACGATATTTATTGAATTTTTTTTTTTCTTGAGACCGAGTCTTGCCCTGTCACCCAGGCTGAAGTGCAGCGGCGCGCTCTTGGCTCACTACAACCTCTGCTTCCCGGGTTCAAGCAATTCTCCTGCCTCAGCCTCCCGAGTAGCTGGGACTACAGGCACATGCCACCATGCCCGGCTAATTTTTGTATGTTTAGTAGAGATGGGGGTTTTACCATGTTGGTCAGGCTGGCCTTGAACTCCTGACCTCAGGTGATCCATCCACCTCGGCCTCCCAAATTGCTGGGATTACAGGCATAAGCCACCACACCCCGCCTGTTATTTATTGAATTTTTGAACATGGTGCTGGGCCCGTAGCAAGAGCTTCCCCAGGGGTATTTCTGTATAGCCAGGAAGATCACATGCACAGGGTGGCTCATTCACTCAGCTGGAGGGGGTCTGCATAAGATGACCTCTAAAGACCCCTCCTGGTCATGGGACCTGGAACTCGGGCCAGACTACTGACCTGGTCAGTTCCTCTAGGGCTGTGGCTCAGTTTCCCAGACCTCCTGAATGCTTCTGTTTCACAGTCTGTGAATTGGAGTCGGCGATGTCTTGCTCCTGGGCTGGCCGCTCAGTTGTACCTCTCCCTGGGCTCTGCCCCAGGAGGACATACAAGCCCAGTGCTGGCAGAGGGGGGCGAGGGGAGCAGGCAGCTCAGAAGCAGGTGCTTGAAGGAGGAGTGGAGGAGGGTGGATGCTGGCATTTGGAGCTGGCATATGGTCATGGGCTCCGGTCTGGGCCACAGTCAATGGAGGAGGACAAGGCAGGGGGCTGGGGGAGGGCTAGAGAAATGCAGAGCAGGAAAGGAAGCTGAGTGGCTTGGCAGAAGGTGGCAAGAAAGATGGAAGAGCCAGGGCCAGGAGGTGGGTTGGCAGCCTTGTGTGTGGAGATTCACAGTGTCTGTGGAGGTGGTGGCCAAATGGGAGAGAGATGGGGTGGCATGAGGGGAGGGAGAGCAGAAGGTGAGGTCGAGCTGGGGCTTCCCAGGGTGTACGCTGGGGCAGGCTGCTTAGTTCACGCACAGTATCCACAGGCCTCCTCATTCTTTTCGTGGTATCCACCTGCCCCTCCCAGGCCACCACCCCCTTTGACAGGGGAGGAGCTGTCTGCAAACACTTCGGTCCGGTTATGAGTGGCGATTGGAGGAGGTCCAGCAGTTCCTTTGCCAAGGCCTGTTGCCATGGCGCCATGACGGCCCTTGTCTGCCGACCCTCTCCCATCTCTGAGCAATGTGCCACCCGCTCCAGGAGAGGTCACATTGTGTGGAAGGTATCCAGCTGCCTCTTGCTCATGCATGGCCAGCTCAGGCTGGCCTTACAAAGGTCACTGCCTTCATCCCCCTGCCTGCAGGCAAGGTCACCCCGGGCCTACGATGGCAGGTGCAGCAGCTGCTGTCTTCATTACAGTCATTTAAAGGCTACTCCGATTTCTGCCATTTGTTTTTAATAAGTTTAATGAAAAATAAAACAACAATACCAGCCTATCCATCGACTCCCCCCACCATTTTTTTTTTTTTTTTGAGATAGAGTCCCCCTCTGTTGCCCAGGCTGGAGTGCAATGGCACAATCTCGGCTCACTGCAAACTCTGCCTCCTGGGTTCAAGTGATTCTCCTGCCTCAGCCTCCTGAGTAGCTGGAGCTGTAGGTATGCACCACCTTGCCTGGCTAATTTTTCTATTTTTAGTAGATACAGGGTTTCACCAGGTTGGTCAGGCTGGTCTTGAACTCCTGACCTCGTGATCCACCTGCCTTGGCCGTCCAAAGTGCTGGGATTACGGGTGAGAGCTACCGTGCCTGGCCTGACTCCCCTTTTAAAGAGGGCGTCTTATGGATGACATTCTTCTTGTCCACACCTCTTGCGATGCTTTGGTGCCTGTCTAGCAGGAAGTCCTGCCTCATGTCTGATCTCAGCCTGACATGCTGCACTTTTTTTGGATATGTTGTGTGTTTTTGTTTCTCTATTTGTTGTGATCCTTCCAGATGGTTATAAGGCGATTCCTGTCCACCTGCTCAGGATCTGAAGCAGACTCAGGTGCACCTAAGGCAGGTGTGATACCAAGGCAAGGACTGTGCTTTGGGGGATCCGGCCTGAGACACGGCAGTGCTGAGCCCAGGCCCTGCCCACGCTCTGGTTCTGGACCTGTGGCTTGCTCTCAAGGCCAGCTGGTTCCCACTGCCTTCCCTAGTTCAAATCCAGGATTACTGGCCTCCTTCTTGGAGCATGCTGGGCCCACTGGCTGGGCTCTGCCGGGTCTGGGTCAGCAGATGGCAGTGGGCGTGGGCACCTGGGGGACCTTGGCACAGCCAGGGCCCTGCCGATGAGATGGCTGGCAATGAGCAAGAGCAGGAGGGGAGAGACAGGGAGGGACAGGCTGTCGGGAACATGGAGGTGTGCCTGTGCTCGGCGTGCACACGTGGCTTTGCAGGGCTCGTTGCTGGATTGCTGTGTCTGGACATCTCTGGGTGGCTCCGCGTGGCTCTTCTGAGCACATCTCTGTGTGTGCACTGTTGTGTGCTTTGGCTTGTTCATGGGTACTTTTCTCTGGATATGTGTGCCAGCCACCTACTGGGTGCTCTCTAGGGTTCTCGGTAGTGCACCCATCTGGATGGCAGGTGATACTTTTTCCCTGCAGGATTTCCTGCCCCCATTGAGACTCTCTTGTGTCTTCTGCCAGGCCCCGTTCTACCCTCTCTGCAGGCTTCCTTACCCTGTTCCTCCCTCTGCCTTGAGGAAGTTGCTCCTCCCCCTCTGGCTGTGTGGGCGCCTGCTGCCTTCTGGGGAGGCCCTCAAGAGGGACAGCAAGTCCAACCTCCAGCCCCATTCTCCTGCGCTGAGGGTGATGGGCTCAAGCTCTGGGTTGAGGCAATGAGTCAGGGATGGCTGCAGGGGTGGGCAGGGGTGGCCTGTGTGCCAGCATGCTGCAGGGAAGCGTGTGCTCCTGCCCCTCCACCTGACCCGCCCTCAGTGACTTGGGCACCAGTGCAGCTGTGATAAGGCTCCCTTACTTGGCTATTCATACCCTCTTCTCAGTAGCCCTGGTTGGCACAGTTTCTGATGTGGAGCAGAGTGGTCTCTGGGGCTCTGGGCATCCACTGGGGGCCTTGGCCTTAGCATAATTCATCCCACCATAATCATTGGTGTTTATGGAGCTCTTCCTGCACCAGGCCCTGGACTCCACACTGTACATGTAATCAGCTCATTTACTCCTCAGAACAGTTCCATTCCAGGGGATAGTAGTCTTATTGGGTGGGTTCAAAAAGCATCCCTGGCTGGGCATGGTGGCTCACACCTGTAATCCCAGCACTGGGGAGGCCGAAGTGGGTGGATCACCTGAGGTCAGGAGTTCGAGATCAGCCTGGCCAACATGGTGAAACCCCGTCTCTACTAAAAATATAAAAAAATTAGCTGGCCGTGGTAGCATGCACCTGTAATCCCAGCTACTTGGGAGGCTGAGAATTGCTTGAACCCGGGAGGTGGAGGTGCCACTGCATTCCAGCCTGGGTAACAGAGTGAGACTCTGTCTAAAAAAAAAAAAAAAAAAGCATCCCATTCTATGAGGACGTTTTCCCATTTTATGAGGAAGTAGAGGCTCAGAGAGCCTGTTTTACTTCCACAGGGTTACATGGCAAGTAACTGATAGAGCCAGGTTTTGAACCCAGGCCTGTTCTGCGGTTCCCTCCACTCTTCACAAGGCTGTGTCTTCTCATCTTGGCAGTCTCCCTCTCAGAGAGGCCATCCCACATCACCCCCTGTACACAGGGCTCCCTAGCCATCCGGTCCCATTTGGATCCGATCACCCTATTGTAAATACCTGCATAAAGGTAGCCCTCTTTTATCCTCTACCTCCTAAGCCCCTCCTCCCCACCTAGATCGGGGCCTGTCCGTCTTGCTTACTAAAGTATCCTTAGAGCTAGCGGGCAGCTTGGAACACAGTAGGCATGCAATAAGCATTTGGTGAGTGAATGAATTAATGACTGAAGAGAGGTCCGACTCCAGACCTAGGCTCGAAATCCCTCCTCTGTACTGTCTTTTACACAGCAGGGACCATGGCAGAGTGGCAGGCACACAGGCTCTGGAGCCAGCTTGCTTGGTTCAAATTCTGGCCCTGCCAGTGTGATGGTTATCTAATGCTGCTTAATAAACCACCAAAAGCTTATGGCTTAAAACAATGATGACATTGATTTTGCCCATGAATCTGCAATGTGGGCAGGGTTCAGTGGGGATAACGCTTCTCCACTCAGCACTGGCTGGAGTGGTTCAAGGTCTAGGGGCTGAAGTCATCTGAAGGCTCTGTTGCTCACACATCTGGTGTTTGTTGCTGACTGTTGACTTTGGGTCAGTTCCTCTGCATGTGGGCCTCTCTATGTGCTGTCTCTATGTGCTGTCTCCACGTGCTAGATTGGGCTTCCTCCCAGCATGGTGGCTGAGCTAAGGGACAAGCATACCCGGAAAGAGAGCCAGGTGGAAGCTATTTCACTTTTTATTTTATTTTATTTTATTTATTTATTTAGAGATGGAGTCTCGTCTGTTGTCCAGGCTGGAGTGCAGTGGCATGATTTTGGCTCATTGCAACCTTCGCCTCCTGGATTCAAGCAATACTCCTGCCTCAGCCTCCCAAGTAGCTGGGATTACAGGCGTCCGCCACCATGCCTGGCTAATTTTGGAATTTTTAGTAGAAACAAGGTTTTGCCATATTTGCCAGGCTGGTCTTGAACTCCTGACCTCAAGTAATCTACCAGCCTTGGCCTCCCAAAGTGCTGGAATTATAGGGGTGAGCCTCCTCACCTGGCCAGCAGTTTATTCTTTCTTTGGAGATGGAGTCTTGCTCTGTCACCCAAGCTGGAGTGCAGTGGTGTGATCTTGGCTCACTGCAGCCTCTGCCTCCCAGGTTCAAGCGATTCTTCTGCTTCAGCCTCTCGAGTAGCCGGGATTACAGGCAGGCACCACCATGCCCAGCTAATTTTTGTATTTTTAGTTGAGACGGGGTTTCACCATGTTGGCCGGACTGGTCTTGAACTCCTGACTTCAGGTGATCCGCTCACCTCGGCCTCCCAAAGTGCTGGGATTACAGGTGTGAGCCACTGCGCCTGGCCAATTCTTTTAGCAACAGGTACACTTTTGCCATGGACCCCCTGGCCACAGGTGAGGCTTGGATCTGCCCAAACGACAGGGTCTGTCCCTGAATCCCCACTCACTCTCGTGTAGTCCAGGGGGCATCTTACTGTGCAGAGCCCTGCTGAGGGTGGGGCCTGTAATGGGGAGGGAATGGGGAGCTTGAATGGAAAAGGCCTTTGCTGTCCCAGTTGATTATCTCATTCCAGGTCAACCCTGCTCCCTTCAAGGGGCCTGGGGCAAGTGTTGCTGATGGAGACACCATGAGGCTGGGGCTTGGGCTGAATTGCTCTGGGCCTGGGGCTGGGGTGAACACCACCAGGACCCCCATCTTTATCCAGGGAAAATCAGGATAGTGAGCCCTGAACACACTGTGTTTGAGCTGAGGGCGCTCTTCGCCTCTTCCTGTCCCTGCCGCCTGCTTCCACGTGAGTCACTCTTCATCTGCCTGAGGCATCGTCCCCTGGCCTTGCTTGCCAGCCTCGGGGAGGAATCTCAGGGAGAATCTCAGGGTTTGCTCCTTGTGGTCCAGGTTGGGCTGCTCCTGAGCAGGACATTGGCAGGGGGCCCAGGAAGGATCTGGGGGTTTGCTCGAGCCCAGCCTGGCAGCATCTCCCATCTAACGCAGCCCTCACTTGGGGCCTGCGTTGCCGTGAGCCTTCCCTGAAGGAATGGCAGAAGGGCTGAGAGGGGGGCTCTGGGTTTGAATTCTCCTGTGACCTTCCAGCCCTGTGGGCTTGGACAAGTCTCTTAACCTCTCTGAGGCTCTAGTCCTCACCAGGAGGGGACTGGTATGGTAAGAATGAAAGGAAAAAATAATATGACATCTTTTTTTTTTTTTTTTTTTGACTTAGTTTTGTTTTTGTTTTCTCTCTCTCTCTCTCTCTATATATATATGACGGATTCTCGCTCTGTCACCCAGGCTAGAGTGCAGTGGCGAAATCTCGGCTTAATGCAACCTCTACTTCCTGGGTTCAAGCCATCCTCCTGCCTCAGCCTCCCGAGTAGCTGGGACTACAGGCACGCATTGCCACACCCAGTATTTTTAGTAGAGACGGGGTTTTGCCATGTTGGTCAGGCTGGTCTTGAACTCCTGACCTCAGGTGATACACCTGCCTTAGCCTCCCAAAATGCTGGGCTGACAGGTGTGAGCCACCGTGCCCGGCCTGAAGTTATTCTTCACAGATGAAAAACCTGAAGCGGAGAGAGTTTAAGTGGTTTCCCCACAGCTCCTTTAGTGTCAGAACTGGGGCTGGAGTCCGTGTGTTCTGACACAAGGTGGTGGTTGCTTCTCTTCTGCAACAAGGAGGATTTCCCCCTTCCCTCAACCCCTTTCTCCAGAGGGCAGCAGGGCTGCCATCCTAGAACTAAGCCCAAGAAGATGCTCCCTTTCCTCCTCGCACCACCCAAGCTTGCCTGCAGGGGGCGCGAACGCCCACCTTTTGGCCTGTCTTGTGAGGTGCCAGGTGCCCTGACAAGCTTAGTAGGGGAGGGCTGGAGTGACCCAGCTGCATGGGTGTGGGCAAAGAGGTAGCCGTGTGCCCCCATTTCGTGAGAAGCCCTTCAGGCATCCTCCAGCGTCCAAGCCTTTCTTTTATATTACATTTTTATTATTTTATTATTTTTTATTTTTTTTATTTTTTATTTTTTTTGAGACGGAGTTTCGCTCTTGTTACCCAGGCTGGAGTGCAATGGCGCGATCTCGGCTCACCGCAACCTCCGCCTCCTGGGTTCAGGCGATTCTCCTGCCTCAGCTTCCTGAGTACCTGGGATTACAGGCACACGCCACCATGCCCGGCTAATGTTTTGTATTTTTAGTAGAGACGGGGTTTCACCATGTTGACCAGGATGGTCTCGATCTCTTGACCTCGTGATCTACCCGCCTCGGCCTCCCAAAGTGCTGGGATTACAGGCTTGAGCCACTGCGCCCGGCCTATTTTTTTATTTTTTGAGACAGAGTTTCACTCTGTCTCCAAGGTTGGAGTGCAGTGGTGAGATCTCTGCTCACTGCAACCTCTGCCTCCCCAGTTCAAGCAATTCTCCTGCCTCAGCCTCCCGAGTAGCTGGGTTACAGGCACCTGCCACCACACCTGGCTAATTTGGAAGTTTTAGTAGAGGCGGGGTTTTTGCCATTTTTGGCCAAGTTTGTCTTGAACTTCTGACCTCAGGTGATCCACCCCCTTCCCACCAAAGTGCTGGGATTGCAGGTGTAAACCACCACCCCTGGCCTTTCTTTTTTCTTTTTTTTGGGAGATGAAGTCTTGCTCTGTCCCCAGGCTGGAGTGCAGGGGCGAGATCTCTGCTTACTGCAACCTCCGTCTCCCAGGTTCAGGCGTTTTCCTGCCTCAGCCTCCCAAGTAGCTGGGATTACAGGTGCCCACCACCACACCTGGCTAATTTTTGTATTTTTAGTAGAGACAAGGTTTCACTGTGTTGGCCAGGCTGGTCTTGAACTCCTGACCTCAAGTGATCCACCTGCCTTAGCCTCCAAAGTGCTAGAATTACAGGCATGAGCCACCATGTCCGGCTTTGGCTTTGTTTTGAGACAGGGTCTTACTCTTTGCCCACACTGGAGTGCAGTGGCATGGTCATAGCTTACTGCAACCCCAACCTCCTGGCCTGGAGTGACCCTTCCACGTCAGCCTCCCAGGTATCTGGGACTACAGGCGCACAGCATCATGCCTGGCTAATTAAAAATTTTTTTTGTACAGACGGGGTCTTACTATGTTGCTGGGACTGGTCTCAAACTCCTGGTCTCAAGCAGCCCTCCTGCCTTGGCCTTCCAAGGTGCTGGGATTACAGGTCTGTGCCACTGCACACTATGGCTGCTTTTTGAAACTTGGAGTTTTAGGATATCTTCATATATAAACATATATTAAACGCTACCTGGTTATTTTCAGTGGCTATGTAGTATTCTGTCGTATGCTTATTCTGCAGTGTAGTTAATCCTTGGTGATCATTTATTTTTTGAATTTGCTGTTACAATGATTTGATTAATGTCTGTATGCATAGATCTTGTCAACTTGTATGAGTTAACCTGTGCAATAAATTTCTAAAAACAAAATGGTTGGCACCAAGGGTATGTACACTTAAACAATTTTGCTGGAGTGTGTTAGTCAGTGTTCTGCAGAGAAGTACAACTAATAGGAGATATATACATATGTATGCAGGGGTGTGTGTGTGTGTGTGTGTGTGCATGCGCACGTGTAGATTTATTATGAGGGATTGGTTCATGCAATTTGTGTTTTTTTGTTTGTTTTGAGATGGAGTCTGGCTCTGTCGTCCAGGCAGGAGTGCAGTGGCACAATCTTGGCTCACTGCAACCTCTGCCTCCCTGGTTCAAGCGATTCTCCTGCCTCAGCCTCCCAAGTAGCTGGGATTACAGGTGCCTGCCACCAGGCTCAGCTAATTTTTTTGTATTTTTAGTAGAGATGGGGGTTTCACCATGTTGATCAGGCTGGTCTTGAACTCCTGACCTCAAGTGATTCGCCTGCCTTGGCCTCCCAAAGGGCTGGAATTACTGAGCTCAACCAGGCGTGAGGCACTGCACCTGGCCAGGTTCATGCAATTTTGGAAACCGCGAAGTCCCACGATTTGCTGTCTGTTAGCTGGGGATCCAGGAAGGCTGGTGGCATAGCTCTAGTCCAAGTCCTAAGACACAAGAACCAGGAGTGCTGATAGCTGAGGGCAGAAGACGGGTGTCTCAGCTCAGGCAGAAAATCAACTCTCCCTTCCTCCACTGTTTTGGCAAGCCCTCAATATGTTGGATGATGCCTGCCCACATTGGTAAAGGGGCATCTTCTTTACTTACTCTACCAATTCAAAGGCGAATCTCTTCTAGAAACAACTCACAGACATACCCAGAAATAATGTTTCATCAGTTATGGAGACATCCCCTAGCCCAGTCAAATTGACACTTAACATTAACCAGCACAGAGATATTGTCAAATATCTACACATAAATGGGATGCCTGCCTGATTCCTATACCTTTACACCATTATCAATTTTTTTTTCTTTTGAGACGGAGTCTGTGCTCTGTCACCCAGGCTGGAGTGCAGTGACACAATCATGGCTCACTGGAACCTCTTTGTTCTGGGCTCAAGTGATCCTCTCACCTCAGCCTCCCCAGTAGCTGGGACTACAGGTGCCTGCCATCATACCCCACTAATTTTTGATTTTTTGTAGAGATTGGGTTCCACCACGTTGCCCAGACTGGTCTTGAACTCCTGAGCTCAAGTGATCCGCCCCCCTTGGCCTCCCAAAGTGCTGGGATTACAGACATGAGCTACCACGCCTGGCATTATCAATTTTTAAAAAACTTTATCTGATGGGTAATAGTGATACCTTGGCTTTTTTTTTTTGAGTTGGAGTCTTGCTCTTTCGCCCAGGCTAGAGTGCAAATGGCATGATCTCGGATCACTGCAACCTCCGCCTCCTGGATTCAAGTGATTCTCCTGCCTCAGCCTCCCGAGTAGCTGGGACTACAGGTGCATGCCACCACGTCCAGCTAATTTTTTGTATTTTTAGTAGAGACAGGGTTTCACCATGTTAGCCAGGATGGTCTTGATCTCCTGACCTCGTGATCCACCGGCCTTGGCCTCCCAAAGTGCTGAGATTACAGGCATGAGCCACCTCGCCCAGCCGATACCTTGTTATTATTTAAAATTTTTAATTGTAGTAAAATTTGTAGCTTCTCTAGTTCATAGCCATGTATTGCTAGCAACTGTTTTGGTCTCGGGCCTTACTGAACAGATAAAAATAAACTGTTCAGTCATTTTGGGGAACTGAGGTGGGCAGAGCACCTGAAGTCAGAAGTTCAAGAGCAGCCTAACCAACATGGTGAAGCCCTGTCTCTACTGAAAAAAAAAAAAAAAAAAAAAAAAAAAAATTCGTCAGGCATGGTGGGATGTACCAGTAGTCCCAGCTACTCGGGAGGCTGAGGCAGGAGAACTGCTTGACCCCGGGAGGCAGAGGCTGCAGTGAGCCAAGACTGCAGCAGTGCGTTCCAGCCTGGGTGACAGAGCGAGACTCCATCTCAAATAAAAAAAGAAAAAGATAATAAAAAGTCCTGGCGCAGTGTCTCATGCCTGTAATCCCATCACTTTGGGAGGTGAAGGTGGGCAGATCACAAGGTGAGGAGATCGAGACAATCCTAACACTGTGAAACCCCATCTCTACTAAAAATGCAAAAAATTAGCTGGGCGTGGTGGTGCGCACCTGTAACCCCAGCAACTCGGAAGGCTGAGGCAGGGGAATTGCTTGAACCCAGGAGGTAGAGGTTGCTGTGAGCCAATAACGCACCGCTGCACTCCAGTCTGGGCGACAGAGCAAGACTCCTCAAAAAAACAAAAGAGAATAAATTGTGCAATCTTGGTACGTCAGGGCCCTGCTCTTGGAATCCGTTTTCACAAGCCCTCCTTTTGCAATCTGCCATCATCTTGCTTTTCAGCACTTGAGCAATGGGAAATTCAGTCTGGCCCTTGAGATAGTGCAGGCAGGGCAGTGATCTGTGGACTGAATATCACTAGGCAGATGTGCAATCACTGTGCAGTCATTTTGGGAAACTGAGGTGGGCAGAGCACTTGAGGTCAGGAGTTCAAGACCAGCCTGGCCAACGGGAGTTTAAGACCAGCCTGGCAGGATGAACGGAAGGGACAATGTGGTTTCCTCTGCTTGGGCAGCTCAGACCTCACAGCCACCAGTGGGAGCTGAAAGATGAGACAAGCTCCTTTCCCAGGCATGGGATGAGGCAGTTACAGGAAGCTTAGGAAACAGATGTCCAAGAGAAGTAAGCGCTAGGTGGTCTGACCCAGATCCTCCGCCGTCCAGGCAGTACCCATCCAGCCCCAGTACCAACCCCCTGGAGCTCAGCTCTCATCCCAGCTCCACCTCCAAGTCACTGGGGGGCAGGTCATCTACTGTCTTCGGGCTTCAGTCTACTATTCATCCAAGGGAGATGTAGATTGACCTCTGCTTCCTTCATAAATCACATGAAGACAGAGGATGATGGGGAGGCCAGGCACAGTGGCTCCTGCCTGTAATCTTAGCACTTTTGGAGGCCAAGGCAGGTGGATCATTTGAGGTCAGGAGTTTGAGACCAGCCTGGTCAATATGGCGAAACCCTGTCACCACTAAAAATACAGAAATTAGCTGGGGTGATGGTGGGCGCCTGTAATCCAGCTACTCGGGAGGCTCAGGCAGGAGAATCACTTGAACCCGGGAGGTGGAGGTTGCAGTGAGCTGAGATCGCGCCATTGCACTCCAGCCTGAGTGACAGAGTGAGACTCTGCCTCTAAAAAAGAAAACAAAAAAAAGCCCATCAAACTGGGTGGGTTCCCTGGACCTCTGCCCTGGGGTTGGGACTCTGGCTGGGACTTACCCCCAGGCTGGTCCCCCAGGAACCCCCACAGCCCTTGTGACTTGTGACCCACAGCAGGCTCTGGGAAGCATTAGGAGCCTGAGAGAGAAGGAGCCCATCCAGCCAGGCGGTGCGGGGGCCCGGGCGCTTGCTCCTTCCCTCTTCATTATTCTCTCCCCTGTGATGAGCTGAGCGTTGCTTTAGGATTCTCGTTTTCCCATCTGTAACATGGGCACTGACGAACTGTGTATTTTTGCCGGTTCCAGAATGAGTGGGGCCAATAATCATCAAGCCGGGTTAATGTGGTTGGATTCCTTCACTTCCCTGAGCCTCAGTGTCCCTGTCTGTAAACTAACAGGGCACCATCTCAGTGGGGTTTGTGAGGCTGAAGTGAGCTAAGCGGTTCGGTCTGTGCTGGCCCACAGGAGACTCGAAGATGCCGGTGCTGCCCTCTTGGGCCCGTAGCTTGTCCTCCTCTCCCTGCTGGCTGCCTGGCTGCCGAGTCAGCAGAGCTGTGGGAGGAAGCTGGGCTGTGCTTAGTGGGGCCAGGAGGGCTGGGCCTGCCTCACAGAGTGCTTCCCTTTTCTCTCTCTTTTTTTTTTGAGATGGAGTCTCACGCTGTCACCCAGGCTGGAGTGCAGTGCCACGGTCTCGGCTCACTGCAACCTCCGCCTCCCAAGTTCAAATGATTCTCCTGCCTCAGCCTCCCAAGGAGCTGGCATTATGGGCACTGGCCACCACGCTCAGATAATATTTGTATTTTTAGTAGAGTTGGGGTTTCACCATGTTGGTCAGGCTGGTCTTGAACTCCTGACCTCAGGTGACCCACCCGCCTCAGACTCCCAAAGTGCTGGGATTACAGGTATGAGCCACTGTGCCCGGCTGCTTCCCTTTTCTCTGGACTCACAATCCTTCCCAGAGAGCATGAGGTCCTCTTGCTGTGCACTGCTCATGGAAGAGGAACTAAGGGGTCAGAGCAGGGGGGTCGGGAAGCTGAGCGGGACTGAAGCAGGGGCAGAATCGCCCTCAACAGTAATGACAACAGCTCCTGTGATGGCGCTGGAGCCCTGTGCTGAGTGTTTCCGTTCACCGATGACCTCGTGAGGGTGGTGGCAGCCTTCCAATTATGGAAGAGAAAACCAAGGCCTAGAGAAGTTAGCTAACTTGCCTGAGGTCATGGGGCCCCAAGGAGAGGAAGGGAGGGCGGGAAAAGCCGGCTCTTGAAGTGCCATGAAAAGCCGCCTGGGAGAGGCCCTTCCCTCTTTCAGCCCTCACTCTGGGAGTGCCTGGACCACTGCGTCCTTCTGGTTTCTCCAAGCTTCCTGGACCCCAGTGGCGTCTAAGAAGTCCAGGCTGCTGTGAGTTCTGCACCCCTGCCTGCTGTGAGGCAGCCAGCCTAGTTCTGTTCCTTGGCCAGGTGTCTGAATCATGAGTCTTGTTTGTGGCTGTCAGGGAGCGCACCCCCAGATGGGGGAAACCAGCCTTAGAGTGGCAGCAGCGGAGGCTTGAAATGCGCCCCTTGCCTCGTCTGCAGGCTGCCTTTCAGATGTCTGGGCCTGGGCCCGGGCCCGAGCACTTCCCGGCTCTGGGAACACTTGGTCCAGATGTTCATACCTGGCCTTTACCTGGGTGTCTCCATAGACTGGGAGGCCCCAGATAAGAGCATCTGTCAGCTTTATCTTCTAGAACACATGTGGCAGGCAACATTCACATGTGGTCAGTGTGGGTGGTGGGTGTGCCCAGGTGTGATGTCACTCTCACCCCACTTCTCTCTCATGCATAAAAGCACATCCAAGTATACTCCAAAGATGGGCCTGTCATTAACTCCCTCTGACTGATTTAAAAAAAAAGAAATTTGCAACCCATGCAACACCCCCTGCCCCAGCACCTCCCGACTGAGGCTGTGGGCTGTGTCTGGCTCACCCTGGTGCTTTCTGCACCCAGCGTGGTGCTTGGCCTAGAGCAGGTGTTGCTGTTGGTGGCGGGAGCAGGCCGAGCGGCCAGCTGTGAAAGAAATCCAGCTCATACTGGCCTTAGGAATAAAGACACGGTAGTGCTGGCTCTCCCACACCCGGGGTCAGCTGGCTCCTGGCACGGCTTGATCCTGGAGCTCAGATGATGCCCTTAAGACTCTGTCTTTCAGCTGGGTGTGGTGGCTTACGCCTATAATCCCAGCTACTTGGGAGGCTGAGGCAGGAGAATTTCTTGAATCCAGGAGGCAGAGGTTGCAGTGCGCCAAGATCATGCCACTGCACTCCAGCCTGAGTGACGGAGGGAGACTCTTCTCAAAAAATAAAAAAAGACGCGCTCTTCCTCCCGTTTCCCCGTCTCTGTCAGTTCTCATCCCTGCCTTCCTGTAGGTCAGTTTCATTTTCCCGCACTCTCCACTGCTGCAGGCTTTGGTCTCGTGCTTTAGCAGGGGAAGCCTCCTGGGAAGGTGTCTTCTTGGGTTCACTTAGGTCTCCTGAACCAGTCCCCACAGCCAGGAGCGGATGCCCTGGTTGGCCAGGCCTGGTCAGGTGCCCACTTCTGACCCTGGAGGCAGATTGAGTGCAGAGCTGTTTTTGCAGAGGAAGGTTAGATAGAGGCAGGGCAGGTAGGACCCAAGGTGTCCATGGTACCTGTTGAGCATTTCCTGGGTGTGAGTGGGTGCCACTGGGGCGATGGGCACTTGTGGTACTCTGGAGTGGCCATCCAGGTGGAAGCCAGCAGCCTGAAGCCACCCCAAAGCATGAACCACACAATCCTAACTTTCCTGGAGCAGAGGTGAGGGTGGGGGGAAGCCTCTGGGCTCCTGCTAAGGGCTCGCTGCCTTGGAGGAAGAGAGTCAGCCCCGAGCCTTGCACTGGTTCAGGACCCTGAAGCTGCTCCCCCAGTCCACCCAGGGCTTGAGACCCCTTGGTGTCCCCTGCTGTGAAGGAGTCAAGAAAATAGAAATCCTGTGCTCTTGGTCCATAGGTTGGGGTTCGCTCCTGGCACCTCAGCATGGAGTCTGGGACCTTCAAATGGCAGCAGGCCCGAGAGGAGACTTCAGGAGGGTTGGCTGGAGAGAGAGGCCAATGGCACCCTTTCTCCACTGCTTGGGGGGTAGGGCGGGGCCTGGGGTCCTGTCTGTGCCCACCCACCCCTGTGTCTATTGTAGTGTATGTACCACATCCCTTTGAGGGGCTGCCATTAGTAAGTGCCTGCTGTATACCAGGCATGACCAGCACCAGTGCATGCAGGGATGAGGACTGGCGCTGAGGTTCAGCTGGGAAGAGAAGTTCACCTCACACGGGTACTGTCCACCCAGCCTATACTGCCAGTGAAGCATGGCACTGCTCTGACATCTGTCTAGACCCTTGGGGGGCTGCCAGGTACAGCTCTGTGCCTGTGTGTGTACATGTGAATGCACCTAGAGTTGTGCGTGTGGTGTGCGTGTGGTCTGCGTGTGTTGATGAGTGACTGTGAGCACATGTGCATGCATTCAGGTCTGTGTGCGTGTCCAGTGGGGAGCTGTCAGTCGATGAGAAGGGTGTGCAGGTGTGTCTAATGATGCCTCTGTGGAGTTGCATGAGTGTGCATTTGTGCACACGAGTGTGCAGCGCTGTGATCTGGGGTGTGTGCAGGTGTCTGATGAGATGCATGTCAGCATGCATGTATCTGTGTGTACCTGGGTCTCCTGTGCGTGCATGTGCCCATGTGTGCATCCCATGTGCCCCCATGCCCACAAATGTGCATGTATACTTACATCCATGTGTGCCAGTGTAATGACATGTGTGGCTGTTTCCTCTGGCATATGCTGAGCCATGGTGGAGCAGGCTGGCAAAGGTCCCTGTCTCAGGCAGCCCTTGGGAGTGGGCGTGAAGGACTCCAGTGCTCAGGCACCTCTGAGGCTTCCAGCTGCATCTTTCTGTCACTCCTAGGCATGGCTGTGGGAATCCTTTGGGTGCCTTTGGGTTCTGGGAAGCTGGGGCTGTGTGGGCCGGGCTGCAAACTGGGCTGTGGAGCAATCTGCCAGCCGAGCCCCTTCCGGAGCTGTGGGTTCTTCTGGGTGTGGGGAAGCTGCCCTCCACCACCTCCTCGGCCTATCTTGGTGCCTCCTGGAGAGCAGGACACACCTCCCAGCCTGCAGCTTCACCCACAGGAAGCTCGGGCTGGGGGCAGGCAAAGAGGGAGGTGCCACGTTGGGCGCCCCGCCCTGTGCCGGCACTGACCCTGCCGTACCACGGCCCTCTTGCAGACAGCCCCGGGGACATTGCTGGGACCCGGGGCTCTGCAGCCACAACCATGTTTGGCCGGAAGCGCAGCGTCTCCTTTGGGGGCTTCGGATGGTGGGTGACAGGTGGGAGGGCGGTTGAGCAATGGGAGAGAACTTAGAAGTGAAGTCTTGTTGAGTACATTGGCGGCCGTGGGAACAGAGGGGCGCGGGCTGTACCTGAGAGCTGGGTCTGCTGACGCCCTGGCAGGTGGAGATGCAGGATTCCAGTAGGGATATCAGAGACCGTAAGCCTTCCCCACTGTCTCTGGGCACAATGTGCTGGCGAATCCTGCAGGTCTGTGCCGGCTGCCCGTGGGCGGGTGAGCGCTCGAGTGCGTGTGACTGCAGTTGAATGTGTGTGTCTCTGTGTCCGCAGATTCCTGTGTATGTGTGTGTGTGTGTCTGGGATTACGTGTAAGTGTGTGTGTGAGCCCGTGTGTACAGGCGTGTGTGGCTGTGACTGGCAGTCCATGTGACCGTGTGTGAGCATGTGCCTGTGCGTGTGGCCACGCATGCACTCCATGTCTGAGCTGCTGCGCGCGTGTGTGTATGTGTGTGTGTGTGTGTGTGTGTGTGTGTGTGATGCTCCTGTCTGTGCTGTTGGTGTGGCCTTGCAGTGGTGGGTCTGTGACCTCTGGGCCCCTGGGCTGCCTGCTCTCTTGGGGGTGGGTTGCGAGAGGAGGTCTCCCACCTGCACGCCAGGCAGCCCCCCCTAGCTCTGTCCTAGCAGCTGCGTCTGTCCCCAGCCTCCTGCTTGGCCCTCTGGCCACTCTTGCTTCTAAACTTCTGTCTGGGATGAGGGATGTGCTGTTTCCTCCCTGGGGGGCAGAAAGTAGGCACACAGAGGCCAACGGCTTGTCCCTGGTTCCCAGTGCTGGCAGCTTCTCCGCAGCTGGGGAACATTGTCTGGTGGTTTTCATGCTCGGTTTCCTTTCAGCTCCTGGGCTGGGGGTGTTGTCGGACTGGGAGGGGCCCCGAGGCAGGTGGCCGGGGGTGTCCGGGTGTGGAAAATGGTGGACTAACAGGGGTGGCATGAAGGGTGAGGGAGAGAGGGGCTGCGATCCTTGGTAACCTTTCTCTTCCATGTGTGGCTTTTTATGTCCCTCTTCCTCCCCTTCAAAAGCACTTTACCGTCCATCCTCTGGCGGGGAGGGATGTGGGCACCCCATGTGTGGCAGATGGGACGGTGTGGATGAGAAGAAAATGGCACGGTGTGGCCTATGTCTGCTCTTGGGCCCTCCCTGATGCTGGGGCCTGGGAGCTGCTGTCCTGAGGGTAGGTGCCAGTGTCCGGGAGGCAGCAGAGGAGTTGGCTTCTGGTTGGGAGGGGTGTGTGTGTCTGGGCTGGGAGCCTTGCAGGGCAGGGCCAAGCAGTGACATTGTACCCCCTGAGGCCCGCCTTTCTCTGGGAGGTGTGGCGCAGATGGAAGGCTGGCCGTCAGAAAGCTCCCTGGGCACAGGTCCGGGTCTCAGCATCACTTCATTCCATTTGAAGCCCCTGTGTGGAGACCTGCTGCTCTGGAGCTAGAGGCAAAGCTGGGCCTGAGGTTTGCATCTGGGCAGGTGAGGAGGAAGACAGGAGTGTGGCTGCCCAGGGCTGCTTTTGAGGCAGAGCCGAAGGTGGAGGAAGAGCCCTAGGATGTCCCAGAGGCCCCTGTGTGCAGACTGAGTGTCCACTGGACTGTGGGTTCCAGGAGGGCAGGCCCTGCCCTGTTGTGTTCGCGGAAGCCTGGCCTGTCACACGGGCTCAGTAGATGCGGGTGAACTAAGCAAGGTCTTTTACACACAGCATGTGTCTGCTTTGGGCCCACTGAGGTTGAGGGGATGGTGGGGCCTTCTGGGCTTGGAAGGTTAGGGCAGCCAGAAAGAGGGTGAGACTGGGGTTTGGGCATCATCTAGGGTGGCTGCCCGCTGGGAGGGGATGTCACAGATTCCTGGAGCCCTGGTCCTTCCAGACAGTGAACAGAGTCTCGGGGGGTGGGGTTTTCCAAGCTGCATTGGATGCAGGGTGGGTAACCTCTGGCCTCAGGGGCAGACAAGGTGATGTGGGTGGGTGGGATGGGGTAGGGGAGGAGGAGCGCCCAGGAGCCTTGGCTTCCTGAAAGGGGAAGGCCCAGCCTCACAGCCGCTCTCCATCTCCCATCTCAGCCTCTCCAAAACCACAGCCCCGCCCTCCCGAGGCCTCACCCTGGTGTAGGAACCATGGTGGGCTGGCTGCTGTGTGGGTGTGGATCAGGGATCAGGGCTGCTGTGACCAGGGTGCCTGTGGGCGCTGTGGTGGGCGGGGCTGACCAGACAGAGGTCAGAGGTGCACGCACCTGGAGCCCAAGTTCCATCGCTGACTCCACCTTGACCACTGAGGAACTCAAATGGGACACTTCCTTTCTCTGGGTCTCAGTTTCCCCATGTGTCAATGGGGGATTTCTACTTTACCCACAGCACAGGGATGTTGTAAGAATTAAGAGATTCCCATGAGGTCAGGAGGTCGAGACCAGCCTGGCCAATATGGTGAAATCCTGTCTCTATTAAAAACTTAGCCGGGTGTGGTGGTGCGTCCCCGTAGTCCCAGCAGAGGCAGGAGAATCACTTGAACCTGGGAGGTGGAGGTTGCAGTGAGCTGAGATCATGCCACTGCACTCCAGCGTGGGCGACAGAGTGAGACTCCATCTGGAAAAAAAAAAAAAAAGAATTAAGAGATTCCTTGAGAAAAATGTAAAACCTAAGGGTGTATTATTAAGGGTTGCCACTGGTCAGCTCTGGGTTGCAGGCATTACAACGGAATGTGGGCTCTGAGTCCTGCTTGGATCTAGGCATCTGTGGGTTGAATGGGGGAAGAGGAGGGTCTGCATCCCAGAGTGGGTGGGGATTCCAGCATGAGACCCTCAGGGACTAGTGGTGGAAGTCCCAAGGAAGGGACTCAAGAGGGCCTTTGGGGAAGAAACTGGGAGGTGCGTGAACCAGGCCCCTCGGGGTGCCGCTTACTTTGCTGTTGGAACTGAGGTCAAAGGTCCTGGGAGTTTACTCAGAGTGGAAGGACCCCACCCCTAGCTCCAGGCTTCAGGGTGACCTGTGGGCTGGCCCAGCTCCGTGTCTGACACCTCTCCTCTCCTCTCCCCCGGAGTCGTGTGTGTGGGAAGCTGGAGGCAGAGCTGAGCCGACCAGACAAGGGTGCCGGAAAGAGCCTCCAGGGTTTCCAGCATCCTGGAGCCGGTGGCAATTTTAGTGAAGCTGATGGTGATGGCGACACTGATGATAGTGTTGGTGACGTGTGGTGACAGGGACAGTGATGGTGGCACGCATCGTGATGTGTCGAAGGCAGCGTCGGTGCTGGTGGCAGTGCTGGTGATGGAGATGGTCATGACCGTTCCACAAGAGGAGATACTGACAGTGGGAACGCTGCCCACCTTTCTGCCTCTGGAGAGGGAGGAGGGGCCTCTTTGTACCATCCATAAGGGCTGGCATACGTAGGGGGTAAAAATAGAAGCTCGGCGGTGCCGCCTCCCTTTCCAGCAAGGGCAGGCGCAGGCTGGGGGTGGAGGAGCTGGCTGTCAAGATGGTCTGCAGCAAACGTGATCTTCCCCGCCCTGAACACTTGTGCCTGATATGACGCCCCAGGTTCTGCCCCAGGAGCAGAGTCTGCCTCCCTGGATGGACTGGCAGCTCCTAGGGCAGGAGGGTCCTTGGTGCTGGGGGTGCCTACATCTTCCCAAATCAGACGCCTGGGAAATATGGATGTCCACCTGATGCTGACCCATGAAGCTGGGCTGCTGAGTCCTCTGGTGGGGGTAGCCCTAATAAAGGGAGAGGCCGCACACAAAGTGCTTACGATCCCTGGGCCTGAAGTGCGATACCTGAATTGAGACCAGGCCAGTGATTTTACCTTTCTAAGCCTCAGTTTTCTCATCTCTGAAATGGGGAGAATTATAGTACCCATGTTATAGGGTGGTGTGTGGCACCAGCCCTCCCAGCATTCATGGTCATCTCTTCCTCTGCTAATGGGGAATGGGCCCCTGTAGCCGTGCAGACAGAGCCCGCCGTCTGGTGGTCTGGGCTTCCCCGGGGACCTTCCCCTGCAGCTGCTTGTGGGAGCCTTCAGCCTTGCACTTACCGGAACCCTTGCTTTTCCCTTGGCAGGATCGACAAGACCATGTTGGCGAGTCTGAAAGTCAAGTAAGTGGCTGTTTCCTGTTCTGTAAAGGCCAGCGATGATGGCGGGTTGGGGTGCGTTTGGGGCCCTCGTTCCCTGCAGGTTGTGGGAGACACGAAGGGGCTGTCATGTTTGTCAGATTCCAGGCCGAGTCCATGATGCTTCCAGATTGGAACTTATTCCTGGGGTGTTCAGGGAAAGGTAGGGGTGGGAATGGAATCTCCAGGGGCCAGGAGGGAGTGTGTGTAGCAGGTGTGACATTCAGGCCCATAATCTGTCACTTTGATTTTTAGAAAGATAATTATATTGGGCCTGGCGCAGTGGCTCACACCTGTAATCCCAGTAGTTTGGGAGGCCGAGGCAGGCGGATCACCTGAGGTCAGGATCGAGACCAGCCTGGCCAACATGGTGAAACTCTGTCTCTACTCAAAATACAAAAATTAGCTGGGCATGGCGGTGCATGCCTGTAATCCTACCTATTCGGGAGGCTGAGGGAGGAGAATCACTTGAACCCAGGAGGTGCAGGTTGCGGTGAGCTGAGATTGTGCCATTGCACTCCAGCCTGGGCGACAGAGTGAGATTCCATCTCCAAAAAAAAAAGATAATTATATTTTCTCTCACTTTAATTTTTATGTGAAGTCCCAATCCTGTCAGTGACTTTCTGACATTCTTCACCTACTGGGACCTGACTACACCCCAGGGTGTGCGTGCGTGTGTGTGTGTGTGCGTGTGTGTGTGTGTGTGTGTGTGTGTGTGTGGTATCAGCTGCTGCTCATCAAGTCATTTGTTGCCAGGTATATCAGCATGGGCAGCCAGGCCCTGGGGCTTACTGAGGATTCCACACCAGACTCAGAGTCTGGGAATTGCCTGCCTCAGTTTGCCGCGTCTCTTGGTCTGTCTGCCGAGGTCCTTAGCAGGCACAGCACTCTCCTAGGATCTCTGACCTGTCTGCCCTCAAACCACCTTCATTCCCTTTTTCTCTATGTTTCTGGCCAGACTCTTTCATCTGCAACCTGATCCCCTTTTTCCTTTGAGACTTAACCAGAGTATAGCCTACTTCCAGCTGCACCCCTCCCTTGGGGCAGTGAGTACTGACTAACCACCTGCTCCTATGGAGTGAATTGAAAGGAGGGAAATTCTAGGAGGAAAAAAGCATTGGCCTCGAGCTGAAAATATTCTCTTGGCACATGTGAATTAGCTTATGCATGGAAAATTCCTCCAATGAGCCGCCCTCCTTCCGAGGCAGCTTCCCTGGGTCATCACTCCCCCATCTCGGCAGAAGGCTTTTCCTGCCTGGTCTCCTCCTGTCGTGCCGTTCAGTTGCCGGCACTGGTTGTGTATCATCCCTGGACGCAGGTCCCTGGGCAAAGCACAGCCAGTCTTGAGGGCTGGCATAAAAGAGGGTCAAAATAAGAGGCTTCCCACTTTGGCTGGTTTTGCTTGAAAAGGTGAGGCTAGGCAGTGAGCAGGGCCGGGATCAGGGACAGTCTGCTCCTCCCCTTTGAGAGCTTTCAGTTTTTCTGTTGAGCTGATGCCAGGAGTCCAGGCGTGGTGGCTCACACCTGTAATCCCAGCACTTTGGGAGGCTGAGGTGGGTGGATTGCCTGAGGTCAGGAGTTCGAGACCAGTCTGGCCAACATGGTGAAACCCTGTCTCTACTAAAAATAGAAAAAATTAGTCGGGTGCAGTGGCAGGCGCCTGTAATCCCAGCTACTCGGGAGGCTGAGGCAGGAGAATTGCTTGAACCTGGGAGGCGGAGGTTGCGGTAAGCCGAGATTGCACCACTCTATTCCAGCCTGGGCAAAAAGAGTAAAACTTCATCTAAAAAAGTCTAGAGCTGAGGCCAGAGTGCCATGGAGTAGTCCTGAAAGACTGCCTGGAGGAGGTTGCCTCTAAAGCAGCTCTTAAAGATAGCACAGGACAGTGGGACCCCCGTGCCTGTGCTGGCTTGGCATGGTGTGTGCATCAGGGTGTGTGTACATCATTCAGTCTGGAGGTGTCTGGCCTTTAGTTTCCATGCCTTTTGTCCAATGGGCACATAGTGTCTGGCTTTCCTAGAGCATATCTGCATACTGAGTGAGATGCCAGCATGAAGCAGAGTTACTGAGGGGTGTAGAGTGTTAAGAGTGTTCTTTTGGTGCTGTTTTGGGACATCCAGTTCAATTTCACAAGCATTTATCAACGGAGGGCCTGTTTGTAAATATAATGTTTGTAACCTGGAAGTGTACCAGTTACAGGGTTGAGGGAGGAGCTGGGGGCATGGGCCAGTGTTGAGACTGGGACCCCAATGGGTCTTTGGGTGATATCTGGGAAGGTGATATTGGGATGATGGCTTGGGACAATGTGTAGCACTGTATTCCTAATTTTATCAGTTAAGATTCCTTTGATTGCAAGAAACAAAAATCTGGTATTATCTGGTTAAGCAAAAGATGGAACTTATGGGAAAGAAAGCAGGGTGCCCCCAGGGAACCCAAGGGGAGGAAGCAGAGCCAGAGCTCAGGAGCAGCTGAACCAGGAACTGGAAACCCATTGCCATCAAAATCCCAGCTAGCTTCTTCGCAGACATTGATAAGCTGATCCTGAGATTCACATAGAAGTTCAAAGATACTCTTGAAAAAGAAGAACAAAGTTGGTGGACTCATTCTTCCTGATTTCAAAACATATTGCAGCCAGGTGTGGTGGCTCATGCCTGTAATCACAGCACTTTGGGAGGCCGAGGTGGGCAGATCATTTGAGGTCAAGAGTTTGCCAACAGCCTGGCCAACATGGTGAAACCCCATCTCTACTAAAAATAAAAAAATTAACCCAGCATGGTGGTACACACCTGTAATCCCATCAACTCGGGAGGCTGGGACAGGAGAATTGCTTGAACCTGGGAGATGGATGTTGCAGTGAGCTGAGATCATGCCATTACACTGCAGCCTGGGTGACATAGCGCAATTTTTTGAGATTCTGTCTCAAAAAAAAAAAAGTATTGCAAAGCTATGGTAATTAATACAGTGTGGTACTGACATAAAGATGGGCAAACAGATTGATCCAGTAGAATTCAGTTCAGAGATAAGCCCTTGTGTTTATGGTCAATCGATGAGGCAGCCAAGTGCCAACTGTTGGTGCCCCTGAGTCACCAAGATGCCCCCTCCCTCTGCCTCTGCTGGGTGAGGGATCTCTCCGTCTACAGCAGCACATTGCATTCCCCGCCATGTAGCAGATCCTCCTGGGCTGCGGCCTGTGCTCCCTGGTTGCTGTGGCTCCCTTCCCAGGGACCTTGATGCCTCCCCAGGCGTCCCTGAGGCATGCAGCTCTGACGATGGGGGTCTGGCCTCACCATTATTAAGCATCAACTGTGTGCTAAGTCTTCATTGCTCTGTTTTCCTGAGGCTTTGCAGCCACCTCGTGAAGCAGGTACCATTACGCTCTGCATTTTACAGATGAGAAAGTGGAGACTGGGTGCGGCGGCTCACACCTATAATCCCAGCACTTTGGGAGGCCAAGGTGGGTGGATCACGAGGTTAGGAGTTCAAGACCAATCTGGCCAATATAGTGAAACCCCGTTTCTACTAAAAATACAAACCATTAGCCAGGTTTATTCATATGTGCCTGTAATCCCAGCTACTCGGGAGGCTGAGGCAGGAGGATCACATGAAACCTGGAGGCGGAGGTTGCAGTGAGCTGAGATTGCACCATTGCACTCCAGCCTGGGTGACAGTTTGAGACTCTGTCTCAAAAAAAAAAAAAAAAGAAAAGAAATTGGAAGGCCAGGCGCGGTGGCTCACACCTGTAATCCCAGCACTTTGGGAGGCTGAGGCGGGTGGATCACGAGGTCAAGAGATCGAGACCATCCTGGTCAACATGGTGAAACCCCGTCTCTACTAAAAATACAAAAAATCAGCTGGGCATGGTGGCGCGTGCCTGTAGTCCCAGCTACTCAGGAGGCTGAGGCAGGGGAATTGCCTGAACCCAGGAGGCGGAGGTTGCGGTGAGCCGAGATCGCGCCATTGCACTCCAGCCTGGGTTACAAGAGCGAAACTGGAGACCCCTAGAGTTTAGGAGATTCGCTTAAGGTCTTTGCTTAAGGAAGTCACAGAGCTGGGCTTTGAATCTGGGTCTGTGCTTTGTGGGTGGAGCTGCGTGGTTCTCAGCACCTGTCTCCCGCCCTACTTTCCATTTTCTTTCCCTGATGTGCTCGGCGGCTGTGTATATAGAATCTGTGGCCGCAGAATGCACCTCTGCCTCCACAGCACCGTGTGTGAGAAGGGCCCTGGTTTGCTGGGGCCCATTCCCTTGCTGGAGGCCTGGATTGAATGGGGTCTGTGGTGCTGGATGAGTTGGACACTCAGAAGCAACTTAACTGCCGTGCGAGGTCTAGGGGCCACAGAGCCACGCTGGAACGCCGGAGGGGAGGTGGTTACAGTATCACGCAGGAGGAGGAGGAGGCTTGTGTGTGGGATAGAGCCCCAGGCTAACACGTGGGCAGATCGTGAACCCCTCTGGGTCAGTTTCCCCATCTGTAAAATGGGAAGGATGGATCAGTGCCCAGATGCTCTCTTCTAGCCTTCACATTCTAGGAGTTTGCATCCATACCTGGGGTCCTTTTGTATTTTTCTCAGGTCCTTGGTGGTGGTAGGGGCTTGCCGTTGAGTGAGTGCATGCCTGTGTCAATGGAAGTCTTGGTGAGCAGGGGCTCTGCACATTTAATCTCTGACTCCTTAGGGCCTGCCCCATGCCTGGCACAAAGGAGGTTTGAGTCTGAATGTGTTTGCTGAATGAATCAGTTATGGGGTGTTGTGGTTGGCCCATCACATGCATGTGGAAGGCTGGAGAGAAAGAGGCAGGCTCAGCAAGTGGGCTCCCTCCTCTCCCATTTGCTCTAGGGGCCAGCTGGGGACAAGGTTCCTGTCAGCCAGGCACCTGGAGTTTTCCTGTGGAGATCCTTGAAGCAGCAGCCGGAGGGGGAGGATCTGAGCCGGGACCCTCCTAGTTGTTCCTTGGCTCCTTTTTTTTTTATTTGAGATGGAGTCTCCCTCTTGTCGCCCAGGCTGGTGGGGTGCAGTGGCACGATCTCAGCTCACTGCAACCGCCGCCTCCCAGGTTCAAGCTATTCTTCCACCTCAGCTTCCTAAGGGGCTACAGGCATGTGCCACCATGCCCAGCTTTTTTTTTTTTTTTTCTTCTGATTTTTAGTAGAGATGGGTTTCGCCATGTTGGCCAGGCTGGTTTCGAACTCTCTACCTCAGGTGATCTGCCTGCCTCAGCCTCCCAAAGTGCTGGGATTACAGACGTGAGCCACCGTGCCTGGCCAAAACCTCTGCTCCTTTTTTGCTGGCCCCTGTGCTGCCTCCACAGAGACCCCAGCGTCTTTGTTAAAGAAAGAGATGCATGTGTGTGCGTGTGCGTGTGTATGCGTGTGTGTGCGTGTGTACCTGTCTGCTGCATGGGCTCCAGCCACCTGGGGTGATTGTCTTGCACAGGGACTGGCTGTGGTAACATGGAGCGAGCATGTGGATGGCTCAGGGCAGCCCGTCACCACTGCCGGGCACTCTCACACACGCCCCTGAGGAGCAGGGAAGCCTAAAATCCATTGCCTGTAGGAAAAAAATCCAGCTTTTTAGCGGATGTCTCCCGCCCTTGTTCCCTAGAAGTGGCACCTCAGGGAAGGGATAAAGCCCGTGATGGGGCCGAGGTGCGGCTGTACTCTGATTTCTTCCTCAGGAGATGGGTGGGGAAGGCCTGGAGGAGCCCTGTCTGGCTGGGCCAGCATGTCAATTCTGCCGTGGTTTGGCTGGAAGATACCACACAGCCACTGCTATTCTAAGTTTCAGATTTACCCAGCTAAGAGTTCAAAATCCTGCTAGAAATGAAGGGGCCACGCAGGGTGGAGCACAGGGTGTCTCTGTCCAGCTTTCCCTGGTCGCTGGAGGCTCCAGCGTCAGCTGTTGGAAACATTGTCCAGGAGTGCAGGGGCTTGCCACAGCCAGGAAGCTTGATTTCTTCTCTGCCACAACCCTTTGATGATGATGATGATGATGATGATGATGATGATGATGATTTTTGAGACAGAGTCTCACTCTGTTGCCCAGGCTGGAGTGCAGTGGTACGATCTCGGCTCACTGCAAACTCCACCTCGTGGGTTCAAGCAATTCTCCTGCCTTAGCCTCCCAAGTAGCTGGGATTACAGGTGTCTGCCACCATGCCCAGCTAATTTTTGTATTTTTTAAAGTAGAGATGGGGTTTTGCCATGTCTGGCTGGTCTCGAACCCCTGACCTCGTGATCCACCTGCCTCGGCCTTCCAAAGTGCTGGGATTATAGGTGAGAGCCACCGTACTGGTCTATTATTTATTATTATTATTGTTTTTGAGACGGCGTCTCACTCTGTTGCCCAGGCTGGAGTGCGATCTTGGTTCACTGTGACACCTTTGCCTCCTGGGTTCACGTGATTCTCCTGCCTTAGCCTTCTGAGTAGCTGGGACTACAGGTATGCACCTTTAGGTCCAGCTAATTTTTTTGTATTTTTAGTAGAAGGGAGATTTTGCCGTGTTGCCAGGCTGGTCTCAAACTCCTGAGCTCAAGCGATCCTCCTGCCTTGGCCTCCCAAAGTGCTGGGATTAGAGGTGTGAGCCACTGTGCCTGGTCTGCCACAACCCTTTTAAACCCAGGCTTCCCTCCCCATTCTGTGAGAATTATGCACAAGGCTGGGAACAGTGGCTCACGCCTGTAATCCCAGCACTTTCAGAGGCCGAGGCAGGAGGATTGCACGAGCCCAGGAGTTTGAGACCAGCCTGGCCAACATGGCGAAACCCTGTCTCTACTAAAAATACATGCACCACCATGCCCAGCTAATTTTTGTATTTTCAGTAGAGACAGGGTTTTGATCCACCTGCCTTGGCCTCCCAAAGTGCTGGGATTACCGATGTGGGCCACCACGCCTGGCCCTTGATTCCGATTTTACCGCTTTTTTCATTCACCAGTTGAAGGCCAAGACTGCCGATTCATTTCCCCAGCTTTGGCCACCAGGTCTTTGTTTACTATAGATTACAAGAATTCTTGAGACACCACGATGATGTTCTAGAACCCTCTGGGGCCAATTCATCCTGGTCAGCTCTTCTACCCACCTAGGGCGTCTGCTGAGAGTTTGCTGGGGTTGTCAAGGACAGGGGGAGCTTGATGTTTTTGGGGGTAGACAGCTGAGTCAGTTCAGCCTACATTTACTGGGCACCCACACTCTGCAGGGAGATAGACAGTTGCCCTGGAACGGGACGAGGGCTGTGATGCCCTCAGGAAGGATGGGGGGCGGTGTCTCCCGGAGACCTGGTGATGCCTGAGCCGTCTCCAAGGGTGTATAAGGTCAGGAGTGGAGAGAGAACGGCGCTCCAGGCAGTGGGCGCGAAGCAGCTCCAGCAGGCGAGGCTTGGGAGCAGTGATTATTACCAGACGGAAGTAAGGGTCGGAGTGTGGGGTCTGGGGGAAGTGGGGCCAGGGCTAGGAGGGTAGGGGAGCTGTGCTGGAAGCTGTGCTGGATCAGAGGGCTTTGGGCCAGGGGGATGCTATGGTGAGCTTGAGTCTGAGGGCCCCCCTGGCTGACTGGAGGGGTTAGGAGGCGGGGAGGCCAGGAGGGGATATTGAGACAGCCACATAGAAAGAGGTCCCTGAGAACCTCCTCCCTGCCTGCACTCTAGGGTGGAGTCTCCCTCGGAAGGTTTGCAGAGGGGAGGATCCTGGCTTCTCCTGTTCTGAGGCGGTAACCTGGGGACCCAATCTGTGAGATGGGGGCCTGTCAACAGGAACCTCTCTCGCTTTGCTGAGTTTTTTTCCTTTTCGCCCAATAAACCCCATTGTTCTCACCCTTCTTTTGTGTCCAAGAGCCTCGTCTTTCCTGGTCGTGTGACAAGGACCCCGTTTTTAGCTGAACTAAGGAGAAAGCCTTACAGTAGTATGGGGCTGGCGGGAGTGGCCTTCCCTGCCTGGCGCTGGTTTGGAAGGTGTGGGCGAAGGTGAGAGAAGGGTCAGGTGGGGACTCTAAGCAGGCTTCCTGTGAGCGCTGGGTAGATGCTGGTCCCATTCATGGAGATGGAGAACTGGGGAGTTTGGGCAGCTTGGGGTTGGAAGAGGGGTAGGGCTCTGAGTGGAAAATCTGCCCTCCACTTCCCACTCTGCTCTTCCGTTGGCCTGAGATCCACCTTATGCCTCCTGCCCTGGGGAAAGGGCAGAGGAGAGAGCGGCATCCTGAGGGCTGCCAGAGCTGGTCTGTGGCCGGGAAGCAGCTTCAGTGTCCCCTCCCTAGGCCGGCTTGGCTCCTGGGTGCCTTTGGCAGGTGAGCTCCAGGTGAGAACTGGCCGGTGTGGCTGCCCTTGTGATGGACAGCTGGCTACCCAGCAGAACCCGCTTTTAGATACCTTCCAGGTGAGAACGTGCCCATTTCTTTCTCAGGTGGCAGACTCGGTTCGTTGATTTCTTCAGGAGGGCCCTGCGCCTGAGGACAGCGTTGGCGTGTGTGGGCTGTGTAGGCGTGTGCAGGGATGTGTAGGTGTGTGTGCAAGCTTGCCCGCGCAGGTGGACATGAGTGTTGAGGACCCATGTGGGTGCCTGTGTGGTGCCTTTTTTGGCTTGAGCAAGTTCCTATGGTAACCATGAACAGGCCTGTTTTGGGATCCGGAGTCTTGGGGCGTGAGTGGCTGCAGGGAGAAGTGGGGAAGGCGAGTGCTTAGCTGGCGGTTGGCTGTGGCTTGATTTCATTGCCAGGCACCGGGGCTGCTCCTGGAGGTGCCATTTGCCAGGCGGCAAGGTCTGCAAACTCCGGGCCTCATGTGTTCCTGGCCCTCGTCCTGGCCAGTCCCTGCCATGCCCAGGAAGCCCTGGTGAGTCCCTGCTCTGGTTTCTCATTGGACAGACAGCTCCCTGGACTTGGCCAGGTCTTGTGGGTACCTGCTGAGGACAGGCAGGGAGCCGGCTGGCAGCCCTGGCCCATAGGTATTAGGAATTGGGGCTCTTCTGCGATGGGTGTGGGACAGTGGGCAGGAGGGGCTTTGCTTATTCGTGGAGCCCGTGAGGGTGTTTTCCGTGTGGCTGGTGGCATGGCATGGCCCTTGTGGATACCCTGGGACAGGGCTAACTGTGTTAATGTGAGGGTAAGGGCAAGGACGCAGGAGAGGAAAATGTGGACGGGGTGGCCTGTGGCTGCCAGCCTGGACCCAACCATCCGTGGAGGACCCCCTCACCCCATTTAGCTCCTGGATCCTCATGAACCCCCAGGCCTCTGGCCGTGTACTCGGGCTTCCTTGCTGGGCTCCCCAGGCCCAGAGGCCCACTGGCCTGGCCTGGATGGGAAAGCTCACAGTCCTGTGGAAGAGGCCAGAGGGCTCTGCTTGGCTTGCTGTGAGCTGGATTTGGCCAAGGCCAGGTGAGAATTGCTCCTACTGGGCTCTGGAGAAAGACTTGTGTCTCCCCAGACTGTGCACCCCTGGTGCTTCTGCTCCATGCACTGCAAGACCCCTGGGTGTGACGGACACCCCCTCACCAGCCACCATTGGAGATGCTCCTGATGGACAAGGGCCCATGCAGCACCCAGGGGCCATACAGAGACGGCACTGGTGTCTGGGAGCGGGGTGGCACCTTCTATCCCCTTTCTTTCGCTGGCTCTGCTGGGGCAGGCATCAGGGAGTCGGGGATGTGGGTGTCAGTAGGGGTTGTCAGTGGCCTCTCTGGCTTGTGCTGGAACCACCCCCCCCACCCCAGGGTTCCTTCCTCTGCCTCTGAGAAGGCTCTGGGTGAGGCTATGCTGGGGCCGGGGCCGTGTGTGTGGCAGGAGTTGCTGGGGCCGGACAGAGGCTGAGGCCCTGGTGAAGGGCGAGGGGAGCAAGTGTGGACCTGGCATGCTTTGTCTGGACCACCCAGGGAGCCTGATCCCTGATGGGCCTCCCTGGGGGTGTTGGAAGAGGGAGAGGGGAGCCTTCAGGGGAGACCCCCAGATCTCTGGAGTCCTGGAATCTTACGGCTTGAAGTAAAAAAGTGAAATTAGCCTTTATGCAAATCTCTTGTATCCCTGAAACTAGTCACCCAAGCTGTGTTTGATTACCTCTAGGGACAGTGAGCTCATGACCTTGTATGGATGTCTGTTTTATTGCAGTACAACTGCTTGCTCGGAGCTGACCGCTGTTTTCATCTGGAATCTCTGGAATGCATTGCTTGGTCCAGTCTTGACCCCTTGGCCCTCACGTCCCCGCCTGCCCCCATTCAAAGAGGCTCATCCCTGTTTCTCCTGAGAGCCCTGCAGACCCTTGCAGGCTGCTTTTTCACCCTGAGTCTTCTCTTCCACCCCTTGGCTGGTTACCCCGGCTTCTTTGGCTGTATTTGGGACCTGCCAGAGCTCATCTTTGTCTGCAGGGTTCAGGTTTTCCAGGCAGCCTGCAGGAGCCCCAGGGACGCGAGGATGGACAGCTAGAGGTTATGGGCTTCACCATCCTTATTTACAGATCAGAAAGCTGAGACCCTGAGCAGGGGCGCTGCTAACTTGCAATAGGACAGCATGGAGGTGGTGGGAGCAGGGTCGGGACGAGAGGCTGCTCTCGTTGTCTGACATGCCAGCCCCTGCTGCTTCTCCTGCTCTCCATCAGCTCCATCCTTGCTGCTTTCTGACTTGGGCCCTTAGCTGTTGGGCATTGCAGGAATGCTGGCCTGTCTCAGCAGAGCTTCCATTTTACAGCAGCAGCTGGAAATCTGGAGGTATTTTGTTTTTGTTTTTGTTTGTTTTTTGAGACAGAGTCTTGCTCTGCCATCCAGGCCGGAGTGCAGTGGTGCGATCTCAGCTCACTGCAACCTCTACCCGCTGGGTTCAAGTGATTCTCCTGCCTCAGCATCCCGAGTAGCTGGGATTACAGGCGCCTGCCCCTGTGACCGGCTAATTTTTGTATTTTTTATAAAGACGAGGTTTCACCGTGTTGGCCAGGCTGGTCTTGAACTCCCAACCTCAGGTGATCTGCCGGTCTCGGCCTCCCAAAGTGCTGGAATTAGAGGTGTGAGCCATTGCACATCGCTGGAAATCTGAAGTTTTAGACAAAATCTTGAAAGCAAACTGCAGACTTTGAAGAACAGTGCTGGCTACAGACCAGAGTCAGCTGGGCCCTCTGCTTTGGTCCCCTCCTTAGGTCTCAGCTCCTGTGTCTTTGTGGCTGACTCCCAAATCCCTCTCCCCAGGTCACCCCCAACAACCATGCTCTTGCCCCGACCTCAGCCGCTGGCCAGTCATTTCCAGCTCCATTCCCAGACTGGACTGCGTCTCAATTAACCTTTTCTCTCTTTCAGATCCAGTTCTTTCTATCACTGGGTTGAGAAGCCTCTGAGTCATGGGGGGTGGTTCCTCCTGTCTCCCGGTTCAGGCCCATTATCTCCTGCCCAGACAGTGACAAAGGCTTTCTGATTAACCTCTTCCTCTGGTCTCTGCCAGCTGTGACTAATTCATCATCCCTAAAGCTGGCTCCAGCTCTGCCTTCCCTGCTCCTAGGCCCCCGCCCGAAGGCGCATCTTGATAGTGATGACTCTGATGGGCTTCTTATGCCCAGGATGCTGGCCAGGGACCCTCAGCCCCCAGCTGGTGGGGGTGGTCTTGGATTAACAGTAAAGTTTGTTCCTTCCCCTCCCCAGCGTGGTGGTTCTCAAACTTTTCTGTGCTTTGGTCTCACCTGGAGGTGCTTTTAGAAATTCTGATGCCCAGATCGTACCCAGTTCCAATTCAATCTGAATGTCCGGGGGTGGGATCCAGCATCAGTACTTTTAAAAGATGCCCTGGTGATTCCAAGGGGCAGCCAAATCTGGGAAGCACTGCCCGAAGGATAAACAAGGGTGGTGACTGTTAGTGGCTCAGCAATGGTTAAAATGGGCCCTGGCGGGTGTGAGCCACTCCGGCCTGGCTTCTGTTAACCTTGGAGGCTGGATGGTTCTTTGTCATGCGGTGCTGTCCTGTGGCCCACCCCTCACCGTGGTAATGAAAATGTCTCCAGGCTGGGTGCAGTGGCTCACACCTGTTATCCCAGTGCTTTGGGAGGCTGAGACAGGTGGATCACCCGAGGTCAGGAGTTCCAGACCAGCCTGACCAACATGGGGAAACCCTGTCTCTACTAAAAATACAAAAAAAATTAGCCGGGCATGGTGGCACATGCCTGTAATTCTAGTTACTTGGGAGGTTGAGGCAGGAGAATCACTTGAACCCAGGAGGCAGAGGTTGTAGTGAGCTGAGATTGTGCCACTGCTCTCCAGCGTGGGCAACGGAGTGAGTCTACAACTCAAAAAAACAAAAAATAGAAAATGTCTCCAGAAAGGCTGGGCGTGGTGGCTCGCGCCTGTAATCCAAGCACTTTGGAGGCCGAGGCGGGCGGATCACCTGAGGTCGGGAGTTCAAGACCAGCCCAACCAACATGGTGAAACCCCATCTTTAAAAAAAAAAGTGTCTCCAGACATTGCTCTGTTTCTGGGGCAGTGGTATAAAATCTCCCTACTCCATTGAAAACCACTGCTGTAGGTCTAGTAGGTTCGCCTTGTCAGCATTCTCAGATATTCACAGAAGAAAAGCAGAAAAGGGCACCAACTGGGGACCCCACCTTACCGGTTCATTTTTGGGCTTTGCAGTCAGGCAGCCTCTGTGTAAATCCTGACTCTACCAGCTGGGTGACCTGGGGCAAGTTACTTAACCTCTCTGTGTCTCTGTCAGCTTCTGGTTTGGTTTTGTTTTCTCACAACGGTGCTTCCTCTTGGCCTTCAGCTCCAGCAGGGTGGGACTTGCTGTTTGGAGCTGGCACTTTTGCCTGTTCGTGCTGTTCTGGCTCACAGGGAACGGCCATTGACTCTTCCTTCCCTGTCGGCGTCAGGGTCCACATCCTGCCCGTCCGTCCAGGGCCGGCTTCGACGTGGCTTCCTCCATGCACAGCCCCTTCCCCATCGGCACGGAAGGCTCTCTTCCTCATGCCCCTGGAGCAGCCAAAACCTCAAGGGTCACATGTAGCTCCTCCTATGCTGTGGGGGTCTGGTGCTTTCTGTCTGAGTCCCTCTCCACCCGGGGTCTGAGGCCGTGGGAGCCTCTAGGGTGCCCAGCTGGGCTCTCACTGTTTGTTGCCCAGGTGAGGTGGCCGTCCCGTCCCTACCTTGGGCTCAGCTGTGAACCACCAAGTTACCGCAGTGTGATGCCTCCCTCCACCTCCACCCCAACACCCAGCTCATTCTGAGAGGGTGGAGCGGGCGGAAATCCGTGCCGGGCAGCCCACAAAGCCACATAACTGACTTTTGGAGCCCTGCCCTGTGGTGGGAGGGTTGGCGGCAGCCATTGCCCACTTCTTGGGTGCTTTGCCGCCAGTGGACGCCCCCTGGAATTGAGGAGCTCTGTGCTATGGGCCTGGGAACAGGACTCGGGAGGGACAGCCCCTGTCCCCACCCTGCCATGCCATGTTCAACCCTGCTGGGCAGCTGGACGTAGTGGGGACCCATGGCTGCCCACCTTGGCTGCAGTGCAGACTCACCTAGGGGACTGTGTGGAAATGCAGCTTCAGGGCCCCACCCTGGGGCCTGGGGACTCAGCCTCATCAAGCCTGGGTGGGGCCCAGGAAACCTGTGTGTTACTGGTGCTGAGGTAGTGCCGCCGATACAGCTGGCTTTGCAGCTGCATGGGAACCAGTGCCATTTAAAGCACTTTCCCCCGCAGTGCAGCGCTTAGGTTCCTGTACTCTGAGTGACCTGGGCCAAGCTGCGCACCCTCTCCATGCCCTGGCTTCTTTGGCTTCTTTTGAGGAGGATAATAGTACCTGCACATGGGTACTCTTGTCGTGAGGTTTAAATGCTCTTATCCGGGTGAAATGGGAACACGGTGCCTCGTACATAGTGCCCCACACATGTAGCCTGCCTGAACAGCTCTGATATTATTATTTTTGAGACAGAGTCTCACTCTGTCACCAGGCTTGAGTGCAATGGTGCGATCTCGGCTCACTGCAACCTCCGCCTCCCGGGTTCAAGTGATCCTCTTACCTCAACCCCCTGAGTAGCTGGGACTACAGGCGTGCGCCACCACGCCTTGCTACTTTTTGTATTTTTAGTAGAGACAGAGTTTCACCATGTTGATCAGGCTGGTCTCAAACTCCTGACCTCATGAGCTGCCGCCCCCCTTGGCCTCCCGAAGTGCTGGGATGACAGGCGTGAGCCACCACGCCCGGCCCCACTTCTGGTATTATTAATAACAGTCCTGGGCTGTGCGGTGACAGACATGTGACCGTGTGATGTGCCCCCATGCCTGCAGGCGTACTCACGCAGGCAAACTGTGCGTTGTGTACCAGCACCCAGGCCTGCCTGCCGAGGACAGATACGTGCACAGGGTGCACACGTGGACACAGTCACTGCTGGACGTGGTCAGAAGGGCAGACGTGTGTGTACACAAGGCCCCGACACGCGGGCTTTTATGTGATTCACTCTCTGACCTTATTCCTGGAGTTAGCAGCACCTGGGCTGAGCTCTGGGAGCCAAGGTGCCCCTTGTTTCCATAGAAACTATAATGCGGTAAAAATAGGTGGGGAGGAAAGAGATGGAAGAGTCCTGAGCTGGCTCCAAGGGGCGTCCTGCCTGCTGGGGGCCTTATTTCCACATCCCTGACCATACAAAGGTGCCTTTTTTTCCCTTAGGATAATGACATGGCAAACCTCTGGGTACTCATGACCCAGAACTGACTCTAGTTAATATTTTGTCTCGTTTTCATCAAACCCTTTTATTTTTATTTTTTTCGAGATGGAGTTTCACTCTTGTCGCTCAGGCTGGAGTGATCTCGGCTCATTGCAACCTCCGCTTTCCAGGTTCAAGTGACTCTCCTGCCTCAGCTTCCTGAGTAGCTGGGATTATAGACATGTGCCACCACACCCAGCTAATTTTTGTATTTTTATTAAAGATGGGGTTTCACTATGTTGCCCAGGCTGGTCTCCAACTCCGACTTCAGGTGATCCACCCGCCTCAGTCTCCCAAAGTGCTGGGATTGCATCGAAGCCTTTTATTTTTATTTTTAATTTTTTTTGAGACGGAGTTTCGCTCTTGTTACCCAGGCTGGAGTGCAATGGCGCGATCTCGGCTCACCACAACCTCCGCCTCCTGGGTTCAGGCAATTCTCCTGCCTCAGCCTCCTGAGTAGCTGGGATTACAGGCACGCGCCACCATGCCCAGCTAATGTTTTGTATTTTTAGTAGAGACGGGGTTTCACCATGTTTACCAGGATGGTCTCGATCTCTTGACCTCGTGATCCACCCGCCTCGGCCTCCCAAAGTGCTGGGATTACAGGCTTGAGCCACCGCGCCCGGCCCGAAGCCTTTTAAAAAAAATCGTGTTAAAATATACATAATATACGCTGGGTACGGTGGCTCACACCTGTAATCCCAGCACTTTGGGAGGCTGATGGTGGCAGTTCACAAGGTCAGTAGTTCAAGACCAGCCCAGCCAACATAGTGAAACTGCGTTTCCATAAAAATACAAAAGTTAGCCAGCTGTAGTAGTCTCAGCTACTTGGGAGGCTGAGGCAGGAGAACTGCTTGAATCCGGGAGGCGGAGGTTGCAGTGAGCTGAGATCACGCCACTGCACTCTAGCCTGGGCAACAGACAAAGACTCTGTCTCAAAAACAAAAAACATATGTGTGTGTATATATATATGTATATATATATATACACACACACACACACATACATACATACATACATATTATAAAACTTACCATTTCAGCCATTTTTAAGTGTACCATTTGGTGGCATTAATTACATTTACAATGCTGTGCAGCGATCACCATTACTTCTAGAACTTTTTCATCATCCCAAACTGAAATTTGTATACATTAAGTAATAACTGTCTTTTCCCATCTCCTCAGGCCCTGGCAGCCCCATTCACTTTCTGTTTCTATGAATTTGGCTGCTTTGTGAACTGTGTAGCGGTGAAATCATACACTATTTCTCCTTTTGTGTCTGGCTTATTTCACTTCCCATAATGTCTTCAAGGTTGTAGCATGGTACATCCATGTTGTATCATGTGTCAAAATTTCCTTTTTTTTTGAGACGGGGTCTTGCTCTGGCGCCAGGCTGGAGTGCAGTGGTGTGATCTTGGCTCACTGCAGCTTCCACCTCCCAGGCTCAAGTGATTCTCGTGCCTCAGTTTCCCATGTAGCTGGATTTACAGGTGTGCACCACCACACATGGCTAATTTTTGTATTTTTAGTAGAGACAGATAGGGGGTTTCGCCATGTTGACCAGGCTGGTTTCCGACTCCTGGCCTCAACTGATTCACCCGTCTTGGCCTCCCAAAGTGCTGGGATTACAGGCATGAGCCACTGTGCCCAGCTTAGAATTCCCTTCCTTTTGAGACTGAATAATATCCATTGTATGTATGTATCATATTTTGTTTATCCGTGTATTCACTGATGGACATTTGAGTTGCTTCCAGTTTTTTTTGCTGTTGGGAATAATGCTGCAGTGAACATAGGTGTATAAATATCTGGGTCTCTGTTTTCAATTCTTTTGGGTGTATGTTTAGGAGTGGAATTCCTGGATCATGTGGCAATTCTATATTTAATTCTTTTTTTTTTTTTTTTTTTTTTTTTTTATTTTTTTTTTTTTTTTTGAGCAGAGTTTTACTCTTTTGCCCAGGCTGGAGTGCAGTGGTGCAATCTCGGCTCACTGCAACCTCCACCCCCGGGTTCAAGCAATTCTCCTGCCTCAGCCTCCCAAGTAGCTGGAATCACAGGCACCTGCACCACACCCAGCTAGTTAATTTTTGTATTTTTAGTAGAGATGAGGTTTCACTGTGTTGGCCAGGCTGGTCTCGAACTCCTAACCTCAGGTGATCCACCCACCTCGGCCCCACAAAGTACTAGGATTACTGTGCCTGGCCTCTATGTTTAATTTTTTAAGCTTTTAAAAAAATTAAATAAAACACACACGTAAAGTTAAGTCCCTGTCATCATTTCTTCTTGCCTCCATTCCTCTATTTCCTCCATCCATAGGGGCTACCATTATCAGGAATTTGGGGTTTTCTCTCAGCCCGAATTTTAATTAATTTATGTTTGAGATGGAGTCTTGCTCTGTGGCCCAGGCTGAAGTGCAATGGCACGATCTTGGTTCACTGCAATCTCCACCTCCCAGGTTCAAGTGATTCTCCTGCCTCAGTCTCCTGAGTAGCTGAAATTACAGGTGTGCACCACCACACCTGGCTACTTTTCGTATTTTTAGTAGAGACGGGCTTTCACCATGTTGGGCAGGCTGGTCTTGAACTCCTGACCTCAAGTGATCCACTTGCCTTGCCTTGGCCTCCCAAAGTTTTGGGATTATAGGCATGAGCCGTTGTGCCCTGCCTCAGCCCACATTTTTTTTTTTTTTTTTTGAGACGGAGTCTTGCTCTATCACCCAGGCTGGAGTGCAGTACCGTGATCCTGGCCCACTGCCACCTCCACCTCCCTGGCTCAAGAGATTGTCCTTCTTCAGCCTCCTGAGTGGCTGAAATTACAGGCATGCACCACCATGCCTGGCTAATTTTTTCTTTTCTTTTTTGAGACAGAGTCTCACTTTGTCACCTAGGCTGGAGTACAATGGCACGATCTTGGCTCACTGCAACCTCTGCCTCCAGGTTCAAGTAATTCTCCTGTCTCAGCTTCCCAAGTAGCTGGGACTACAGGCACATACCACCATGCCCAGCTAATTTTTGTATTTTTAATAGAGATGGGGTTTCACCATGTTGGCCAGGATGGTGTCGATCTCTTGACCTCGTGATCTGCCCGCCTCAGCCTCCCAAAGTGCTGGGATTATAGGCGTGAACCACCACGCCTGGCTTAATTTTTGTATTTTTAGCAGAGACAGGGTTTCACCATGTTGGCCGGGCTAGTCTCCAACTCCTGACCTCAGGTGATCCACTGGCCTTGGCCTCCCGAAGTGCTAGGATTACAGGCGTGAGCCACCACACCCGGTTAGAAGCACATTTTATTTTATTTTATTCTTTATTATACAGACATTAACGGGGCTCTGAATAGGCTCATGGAAACCCTCATGGCCCAACCGTCAGATCATCTTGTCTGAGCCCCCCTTGAATCCCTCTCCACAGGCCCAGGGATGTGCTTCTCTTCTCTCTTTTTCTGCGATGGATCACAAGCATTTCCATATATTACTACGCTCTTTTTTCCCTCTTTAAAAATAGCACTTTTCAGCCGGGCGCAGTGGCTCACACCTGTAATCCCAGCACTTTGGGAGGCTGAGGTGGGTAGATCACGAGGTCAAGAGATCAAGACCATCCTGGCCAACATGGTGAAACCCCATCTCTANTGAGGGACTGAGGTAAATCACCTTACTGAAATTAAGAATACTATGTGAAAAATTATATACAAACAGCTGTATTCCCTTGCTTAGTTCCCAAAATGCTGGCTAAAGAGAAGAGTCTAGGCTGGGTGCAGTGGCTCACGCCTGTAATCCCAGCACTTTGGGAGGCTGAGGTGGGTAGATCACGAGGTCAAGAGATCAAGACCATCCTGGCCAACATGGTGAAACCCCATCTCTACTAAAATACAAAAATTAGCTGGGCATGGTGGCGTGTGCCTGTAGTCCCAGCTACTTGGGACGCTGAGGCAGGAGAGTTGCTTGAACCCAGGAGGCGGAGGTTGCAGTGAGCCGAGATTGTGCCACTGCACTCCAGCCTGGCGCCTGGCGACAAAATGAGACTCTGTCTCAAAAAATAAAAATAAAAAAAAAAACAAACCACTTTTCCTGATCACAAAAATAGTACGTGCTCACTGTAGGACATTTAGAGAATATGTACAAATATTGAAACTAAAAAATAAAAATATGACCCACCACTGAAAATATTATCATTCTGATGTTTCTTTCCTTTTTTTTTTTTTTTTTTTTTTTTTTTGTGAGGCAGAGTCTTGCTCTATTACCCAGGCTGGAATGCAGTGGCGAGCTACAGTTCACTGCAGCCTCCACCTCCTAGGCTCAAGCAATCCTCCCACTTCAGCCTCCCAAGTAGCTGAGACTACAGGCATCTGCCACCATGCCTGGCTAATTTTTTCTTTCTTTCTTTCTTTCTTTTTCGTAGAGGTGGGGTTTTGCCGCATTGCCCAGGCTGGTTTCAAACGCCTGGTCTCAAGTGATCCATCCACCTCGGCCTCCCAAAATGCTGGGATTACAGGTGTGAGCCACTGTGCCCGGCCAAGTGTCGCGTTTTAAACTTAAATTAACTAAGCACAATGAAAAATGCAGCTCCTCGATTGCACTAGCCACATTTCAAGGGCTCAGTAGCCACACATGGCTGGTGGCTACCATAGGCAACAACACAGATACAGAACCTTTTCATCATCATGGAAAGTTCCACCGGACAGCGCTGGTGGAGAATAACGTCCAGACTCTCCTGACTTCCAAAGGCCGGGCAAGCCCAGAGATTCAATGCAGTCTCTGACGGGTCACGCACTGTAGAAACGTTCCTGGACCCCTCCAGGACAGAAAGCATTTGAACCGCGTAAAGCCAGTGCCACCAGGTGGCGCCAAGGAGGCGGTGAGGATCTCAGCTGCAGCCCTGCCTCCTTGGGCAGACAGAGCAGAGAGAACTGTCACCTCCAGGGGTGCCGGTTCCACGTCAGCACCTCTTTCAAGCATAATAGGTCGTGGGCCCTGGTGTCTCACATTCACACACACACACACACACACACACACACACACACGTACATGCATTGAGACATGACCACACTGATCACACATACAGTCTCATTCGTGCTCAGAAACAGTCCCCCAAAAGGCACAAACACTGTCTTTGCCAATTGCCATTATAACAGCAACAAAAAGTAGCTGTTAGGCCGGGCATGGCAGTTTATGCCTGCAATCATGGCACTTTGGGAGGCTGAGGCCAGAGGATCACTTGAGCCCAGGAGTTTAACACCAGCCTGGGCAGCATTGTGAAACCCTGACTCCACAGAAAATTAAAAAAACATTAGCCAGACCTTGTGGTATGTGCCTGTAGTCCCCGCTACTTGGGAGTTAGGTGGGAGGATTGCTTGAGCCCAGGAGTGGGAGGCAACAGTGAGTTATGAGCACACTACCGCACTTCAGTCTAGAGGACAATAAGACTCTGTCTTTAAAAAAAAAAAAAAAAGCCAGGCATGGTGGCTCACACCTGTAATCCCAGCACTTTGGGAGGCTGAGGCAGTTGGATCACTTGAGGTCAGGAGTTCGAGACCAGCATGGCCAACATGGTGAAACCCTGTCTCTACTAAAAATACAAAG